>NC_089837.1:502641156-502943031 GCF_035609145.1 Eleutherodactylus coqui | reverse complement strand
TATCTTTGTTTTTTGTCTCTGTTCTCCCGTTTTGTAAACTCTGCGGAATATGTTGGCGCTATAGAAATAAAGATTATTATTATTTAGTGGTTAGAAATCTCTGACAAAGGATTTGGTTCCTTTTTGTTTGTTACGTGGAGATCCAGCATAAGGTGTAGTAACTTTCCAGATACTTTTGTGTGCTGTTTTTGTATTGTGATTGTTCTCGGCGAGAGAAACCAAGTGCCATAGTTTACGTTTTATAAGACGCTGCATCTTATAAAGTGAACATGCTGAAATTCATTGCATCAGCATTTGTTTGCTCAATCGCACGGACTAAATCACGGTCGCACTAACAAACTTGAGACTGTGAACAAATGTGCGATCAGTTAGCAGTTCTCTCTCCTCCCCAATGCCGCCCATATGTGCTGCTGATTGGTGGTGAGCGCCGGCAGGCACTGCTTCTGCTTCCCCACCTCCACCAATCTGCTTCTTCCTTTCCTCCTGCTGAACAAGCGCCGCAGTGACACAGAGCTCCGGTATTTCAGAACTCCGCTGCTCCGTCACCCAGCACTATCCCCTGCACCATCTTTTTTGCCTATGGATGGACCCTAAGTAGGTTTAAAAGCTCGCTGTAACATTGTGTTTTTTTGTTAGCCATTAAAAGGTATCATCTACAAATTACTTGGTTTTTCTTGCTGAGAACAACCACATTTTGCTCTACTGGCTTACACCCTTATTCTGACTCAATAACATGGCTGCAAGCGTATCGGCTGAGGTAACTGCTCTTGTAGTTATGGACCAGTACTCACAGCAGGTATATGTTGTCAGACAGCATCCAACTGGACTGCAGAGGCATGTGAGAAGATTCCAGGGTTTATTCAGGTAGAAGTCTTGTAGAATGCACATTCAGCAGTAGGTAAAAGGAATGATGATGAGCCACGGCACAGAGTAGAGACTAACACGTGGGTATAGACAGCAAACTCCCCAGCAGGAGGAAAGGGAAGAGTTGTACAACACAGGAGGTACAGAGAACCAGAAGGGACAAACTGAAAAGGCAAACACTTGCACATACAGTACAGCTTATACATGTCAATGAATAGAGTCAGGTAGTGAGACATGACAACCGTACTAAAACTGCAGTCTTGTTGGTGATGAATCAGGACACAGGAATGCCTGCCCACAGAATCTACTGGCTCAGCACGAAGCATCACTTTATGGAGGTGAGGCACTAGCTAACATTATAACAAATGTGACGGTGGTCAGTTACTCTCCGCTAGGCTGCCTGTCCACGGGCGATGATCTGTAGGCGATCTATCGCAGTAACAATTTGGTTGTTAGGGAATTTAGCTGCGCCCAACACTGGGAAAAGACGACAGCTGGCTCTATTTAAGCATCAGCAGTCATTCTGAGAATTTCTGCTGATTGCGGGGTTTCCACGGTGCAGCGTATTTTTGTGCCGACATGCTGCAGCCGGCCGTGTGAGCTGCAGAAAATATGCAGCTAAAGATCGGGACTTGATTGTGGCTGTTCTTTATGTGTTTTTTTTTTTTTAGTGCATATGGTCGAAAGTAACAACGCATACGGTCGTGTGAAAGAGGCCCTATAGGCAAGAATCCCAAGTGGTGGTTCCCCTCCTGCCAATAAACTATTGATGACCTATCCTGTGAAAATGTCATTAACCCCTTAGTGACCTCCCCATCTCTTTAAAACAGTGTTCAATAATTGGCTTTATTCTGATGCTTGTGCCTTTTTATGGCTCTGCATCAGAATAATGGCACAGGTCTCCAGTGCTGGTAGGAACGGGGGGTATTAGTGTATCTTGACGCCACCGGAAGGTAGGGGTTTGACAGGAGTTAAGCCCTTGTCACACCCCTAGCTTCCGATAGGGTCAATGTAGTAAGGTCCTAGTAGCACAGTGTGGATTGATTTGCTGCGTGCAGGACATGCACAAATCAATGCACAGTGTGCTGCTGCCTGTGTGTGCTGCGGGCCGGCTGTCGATTCAGGCATGCTTACCTCCCGGGCGGCGGCTGAAGGCTCCCTGCTATCCGTTCCCTGAGTCCTCTGTATGGCCCGCTGGCTGCGTGTTCCCTGCAGGGGGCCGACAGACTGCAGTGTCTTGCACTGGCCATTTCTGTGCTGGGTGACGACCGCTCCCCTGGTGGCACATGAAAATACTGCGGGCATCTCTCTGCTGGGTCAGGGCGTCCGCCTATGTGCAGGGGCCTGACTGACAGTTGTGTCTGGCGGCGGCCATCTCTCTCTTCTGCCTTACGGAAGCTTCTCCGGCGACACCTCACTATAGGGCAGCCGCCTCTTTTGTGGAATAAGGTCGGCCGGCACTGTGACTCCGGACACCCGCTGCAGCATCGACACATTCAAAAACGACGGCCGCCTCTGTGATATGTCATGGCGGCCATGTCAGTGAGCCCTTATGCCCGCTCCCCTCCTGCCAGCTGGGAAGCTAAGTGCTATCCCTTCAGTGGTCCAGCCGGGGAACGCACTTGCACCACGGGCTGCTCTGAATTTTAGTGTCCTTGCAGGGCCTGAATACTAATAAGCACTGCAGACAATCACGTTGAGGGGGCGTCACCCCCTGTCAATCTTGACTTCACCAGGATTTCCTGGTGGCGTCAAGATACACTTATACCGGAACGGGGACCCAGCTGTCTGGTGACATGCCAGCACCTGTTCTAATAGCAGGGATCAGAGAAGTCAATCCCTGCTGTTTTACCCTTTACGTGGTGCAATCAATGCAACCGTGCTATGTAGAAGGCTGACTGAGGAAAGGGGCTCCCTCTGTCACCAGTCGGACCCCTGCAATCTGATCACAGGGTACCAATGGGGTGCTATGGCACCCAAAGGCTTGAAAATGGTCTCTAGATATGCCATCTATGGTGGCCTATGATGGTAAGCCACTGGCTAGGCCTTATAGACCAATATAACACAGTGCTATACTAAAAGTATAGCAGTGTATTATACCAATAATCAAACTTAGTGACATTCAAGTTTCATGATGGGACAAAAATAAAAAGTGCAAAAAAATGTATATAAAATAGTCAAAACTCCATGTTTCCCTCATTACTACGGAAAAAAAAAAAATCACAAATTTGGTAGTGTCATGTTCGTAATGACCCAGATAAAAAAAGTTAGTACATAAGTAAAAATAAATCTTCTTATTTGCATAGCGCCAACTTATTTTGCAGCACTTTCAGGTAATTTATTTATTATGCCCACCAAACTGGGTACTCATTTTACTGAGTCAACCTTGAACTGGCTACCTGAACAATGCAGGAATTGAACTTGTAATCTTCAAGTCATGAGCGAGAACTTAGGACTGCATTTTTATCACCTTAGCACTCTGCACCACATGGGGCTCTACATTATTTAAACAGCACAGTGCATGGCGGGAAAAAAAATGTAATTATGTTTATCTCTCCTCACAAAAACGGAACAGAAAGCAATCAAAAATCATATTGATCACCAAATTGTATTAATGAAAAGTACAATTAGGGGGCGTGGCTTGCAGCCAAGATCGATGGAGGTGACTAAGAGGAGCTCCATCAGAGAAAATAGGCTTCCTGCAATTATCCTGAGCATCCTGCGGCTGATAGGGTGACACTGACATATAAGAAACCCTGCTACAATCCAAGACATCACCGAAAGATAACAGGCAAGTGGGGACTCTCCCTCCACAATGGGGAGACCACATGTCGGTGCTCTGCCAGAGTATATGAGCCATACATCATGGCAGTCTCTGCACTGGGAGCCCTGATCACAAGACGCACAACAGCACTATCCACCGATGCACATACTCACTGCTCGGCAGTGCCAAGGTAAGGGAGCAGCTGAAGGACCCCATTAGAGGGCACCATTGTCAGGGGACCAGGGAAAGCAGAAGTAGGAGGTCCCTGCAACATAGCCACCAACCCCTGTCCCTGCCTACTTGTCCCCCTGGGCTAGGCCCCAGGGCGGCAACTGGGTGACGGTCCCTACTCTGAACTAGGAAAAATGACACAGGACACCACAATCCCTGGAAACAGAGAACAAGAATGCAGACAGACAAACAACAAGAGCGCAGTACCAAGGGAAACAACAAACCAGTCCAAGAGCAAGCCAAAGGTCCAAAGCACAGAAGTCAGTCCAAGAAGTGCAATACAGGTAAGGGAAGAACAGAGTCAGGCCTGGGGGAAAAGCCGAGATCAATACCACTATCAGTCAGATAACAAGGAAACGCTGGTGAGTGACTGGGAGCCTAATCAAACACTGGCAGTGTCTGGCAGAAACTGAGGGGTTTAAATGCTGTCAGAGCTCCCGCCCCAGGAGCTGATTGGGGTGTAGAGTCAGACAGCAGCAGTAATCGCAGAGTGCTGGGAGAACCGCCTCCAGCACTTGCAGAACAAACTAACACAGAGGAGTTTTTCGCTGTCTTAGCAACAGGAACGCGGTGCCGGGCAGATGCTGCTGCATCCAGAGCACCCCTGCGGCGTATAGGAGCCGCGCGGCCAGGAGTAGTAACCAGTGCCAGGGTTCCCCTACACCGCACACCACTCACAGGAGCGACAGTACTGGCAGTGCAGGCGACCCCGAGAACCACCAACCCTGACAACCACGAGGAGTTCCTGGCTGGAAGCCAAGACCCAATAAGCAACACTAAACAGCAGAAAGATCAGTGCAAGAACCTCAAACAGCACCCAGCAGGGGTTAAGCTCATAGGCATAGTGTCAGGGGTTGCTGGGGTCGCCATGGCGACCCGGCCCCTGCGCTCAGGGGGCCCCTGAGGCCACCCTCTGCCATGCCAATGTGCACATTCAGTGCATTAATGGCTGGCCATTCTGTGTGCAGCAAGATTCCAATCAGGCTGCATGCAGAACGGCCAGCCTGAGAGAGCCCGGCAGAGAAGGAGAGAGGAGGGGGAGAGGAGAAGGAGGAGGAGGGAGGAAGTCACATGATCATGCTGGCAGGGCACTGTGATCAATTGCTGCCCCCCTGCTTCCTGCTGAACGTGGAGCTGCAGTGTCTGGCTCATCTGCTGCTGTGAGATGGAGAAGTCGTCCGGGCCCTGGGGTAAGTGTATATATGTGTATGTGTGTGTGTGTATCTGTCTGTCTGTCTATCTCTCATATCTATCTATCCCACATCTATCTATCTATCTATCTATCTATCTATCTCATATCTATCTATCTCATATCTATCTATCTATCTATCTTTCATATCTATCCATCTATCTCATATCTATCTATCTATCTATCTATCTATCTATCTATCTATCTATCTATCTATCTATCTATCTATCTATCCCATATCTATCTATCTATCTATCTATCTATCTATCCATCTCATATCTATCTATCTATCTCATATCTATCTATCTATCTATCTATCTATCTTTCATATCTATCCATCTATCTCATATCTATCTATCTATCTATCTATCTATCCCATATCTATCTATCTATCTATCTATCTATCTATCTATCTATCTATCTATCCCATATCTATCTATCTATCTATCTATCTATCTATCTATCCATCTCATATCTATCTATCTATCCCATATCTATCTATCTATCTATCTATCTATCTATCTATCTATCTATCTATCCATCTCATATCTATCTATCTATCTATCTATCTCATATCTATCTATCTATCTATCTATCTATCTATCTATCTATCTATCTTTCATATCTATCCATCTATCTCATATCTATCTATCTATCTATCTATCTATCTATCTATCTATCTATCTATCTATCTATCCCATATCTATCTATCTATCTATCTATCTATCTATCTATCTATCTATCCATCTCATATCTATCTATCTATCCCATATCTATCTATCTATCTATCTATCTATCTATCTATCTATCTATCTATCTATCTATCTATCTATCTATCTATCTATCTATCCATCTCATATCTATCTATCCCATATCTATCTATCTAGCTATCTAAAGCACAACAAAAATCTGAACCCCCCTAAGGCCGCTCTCTCACATGTGTTCAGAAAACGCAGCTTGTAATCATGGCATTTTTACCGGAATTTCGAGCAGCGTTTTTGAACACAGGTTGCAGCGTTTGACAGCACTCTTCAATGCACCCCATCATTGTGATGGGTGAAGAGGTGTGTTAAAAACCACAAAAACGCAAAAATAGAACAGGTAGCTCTCGAAAATCACAGCGATAGGGACACCGCGTTCCAGTGCAGATTTGAGTAAGCTCATTAAAATCAATTGGAGTGTGTTACCGTGGTTAGCACGGCGCTCGGGGAGCTGTATTAAAAGCGGTAAAAAGCAGTGTGTGTGAGAGTGGCCTGCGGGGCTACAAACAAATTTTCATTTGCAGGAAATGCTTAATGTTTGGAAAGATTACGCCAAGGGGCAGATCATGTATGCAGCACGATCTAGATATGGGTACGGGGAGTGTGGGGTGGAGGCCCGGGGGGGGGGGGGCCCGAGCTGAACTTTTGCACCCGGGCCCCTGAGCCCTTAGGTACGCCCCTGGTTAAGCTGGTGTGAAATGGATTACTGAAGCTGGGCTCCATCTAAGAGCTGCATAATATATATAAACTGGGGCATTTCTAATATAAGAACACAGGCATATCAGGCACCCTCAGTGTGCCATACATACACGGCAGAAGGCAGCAAAGGAGGACAATACGAAAGTGCTTTCTCACAGTCTGTTCTGGAGCTTGTAGTGCCGTTCGGTTGCACTGTGATATGTAGATTATATCAGCACAAACCCACATCAAGTCCCGCATCAACAGTCACACAAGGCAAGTATGATCCTCTTATAACAGCCGATATGAGCACAAGAAATAAAAGTACTCCTGCCTCAGAAAGACTTATAGTTTATCCGAGTGGATGCATCTGACAATACGCCGCGCACAGCGTCTGCAAATAACTCTAAGAATAAGGAAAAGGATGCGGATGCTGACATGGAGCACAATGCAGAACCCACACTGCGACAAGTGTCTTCACAATTACTAGAGGCCATTAATGCTTGTAAAGCCACACTGACAGGGCAAATGGCTGAAATCCAGACTGATGCAAGATTTCCAAGTGAAGCGGGGCTGAATGACCGTAATGAAGAGCCGCATATCCAACATGGAGGATGAGATACGACCTCTTTCTGGCGCAGTTCAGACAGCTACTAAAAAAGCTGAATTTTGCCAATCTAAACGGATGACTTAGAAAATCACCTCCGTCGCAATAATTTGTGCATTATAGGTTTGCCGGAGAGAGAAGAGGGATCGCATCCAGAAACCTTCACCAAACAGTGGCTGAAATCCATCTTGGGAGAGGATGCCTTCTCTATATCTTTTACAATGGAAAAAGTCGATTATAAACCTCAAAGCCACCTGTACCGGGAGCCCCCAACCCCCGCGGGCCTTCTTGGCGAGGCTGCTGAATTGTAGAGATCATGATACAGCGTTGCGTCTAGCCAGGCAAAAGGGTCCCATCAAGTCTAACAACTCTGCAATCTCTGTTCCTGGATTTCTCGGTGGATCTTCAAAAACAAAGGGTGATGTTAACAGAAGTGACGAAAAAGTTTAAAGATAGGGGCATCATTTATTCAACGGTGTACCCAGAATGCTTTTGCATTGTGGCGAAGGGCAAAACCATCTTTCTACAGTTCCCCTCGGAAGCACAGGAGCGGCTCCGCTCCCATCATGTTTAAAATGTTGGACGTTAATTGACTCTCATTTCACTAACCCTTATTTTACAGGAGTCACCGCATCATTCTGATTCTTCTTCCATGTCACTGAGTGGAAATTCGATAACCAGATATCGTCCGGCCTTAAAAGGAATGGTAGCTATATAGTGAGTCAAATATGGGGCTGTTCCCCCGCACCACATTGTGCCAATTATCTACCATCATTGTAGGAATAGATAGTATTAAGCTGCACACAATAATATCACTACTATTACATTTGTGGGTGCTGCCCTGCTCTCATGTCACGGGATTATCCCCGATAATACCCAAGTCACATTCTAGCTGTTCATTTGAAGGAAGGGATTACACATCTGTTCCTCTACAATGTAGTATCCCCGACATGCTTTATGTTATGGATGCTACAAGTTAGCTTTATAAGCTGTTTAATTCAACTTTATCGAATTTTACTGTTTTATCTGCAACGATGTATTCGCCTCAATACTGCCAAATCAGATGGCAACCAACACGTGCGGCATTTACAAGATAACCAATATGGGCTCCGTAACCCAGAACAATCGCTTCCTCATGCCATGAATATTATTGACATATTTTCTCAATAGTCTGGCCTATACATTATTTGGTAGAAGTCCACAATATTATAGCCCGATTATAGATTCATGTATAACCAGACAAGCTGCCAGTATTGTCTAAATTCAAATACTTAGGCATTACAATGGTGTGTGATCAGGAACATGCCCTAGCCAAAACTATGGACCCACTGCTGGATCTAATCAAAACCAAACTCAGACTGTGGTCTAAACTACCGCTCTGTGTGGTGGGGAGAATGAATCTTATTAAAATGGTGATTCAGGGGTGGGGCCTAACCGCGGCAGTGGAGAACAGGCTCTCCTACGAGCTCCGGCGAGGACCGCACAAAACTGCGCAACAACAGCCTGACAGGCATCTAAAGCCTCCTGGCCCATTGTATTTGCCCCATAAAGCCAGTGAATCTACACAGAAGCCCACTTTGACAGGCAGAAACACCTGGAGAGCCCGCAGCTGCTTCCAAGACCTAGAGTAGCAGCTGCCTGCAGGTGCAGCTCCCTTCCTCGAAAAGTAAGTGCATGGAGTGCTAAGCGCAGGCTAGATAGCCCGACACTGACTCACCCGACACTCTGCACCATCGGACAGCGTCACCAGGTGACCTCTAACGGAGAACGTAGGCTGATAGGAAATGGCCAGGGCTCCATCCTGTGGAGCCATTGTCTGCTTCAAAGGACCTCATAAAGCATCTCAATGACGGAGGCTGCTGCCTTCCCCGCAGCAGGAGATGCTCAGTTTAACCCACAAGGTTAGGAAAAGTAGCACCCTGCACCCCTCACACCACCCTGAGTACATACATTACACAGACACCACATCTTTAAGCTGCTAATTACTCCTTACAGTATTAAGAAACTTCCATCTGGAACAGTTCATTGAGCCAATATAAATCCCTCCATAGCATTTCTATACAACACTTTCTATTACGGTAGTTCTATACATTTTTCTTAAAAATACTATATTTAGACCCTGACGCCATCTAGAGGTAGAAAGTAATACTACAATCTACAATATTATTAGGAACTTTAGTTTGAAGAAATCGCTCAAATAATACATGTTATGTGAACACAATTCATTTCTAATTCTCCCAGCGTAACTACAATCAGACAGGCAAAATGGGGAGACCCACAAAACCCCAAATTACTGACAAAACCAGGGATCCCAAAACACCAAAGAAACTACAAGATCCAGCAAAAGCCTCTAGAAAATCCTCCCATGACACTCCTTACACATACCAGCCCAAGCAGACATGACTGGAAGAGGATAACAAAAGCCACACTGCCTACCTGCTAGACTCAGAGAGTGATTCTGAAGATGACCTACCAATACATTTAGACTCTGACATTAGAAAATATATCAGGGCTCTGCTTACCAGGGAGTGCATGAAAGATCTCTTCAAGGAATTCATTCAAACAATCAAGGAAGAGATCTCAGACTTAAGGAAAGATGTGAAAGAAGTGCATGTTAGAATCAACACCCTAGAGAACTCTTGCAAGATAATCCACCATGCAGGAAAAGTCAAAGGAATTCTGATCAACAAGCACTCAAAGAATCAACATAGACGACTAAGTAGAGAACCGCTCCAGACATAACAACATACGCATATATGGAATCTCAGAGAATATCCCTGACAAGGAGATCCCCATTTTTCTCTCCCAGATCTTCAACGGCCTGTTGGGAACAGATGAAGGCGTGGATCTTGGCCTGGAAAGGGCTCATAGGGTTTTCAAGCCTAGATCTGTGACATCTGACAGGCCATGGGATGGCCTCTGATGCCTACAATGCTTTAGAACTAAAGAGGAAATTCTACACAAGGCCAGAATAGCTAAAAAAAAAACGAATTCGTCGACAATGAGATTCAATTTTTTAATATCTCTCCAAACTTACAGTTGACCTGAGGAGAAAACCCCAACCCCTCACAAGAGTGCTGAGAGATAAAGAAATATTGTACAAATGGCTCTTACTGTTCAGCCTAGCAATCTCAAGTCCAAATAGAACATGGATTATTAAGACCACAGAGGACCTTCCTTTGGTTGTAGGCAAGCTAGACCTTTCCCACATCCAAATCTCAGATTGGACATGCACAGAGGCATCTCAGTATCTTCTCCTCTCCCCAAAACAGATTCCTGGACCCGAGTCACCCCGACCAAACCAAGGGAGATGGGAAGAGGAGGAGATTAGAAAAGGGCCACACCAGATCCCCTGTAAGAGATCATCCATTAGACACCACTTGACCAGATCAGACACTCCATACCATCTCAACAATCTGCTCTCCTTTGTAGAAATAAGTATTGACTTGTTTATTCTCCAATTATTGCAAAAATCCTTTATCACTATTCTTGAGTCTGTTTGTTTTTCTCATTGTTACTTTCTGCCATGCTGGGAGATCTGGCTGGAGAGAATCTGATTTGACACACCCAGTTTATCTCACTAATTTTTGATAATCTAGGATCATAAACCATCATTTTTGGTTTGCCCCAACACCTTGTTTTTTTTGCTGTTGATTCTGAGTGGGTGCAGACATAGTCCATACTCTCCTGCCCAGCGGCAAAATGCTACCAATTGTTTTTTTAATCTCATCCTCATGTTGACGATGAAGATTTTCTGTGTTCCCCCATATTCCATCCCCGAACCATTCGCCTCAAACCAACCCACACATTGCCTAATGACTAAATTACACATCGGCTCTTACAATGGTAAAGGCATTAATGTTCCACAAAAGAGATCCCAGATCTACATTATTTAGAATCTAAAACAACAGATGTGGCTTTTCTACAAGAAACACACCTTAAGAAATGCTGCACTCCTTTATCCAAGAATAAAACATTCACCAAATGGTATAACGACTCTTCTCTGCTCAAAAGACACAGAGGCGCTCACCTTAACCAAAAATCTTCAGTTTCAATTTTTAAATGTACAACCGGACCCAGAGGGACGCCATATATTTCTTAAAGGCACGATCCAGGATGAAACATAGACATTTGTCAATAACTATGCCCCAAATAAGAACCAAGCAAGGTTTTTCCTCAAAATCTTCAACCAATTAGAAACATTCAAAAGTCGGTTAATAATAGAAGGAGACTTTAACCCCTTGAGTGTTGGGTTTCTTATCACTGTGTCAGACCCACCAGGGCAGGTGTTTTAAATGGGCCAATCATTTAATTTCAACTAATTTTGCAGTCGCGTTCCAAGAGCCATAACTTTTTCATTTTTCCATTGACACGGCCATGTGAGGGCTTGTTTTTTTGCATACAAGTTGTACTTTTTGATAGCATTATTTTTGGGTATAAATAATGTATTGCATAACTTTTGTAAAAAAATTTGTAAGGAGATTGGGGAAAAAAAAGTTCTGCCATTTGTTTTTTAGATTTCATTTTTACGGCGTTCAGTGTGCAGAATAAATAGTGCAATAACATTATTCTCTGAGTCACATGATTCTGGCGATACCAAGTTTATACAGTTTTTTTTATGTTTTGCTATTTTTGTACATTTAAAACATTTTTTTTTCTTAAAGGTTTGCTTTTGTGCCGCCACATTCCAAGAGCCGCATTCATTTCATTTTTCCATTGCCAGAGCTCTAGAAAGCCTTGTTTTTTGCGGGATGAACTCAAGTCTTCATTTATCAAATTTTTAGGAACATGTAAAATTTTGATCGTTTTTTATTCCATTTTTTTCTAGGGGCAAGATTAACAAAATCTGTAATTAGGGCATGTTTTTTATTTTTCACTGCATTCTCTGAGCAGTATAAATTATATATTAAAGTCATTCTACAGGCCACTGCATTCAAAGACTCCTAGCATTTTAATTTTTTTTATCAACAGAGATGTGTAAGGCTTTTTAGTTTGCGGGATGAGTTGTACTTTTTATTAATACCATTTATTGTTCTGTGCAGAATTTTGATCACTTTTTATTCCGCCACATTTTAATTTTTTTTTAATACTGTGCACCCTGCAGATTAACCTCTTCCGGCTCTGGGACGTACATTTACGTCGGGGTATGTATGAAGAGAGATCGTAGCGCAACCTCTCTTCATACAGTGCGGGCGTAAGCTGTTTATTACAGCTGACACCCGCGGGAAATAACTGCAATTATGTCATACTGCGGGAACAATCAAAGCACCGCTAGTTTTGGTTCCCCAGGGGGTTAAAAGAACAAGAAAAAATGAACTCAATAAAATGCTATTTATTACAAAAAAAAAAGTAATAAAAGTTTAAATCATCCTCCTTTTGCCAAATCTATAATAAAAACATCTGAATCATAAAGGAATAACACATATTTAGTATTGCGGCATCCGTAAAAGTCCAATCTATCAAAGTAGTGCATTATTTACCCTACATGGTGAACGTAGTCCGAAAAAAAAATAAAGAATGCCAAAAATGCATTTTTTTCAGTCACCCTGTCTCCCAGAAAAAATGCAATAAAAAGCGATCAAAAAGGCGTATATATTCTGAATTGGTACTAACGTAAACTACGAGACATCTCACAAATATTGACCCCTTGCCGGAAAAAAAAAAGTTATTGCGCGCAGAAGTACAAGTACTATAGCAAAAAAAAAAAACTATACAAGCTTGGTATCGCAGAAATCGTACTGACCCTTAGACTAAAGTTATCATGTCCTTTTTTGGCAATTTCTGTACCGTAGAAACAAAACGCAATGAAAGATGGAGGAATGTGATTTTTTTTAAAACATTTTACTCCACTTAGAATTTTGTGAAAGTTTTTTAGTACATTATATGGTACATTAAGTACCACCATTGAAAAATACAACTCGTTCCACAAAAAGCAAGCCCTCATGCAGAGACATCGATGAGTATATAAAGGAGTTATGTTTTTAAAAGGGGGGAGGAAAAAACGAAAGGGTGAAAAAAAAGGGGCCGCATCATTAAGAGGTTAAATAATGTACTAACTTCCTTCTCTGGGTCATTACGAATACAGGGATACCACATGTGTAATTTTGTTTTTAATTTTTTACAACGTAAAGGGAGAAAAGTGTTTTATTTTTTTACTCTTTTTTTTCTTAGTTTTTTAAAATTTTGGTCCTCTTATAGAGGGAGCCCCCTCTCTCTGTCAGCCCTTTACATGCTGCAGTCGCATAGACTGCGGCATGTAGAGTGTTAACACAGCAGAGATCGGAGGTTTTCTCCATTTTCTGCTGTGTAAGAGCTGGTGCCCAGCTAACCTCTGACAGACGATCACCAGTTCTCCCTGCCACAGGGACCATTGGCTAACTTCTGACAAGCTGATGGTTTCTGTGGCAACCTGTAAACAAAGCAGTGCAGGAGTTTAAAAAAAGAAGTGGTAAGCTTCCAGCAGATCGGTAATATCTTTCTGCTTCTTTTTTTAAAGTCCTGCACAGTTCTCTGTCGGTCTGTGCAGGCAGAGCACAATGCCACAGCATATGGCATTGTGCTCTACAGGTCCCACAGTAAAACTTAGCCCGGAAATCTCCCAGGCTATATCACTATGGGCAGTGGAGCTCATCCAGGAAAATTTCCGGGCATACCAATGAAGGTGTTAATGCATCCTTACAACCCTCGATCGATACGTCTAATGGCACATCCTCAACATCCTATCTTCATTTAACCCCTTGAGTGGCACGCCCGGAAAAGTTCCGTGACGAGCTCCACTGCTCATAGCAACATAGCCCGGAAGATTTCCGGGCTATGTATCACTATGGGAGCTGCAGAGCACAAAGCCACAAGCTGTGACAGTGTGCTCTGCCTGCACAGTCCCACAGAGAACAAAGCAAGGGCTTTGAAAAACCAGCAGAAGATATTGCCGACATGTCGGCAATGTCCTGCTTTGTTTACAGGTTGCCATAGAGACCATCGGCTTGTCAGAAGCAAGCCGATGGTCTCTGTGGCAGGGAGAGCTGGTTGTTAGCTGTCAGAGGACAGCTAGGTACCAGCTCTTACAGCAGAGATCAGAGAAAACCTCCGATCTCTGCTGTGTTAACCCTTTACATGCTGCAGTCTATGTGACTGCAGCATGTAAAGGGCTGTCACTGCAGCATGTAAAGGGCTGTCACCATCGGACCCCTGGAATGTGATCAGGGGTCCTGATGGGTCCCTGTGGAAGTCCCCTAAAGGGACAAAAAAAAAATAAAAAAATTTAAAAAAATTAAAAAAAAAAAAAGTAAAAAAATTATTAAAAAAATAAAAAAAACACTTGTCTCCCTTTACTTTGTAAAAAATCAAAAATACAATCACACATGTGGTATCCATGTGCGACGTAATGACCCAGAGAAGGAAGTTAATACATTATTTAACCCCTTAATGACATGGCCCCTTTTTTCTTTTTTCCCCATTTCTTTTTTTCCTCCCCCCTGTTTAAAAAATCACAACTTGTCCCGCAAAAAACAAGCCCTTATATGGCCATGTCAATGGAAAAATGAAAAAGTTATGGCTCTTGAGACGCAACTGCAAAACTAGTTGAAATTCAATGATTAGACCATTTTAAAAAACCTGCCCTGGTGGGCACGACAGGGTGGTAGGAAACCTGCCACTCAAGGGGTTAAAGAAAATAAAAATATTATTCTCAGAGCTAAGTTTGGTCGACCCCTGGAGGATACATAATCCCTCCACTAAGGACTTCTCCTTCTGCTCCCCGGTGCATAATACTCTAGAATAGATTACATCTATATACCCCATCACTTACTCAGCGCGGTGACCAAAGTTATTCTATGGCTCAATACTCTTCTCACACCATGCCCCCTTCTCTCTAGAAATAGCACTTCAAACCAAAAAAGAAACACCCAATAAACTGGATATTAAATGATAGTCTTCTCCAAAACAAAGACGCAATCACTACCATCAACCAAAACATCCAGATGTACTTCAAAGATAATGCAAGTTACCACACAAAACCAGAAATACTTTGCGAAACCCATAAGGCGCTAATAAAAGGCCTTCGAATACAGATAGGTTCTAGAAAGAAAGAAGAGAAGGAGGAAGCTGACCTTATTGAACAAATTAAAAAATTTGAACTACAGCACAAAAAAATAACTACACGCCTTATAGAAAAAGAACTCTTTGACTTGTGTCTAAACTTAAGGAATTGCTAAATATAAAGACTGAAAAATACCTTTTTTTATGCAAAATTCAAGCATTATGCCTTATCAGACAAATGCGCAAAAATATTAGCCTCTCTGATCAAAAAACAAAACATTAAAATGTTCATCACTGAAATAAAAAAAAAAGACCAACTTCACTAAACAACAGACGAAATAGCCAAGATATTCAGCGCTTACTACTCTGACTCTATAATATTCACAAGCAAAATGCTATAGACCAGTGTTAGTGAACCTATAGCACACGTGCCAGATGTGGCACACAGAGCCCTCCTTCCTGGCACACGCGCCGGCAGCTGCTCACCACGGTAGTGAATACAGCCCGGGGTGCCGCAGCTCTGTAACACCCCAGAGGGATGACCATGGGCACTTGACTACTGTGCAGAGCTGGGAAGGATAAGTGCTGATGTGTCATGGCAGCACTTACCAGGCTCTGGTCCGGTGGGATGACACGTAGCCAAAGCCAGAGTATTATCGCAGACCAGCTTCGACACCCCTATGATAGCGAATACCAATAAACAGGATGGGGGAGTAGTAGTACTAATCACTCATGACACCACCATTCCTACACACTGCTATGCCACGCAGCGGAGAATAAGAACACAGAGACTTGTGTATAGTGCCTCAGGTCCCCAGGAACGTTTGAGGCCCAGTATAACTATACTTGCAGAAATAAACTTTTAAACAGAGAGGTTTTAAAGACAAGGCTGGTACAATTCACTTTCAATTAACACAGACTAGAGCTCAAAGGTCCGTGAGGATACACAGGATGAATATGATCCTACAGTCCACATTATCTTTACGGCACCACGCCTGGACTGGGAGCACTCCAGAGGAGGAAGGGGGTAGGAATCACTCTGCAGACTCTCTGGCAGACAATTGTTGACAAAAGGCTTAAACAACGACACGCCACATGGCAGGTGTGTGGGTGTAACTCAGTCTTGTACCTCTGTGCAGTGATCCCAACTTTAGACGGCCGCACAGGAAGAGCCTGTAGTGTGAACTATTACCTGGTACGGTAGGTTCCTCTATACAGAATTATTGGAATTTGCTCTCACTCTAAGATCTTGGGACTCACTCCGCTGACATCCACACTCCAAACGCTATGGGATGTCGCTCTTGACTCTTCCATCTTCACCTACATAGAAGCTGAAGGTGCTTCCATATGGCACTCTCTCAGGTAGACAAGATGGCAGACTTCTTCCTGCTCTCAAGCACTCACATTTATAACTTCAAATGTACAACATGACATGACAAACTGACACAATTACATGCAAGCAATGATTTTATTGGTGTTAACCTCTCAAGCGCCGTAGCTGTGCAACACACACACTGGATATGACAGCACAAGCTTTGCACAGTGCATCTACATAGGACAAAACATGTATGACATTTATCAAGGGGACCAGGATGGTGTTCTGGGCCACTATAGCTCCCCTGCAGGCATTCACTCAGTGGCACTGCTAAGTGGCGCTGATTCTAGGTGCACCCTGTGATGTCAGTGTGCACCCAGGATCCTCCTGCCCCATCCCCTGACATCTCATCTTTGGTTCTGTGAGTGCAGAGGGGAGCAGGTGTGTGGACAAGCACACTGACATCATAGTGTGCACCTTGGATCAGCACCAACAGCAGCAAGCAGAGGAGCAGCGGCACTTCGACGAGGAGGAAGGGGTAAATATATGGGTCTCAGGGGGGCACTATTACTACTGGGGCTATTATAGGTAATCCTATTAGTATTATTGTCCCCTATATCAGCCCCAGTAGTAATAGCATTACTACTGGGACCACTGTGGGGTGTAACTATTACTGCTGGGGCTGCTGTGGGATGGCACTATTACTCCTAAAGCCATGGTGGGATGTCACTATTACTACTTGGGCTATTGTGGGGGTCACTATTAATACTGGGGCTGCTGTGGGATGTCACTATTACTACTGAAGCCACTACTGGGGCCGCTGTGGGGGGGTCAATATTACTACTAGGGCCACTGTGGGATGTCACTATTACTACTGGTGCTGCTCTGGGGGGTCATTATTACTGCTGGGGCTGCTCTGGGGGTCACTATTACTCCTTGGGCCGCTCTGGGGGTCACTATTATGGCTGGGGCTGCTCTGGGGGTCACTATTATGACTGGAGCCGCTCTGGGGGTCACCATTATGGCTGAGGCCACTCTGGGGGTCACTATTACTGATGGGGTATGTTTACTCATGGCAGAAATGCTGCAGAATGTCCTCAGTAGAAACTTCCGTGGCATATTGCGCAACATTTCCACATCCAAAAAGCAGTCAAAATCTGCACCATGTCTATTTTGAAACAGCTCTGTCCTCTGTATATTGACGGAGGTAAAATCATACGTCGTGATAAGCCCCACCCCCTGATGTGTTGGCACTCTGCGATAAATAAATGGGTTTTGGTTTGAAGTTTGGGTACTCGGTCTTTAAAAGGTTCACCATCCACCATCACTGCTTATGACCCACACAAAACTAAGCAAATTCAAAAATTTTAAAATCCATCGCTCTCCCACAAATTTCAATCCTCAGAAAGTAGCACCGAACAACCCTATCTCCATATAAAAAAAATTGAGGACATTATCAGTGCCCTTCCTAAAGGCAAAAGCCCAGGCCCAGATGGCTTCAGTGCCATTTACTATAAAACATTTAAAGACATGCTAATCCCTGCTTTACACAAATACTTTATTTACATCAACGCCACTAATGGTTTCCCTAGTGAAGCTCTTACCGCCCACATTTCTCTCATCCCCAAAGATGGGAAAGATAATACCCTCTGCAGTAGCAATAGGCCAATCTCACTAATCAACCATGACATTACATCATATGCAAAAATCCTTGGCAATAGAATCAAACTTCTCCTGAATCTCATCAACATGGAACAAGTGGGATTCACACCCCACAGGCAAGCAAAACCCCTCTAGCTCTTCTTATGACTGACGCAGAGAAGATGCTCGGTAGGGTAAACTGGCTTGTTCTTAAAATGACCCTGCAAAAATTTGGTTTCCCTGAAGACTTTATTGATAAGATTATGGCTCTATAGAAAATCCCCTCAGCCAAAATTAAAGTCAACGGAAACCTTTCCCAGCCTTTCCCTATTAATAACAACACAAGGTAGGGCTACCCTCTTTCCCCTCTTCTATTTATCCTTACAATGGAGGTCTACTTGGAAAGAATGAGGCAAAACCAACAAATTATAGCCTTAACCCCTTGAGTGGCACGCCCGGAAAATTTCCGGGGCCGAGCTCCACTGCTCATAGCGATACTGCCCGGAAGATTTCCGGGCTATGTATCACTATGGGAGCTGCAGAGCACAATGCCACAAGCTGTGACAGTGTGCTCTGCCTGCACAGACCCACACAGAGCAGTGCAAGGGCTTTGAAAAACCAGCAGAAGATATTGCCGACATGCCGATATGCCGGCAATATCTCCTGCTTTGTTTACAGGTTGCCATAGAGACCATCGGCTTGTCAGAAGCAAGCCGATGGTCTCTGGCAGGGAGAGCTAGTTGTTAGCTGTCAGAGGACAGCTAGGTACTAGCTCTAACAGCAGAGATCAGAGAAAACCACTGATCTCTGCTGTGTTAACCCCTTACATGCTGCAGTCTATGTGACTGCAGCATGTAAAGGGCTGTCACTGCAGCATGTAAAGGGCTGTCACCATCGGACCCCCGGAATGTGATCAGGGGTCCTGATGGGTCCCTGTGGAAGTCCCCTATAGGGACAAAAAAAAAATAAAATAAAATAAAAAAAAAAAAAAAGTAAAAAAATTATAAAAAAAATAAAAAAAACACTTGTCTCCCTTTACTTTGTAAAAAATCAAAAATACAATCACACATGTGGTATCCATGCGTCGTAATGACCCAGAGAAGGAAGTTAATACATTATTTAACCCCTTAATGACATGGCCCCTTTTTTTCTTTTTTCCCCATTTCTTTTTTTCCTCCCCCCTGTTTAAAAAATCACAACTTGTCCCGCAAAAAACAAGCCCTCATATGGCCATGTCAATGGAAAAATGAAAAAGTTATGGCTCTTGAGACGCAACTGCAAAACTAGTTGAAATTCAATGATTAGACCATTTTAAAAAACCTGCCCTGGTGGGCACGACAGGGTGATAGGAAACCTGCCACTCAAGGGGTTAAAGTATGGGCGAACAGAACACAAGACAGCATGCTGTGCAGATGATGTCCTGTTATTTCTAACCAACCACCATCTTTCTCTTAAACCACCACTGAGAGAATTTGAGCTTTTCAGTCAAATCTCTAATTTTAAACTTGTCTTTATGGATCGCGCTCCAGACGTCTTGGTTCTCCCTATAGAAATACCTGAACCCTTCTTTATGAAGCTGAAACACCTAATCGACAAATTTATCTGCCAAAATAAAGGTCACGAAGTAAAGTATATAACATTAGTTAAACATAGAAACGCTGGGGGCCTTGGCCTACCTAACTCAAAGCATCTCTCCGGTGGTAAACTCTGGGCCGGACTCGAACCGAGCTATGTTAATAGCTGCCTCTGATTGAAAAGTGGAGAAATGTTTTATGTTCCTAAAAATGGCATCAATGTAGACTAGGGCTCATCGTGCAAAAAATAAGCCCTCCTAGCGCTCCGTCGATGAGAGAAGAGCAATGTTCTATCTCTTGTGATGCAGCGACACAAAAGCAAATCTTTAAAAAAGATATTGTTTTAGTGCACACAAATAGCAAAACATAAACTACACAAACTTGGTATCGCTGGAATCCTGCAGACCCCGAGAATAAGGTTATCACATTGTTTATTCTGCATGCTGAATGACGTAACAATGAAATACAAAAACCAATGCAGAAATGTCCTTTTATCTAATAGTATGGGTGAAGCTAATGGTGCTGTAAGCCTGTACAGAGCCCTCCATGTACTTGTGGCAGTGGCCCCTATACAAGCTCTATTAGTGGTTGTTCAGCAGTATTTTGCCCCTGTTACGTCCCCTGCTACAGTATTTTCCTCCTGCATGCTGGGAATTGGTCTTTGCACCAACGTACCAAACTGGGCCACATCCTGAAGGATTTAAGAATAATTTACATGAGCCCCATAGCTCTCTGGCAGATTACATAAAATCTGCATGTTTATTAGTACAAGCATTGTATTTTAGTAAAAACTCACTTTTAATAACTCCCTCTTATAAGCCACGGAGGTGGACCACCCGAGCCTCGAGTCATGCAGCATTTCATCACAGCCCTCCAGCATTCCAGCACCTTGGGCTGACATCGGTGATGAAAGGCCAGGCTGTGTGACTCAGGGACTCAGACAGCCGAGCGAATCGTGCGAGATTTGTGCGTTGCGAGACGCACAAATGTGAAACCCATTCTTACCCATTCTTACACATTATTAAAGACTAGCTGATATACCCACTGTTGCAGCTTGTCAGTCACGACATCATCATGACATGGTGGCCTCGACACAGGTCAAGATCTGTCACCATGTTATGCAGGACAAGGGTAATGCACCATGTGCAGAGACTGCTGGTGCTGTCTGTCTTTGTTGCATGGATGCATGCTGGATTAGTCATGCCTGGAAGTAGGGTGGAGATGTGGTTTTCCATTCACTCTGCCAGTTCCCAGGTGCTATACATTCTCACCCCTCCCTTTGCTCAATGCTTCTTAATCCGTTCCATAGTGGATACCCTGGAGTTTAGAGCTCTTCTGTGCTGGGTGTATTTCTGTAATGGAAACCCAATATATCTATATTTTGGATTATGGACCTTTGTAGTGGACAGTGAACCTGTTTTTATTCTGTATAATAAGTGACAGTACTTTTACATTCTTTGCCTTCTGTTCTGATACAAATATAGATATATGTTCTTACATGTATGCAATATTTCTACTTCCTTTAATGAAACTTCTATTCTCTAAACTCTGCTGACAAGATAATATTTAGCATAAAACGCTGACAAGATAATATATAGTATAAACACGTTATATTTTCCCCATCTGTTTTGTAAATTTAGAAGAAGTAAAGTCAGACATAAATAACTGCAGTCTGAAGCAGCTACTGCAGTAATAACCCAAGCAGTTTTACTGGAAACGTATGCAAATAACACGGGAAATTTATGCGATTAATAGTTCAAGCTGTAATATCCAATCATATCGGAGGAACCACACGTGGGTCCAAGACAACCCACTCATCTCATCCTGCTACCACATGATGGCCAATCACAGATGACCGGAGGATGGAAGAATTTCAAGATGCTTATTAGAGATGAGCGAACGTACTCGTCCGAGCTTGATACTTGTTCGAGTATTAGCGTGTTCGAGATGCTCGTTACTGGAGGCGAGCACCACGCGATGTTCGAGTTACTTTCACTTTCATCTCTGAGATGTTAGCGCGCTTTTCTGGACAATAGAAAGACAGGGAAGCCATTACAACTTCCCCTGCGACGTTCAAGCCCTATACCACCCCCCTGCTGTGAGTGGCTGGCGAGATCAGGTGTCACCCGAGTATATAAATCGTCCCCTCCCGCGGCTCGCCACAGATGCATTCTGACATAGTTCAGGGAAAGTGCTGTCTTGCTGGAGTTGCTATAGGGAGAGTGTTAGGAGTTATTTTAGGCTTCAAGAACCCCAACGGTCCTTCTTAGGGCCACATCTGACCGTGTGCAGTACTGTTGAGGCTGCTTTTTGCAGTGTTGCACTTTTATTTTTTTGTTTGTATATCGGCCGTGCAGAGCATTGCGTCCTCAGTGTGCAGTAATTTTACATAGTCCAGGGCCAGTAGTCGTGAGGCAGGGACAGTGAAAGAGATATACTGTCTATATAGTAGGCTTTTCCAAAAAAATTTGGGAAAAAAAACATTCTATTTGGGCTGCCTGTGACCGTCCTGAGTGTACTGCATCTCTGCTGGGGGTAGTAGTCCTAATTAATACGCAGCCAGCTAAGTGTTGCAGCAGGCTTGCGCAAAATTCTTTCCTGGCTCTGCGTTGCCCATCACATCACCGCTGTTATCCTGTCCAGAGGGAAACAGTCTGCAGTAATTTTACATAGTCCAGGGCCAGCAGTGCTGAGGCAGGGACAGTGAAAGAGATATACTGTCTATATAGGCAGTGGCCTTTTCCAAATAATTTGGGAAAAAACAGTCTATTTGGGCTGCCTGTGACCGTCCTGAGTGTACTGCGTCTCTGCGGGAAGGGGGGGGGGGGGGGGTAGTAGTCCTAATTAATACGCAGCCAGCTAAGTGTTACAGCAGGCTTGCGCAAAATTCTTTACTAGCTCTGCTGTGCGTTCCGTAGGCGAAGTCAGCCTCCAACCACAGGCCAATAAGCGGCACATTTAATTACAGCGTTCTGTTTCTGCTCTACTCGTAATACCACCAGCATGCGCAGGCATATGATGGCCAAGCACCCCACAAGGTGGGACGAAGGCCGTTCACCACCTCTGGTTTGCACCACTGCCTTTCCCCCTGTGCCCCAACCTGCCACTGAGATTCAACCCCCCTCTGAGGACACAGGCGCTACCGTCTCCTGGCCTGCACCCACACCCTCACCTCCGCTGTCCTCGGCCCCATCCACCAATGTCTCTCAGCGCACCGTCCAGCCGTCGCTAGCAGAAGTGTTTGAGTGCAAGCGCAAGTACGCCGCCACGCAGCCGCACGCTCAAGCGTTAAACGTGCACATAGCCAAATTGATCAGTCTGGAGATGCTGCCGTATAGGCTTGTGGAAACGGAGGCTTTCAAAAGCATGATGGTGGCGGCAGTCCCGCGCTACTCGGTTCCCAGTCGCCACTACTTTTCCCGATGTGCCGTCCCAGCCCTGCACGACCACGTCTCCCGCAACATTGTACGCGCCCTCACCAACGCGGTTACTGCCAAGGTCCTCTTAACAACGGACACGTGGACAAGCACAGGCGGGCAGGGCCACTATATCTCCCTGACGGCACATTGGGTGAATTTAGTGGAGGCTGGGACAGAGTCAGAGCCTGGGACCGCTCACGTCCTACCCACCCCCAGAATTGCGGGCCCCAGCTCGGTGCTGGTATCTGCGGCGGTGTATGCTTCCTCCACTAAACCACCCTCCTCCTCCTCCTCCAACGCAACCTCTGTCTCGCAATCAAGATGTGTCAGCAGCAGCAGCCCGTCGCCAGCAGTCGGTGTCGCGCGGCGTGGCAGCACAGCGGTGGGCAAGCATCAGCAGGCCGTGCTGAAACTACTCAGCTTAGGAGAGAAGAGGCACATGGCCCACGAACTGCTGCAGGGTCTGACAGAGCAGACCGACTGCTGGCTTTCGCTGCTGAGCCTCCAACCGGGCATGGTCGTGTGTGACAACGGCCGTAACCTGGTGGCGGCTCTGCAGCTCGGCAGCCTCACGCACGTGCCATGCCTGGCCCATGTCTTTAATTTGGTGGTTCAGCGCTTTCTGAAAAGCTACCCACACTTGTCAGACCTGCTCGGAAAGGTACGCCGGCTCAGCGCACATTTCCACAAGCCCAACACGGACGTTGCCACTCTGCGCACCCTGCAACATTGGTTAAATCTGCCAGTGCGCCGACTGCTGTGCGACGTGCCCACACGGTGGAACTCTACGCTCCACATGTTGGCCAGGCTCTATGAGCAGCGTAGAGCTATAGTGGAATACCAACTCCAACATGGGCGGCGTAGTGGGAGACAGCCTCCTTAATTCTTTACAGAAGAGTGGGCCTGGTTGGCAGACATCTGCCAGGTCCTTGGAAACTTTGAGGAGTCTACCCAGATGGTGAGCGGGGATGCTGCAATCATTAGCGTCACCATTCCTCTGCTATGCCTCTTGAGAAGTTCCCTGCAAAGCAAAAAGGCAGACGCTTTGCGCTCGGTAACGGAGGCGGGTGAAGACAGTATGTCGCTGGATAGTCAGAGCACCCTCATGTCTATATCTCAGCGCGTTGAGGAGGAGGAGTAGGAGGAGGGGGAAAAGACAGCTTGGCCCACTGCTGAGGGTACCCATGCTGCTTGGCTGTCATCCTTTCAGCATGTATGGCCTGAGGAGGCGGAGGAGGATCCTGAAAGTGATCTTCCTAGTGAAGACAGCCATGTGTTGCGTACAGGTACCCGGGCACACATGGCTGACTTCATGTTAGGATGCCTTTCTCGTGACCCTCGCATTACACGCATTCTGGCCACTACGGATTACTGGGTGTACACACTGCTCGACCCACGGTATAAGGAGAACCTTTCCACTCTCATACCCGAAGAGGAAAGGGGTTCGAGAGTGTTGCTATACCACAGGACCCTGGTGGACAAACTGATGGTAACATTCCCATCCGACAGCGCTAGTGGCAGAAGGCACAGTTCCGAGGGCCAGGTAGCAGGGGAGGCGCGGAGATCAGGCAGCATGTACAGCGCAGGCAGGGGAACACTCTCCAAGGCCTTTGCCAGCTTTATGGCTCCCCAGCAAGACTGTGTCACCGCTCCCCAGTCAAGGCTGAGTTGGCGGGAGCACTGTAAAAGGATGGTGAGGGAGTACGTAGCCGATCGCACGACCGTCCTCGGTGACGCCTCTGCCCCCTACAACTACTGGGTGTCGAAGCTGGACACATGGCCTGACCTCGCGCTGTATGCCCTGGAGGTGCTTGCTTGTCCTGCGGCTAGCGTCTTGTCAGAGAGGGTGTTTAGTGCGGCTGGGGGAATCATCACGGATAAGCGTACCTGCTTGTCAACCGACAGTGCCGACAGGCTTACACTCATCAAGATGAACAAAGCCTGGATTTCCCCAGACTTCTCTTCTCCACCAGCGGACAGCAGCGATACCTAAACAATACGTAGGCTGCACCCACGGATGGAAGCATCGTTCTCTATCACCATCAGAAACGGGGACCTTTTAGCTTCATCAATCTGTGTATTCTATTCCTCCTCCTCCTCCTGCTCCTCCTCCTGAAACCTGACGTAATCACGCCGAAAGGGGAAATTTTCTTAGGCCCACAAGGCTCAGTCATATAATTTTTGTAAACAATTTTTATACGTTTCAATGCTCATTAAAGCGTTGAAACTTGCACCTGAACCAATTTTTATTTTAACTGGGCTGCCTCCAGGCCTAGTTACAAATTAAGCCACATTAACCAAAGCCATTAATGGGTTTCACCTGCCCTCTTGGTTGGGCATGGGCAATTTTTCTGAGGTACATTAGTACTGTTGGTACACCAATTTTTTTTGGCCCTCGCCTACAGTGTAATCCAATTAATGTTTTGCCCACCTGCATTAAAGCTGACGTTACATCAGCTGTGCTGGGCACTGCAATGGGATATATTTATGTACTGCCGGTGGCTTCCTGGGACCCACCCATGCTGTCGGTCCACATGGACTTCCCATTAGGGAGATGTACGTGCCTGTGTATACTTATAAAAAACTCGAGCCTAACTGGGGCATGCAGTGTGGGCCGAAGCCCACCTGTAATTTATCTGACGTTACCTCAGCTGTGCAGGGCAATGCAATGGGATATATTTATGTATGGCGGTGGCTTCCTGGCACCCACCCATGCTGTCGGTCCACACGGAGTTGTAACTGCATGTGTCCACTTCTAAAGAACCCCAGTCTGACTGGGGCATGCAGTGTGGGCCGAAGCCCACCTGTATTTTATCTGACGTTACCTCAGCGTTGCAGGGCACTGCAATGGGATATATTTATGTACCACCGGTGGCTTCCTGGCACCCACCCATGCTGTCGGTCCACACGGAGTTGTAACTGCATGTGTCCACTTCTAAAGAACCCCAGTCTGACTGGGGCATGCAGTGTGGGCCGAAGCCCACCTGTATTTTATCTGACGTTACCTCAGCATTGCAGGGCACTGCAATGGGATATATTTATGTACCACCGGTGGCTTCCTGGCACCCACCCATGCTGTCGGTCCACATGGAGTTGTAACTGCATGTGTCCACTTCTAAAGGACCCCAGTCGGACTGGGGCATGCAGTGTGGGCCGAAGCCCACCTGTATTTTATCTGACGTTACCTCAGCTGTGCAGGCAATGCAATGGGATATATTTATGTACCGCCGGTGGCTTCCTGGCACCCACCCATGCTGTCGGTCCACACAGAGTTGTAACTGCATGTGTCCACTTCTAAAGAACCCCAGTCTGACTGGGGCATGCAGTGTGGGCCGAAGCCAACCTGTATTCTATCTGACGTTACCTCAGCTGTGCTGGGCAATGCAAAGGGATATATTTATGTACCGCCGGTGGCTTCCTGGCACCCACCCATGCTGTCGGTCCACACGGAGTTGTAACTGCATGTGTCCACTTCTAAAGAACCCCAGTCTGACTGGGGCATGCAGTGTGGGCCGAAGCCCACCTGCATTAAACATGACATTACCTCAGCTGTGCTGGGCACTGCAATGGGATATATTTATGTACCGCCGGTGGCTTCCTGGCACCCACCCATGCTGTCGGTCCACACGGAGTTGTAACTGCATGTGTCCACTTCTAAAGAACCCAGTTGACTGGGGCATGCAGTGTGGGCCGAAGCCCACCTGCATTAAACATGGCATTACCTCAGCTGTGATGGGCAATGCAATGGGATATATTTATGTACCGCCGGTGGGTTCCAGGGAGCCACCCATGCTGTGGGTGCACACGGAATTCCCATTGCGGAGTTGTACCTGCCTGTGACTATTTATAAAAAACCGTGGTCTGACTGGGGCATGCAGACACCTTGACAGAATGAATAGTGTGTGGCACATAGGTTCCCCATTGCTTTGCCCACGTGTGCAGCTCCTGATGGCCGTGGCACAGGATTATATTTCTCATTGCTTCTGTACAGGATTGTGGGCTATCGCCCCGCCCCTTTTAAAGAGGGTCACTGCCTAGCTGTGCCAACCCTCTGCATTGTGTGCCCGCGGTTCCTCCTCATGGCAGACGCACTTATAAATAGACATGAGGGTGGTGTGGCATGAGGGCAGCTGAAGGCTGCGCAGGGACACTTTGGTGTGCGCTGTGGACACTGGGTCGTGCGGGGGGGGGGGGGGGGTTGGGCAGCATGTAACCCAGGAGAAGTGGCAGCGGAGTGTCATGCAGGCAGTGATTGTGCTTTGTTGGAGGTAGTGTGGTGCTTAGCTAAGGTATGCATTGCTAATGAGAGCTTTTCAGAAGTAAAAATTGTTGGGAGGGGGGGGGGCACTCTTGCCGCTATTGTGGCTTAATAGTGGGACCTGGGAACTTGAGATGCAGCCCAACATGTAGCCCCTCGCCTGCCCTATCCGTTGCTGTGTCGTTCCCATCACTTTCTTGAATTGCCCAGATTTTCACAAATGGAAACCTTAGCGAGCATCGGCAATATACAAAAATGCTCGGGTCGCTCATTGACTTCAATGGGGTTCGTTATTCGAAACGAACCCTCGAGCATCGCGAAATTTTCGTCCCGAGTAACGAGTACCCGAGCATTTTGGTGCTCGCTCATCTCTAATGCTTATCCAATAATGAAACAATACGTTGTATCTATGTAATCTTTGACCTACCCAGATGAGCAGATATGTTAAACTCTTTAAAAGAGGCTGCGCGCCCAACAATTAAGCAGAATTGAGACTGGGGACATTACCTTACTTACCAGCTCACTTACCTAATAAATAAACAAATGTCTACCACTTCTTACTGTCTAAACGTGGGGTAGGCCACAGCTTTATTAATTAAAACAACATTAATAATAACTTTTAACGATCAAGATCTATCCATGCTGTCCGCCGATCAACTTTATCAGTCCGTAAACCGTCCTCTGAGGACGTTTGTAAGCCCCGCTTCTTCGGCTTGCAAACCTTCCTCTATTCCCTAACCAGCATGGACAAATTCCGGGCCAAACACAAGCTGTGACAACTTCCAACAACTGCCATTTGTTACAGTTCTTTCTCCTCCCCTACCCAGACCTACCGGGCGGGTGGGCGTGTGTCTTCTCGGCTCCTATCTTCCTTCTTCTCCTCGTTTGTCTCCTCTCTGGTCTACTTCCGCTCCCCCTCCCTCTTCGCTTCCTGTCCTAGCTCCACCCCCTCTAAGCTCGCTTTTCTTAACCCCTCCTATGCCTGTCCCCAGTCACATGCCGTTTTCTTAACTCAGTTCACGGCATACGAGACTGGGGACATTACCTTACTTACCAGCTCACTTACCTAATAAATAAACGAATGTCTACCACTTCTTGCTGTCTAAACGTGGGGTAGGCCACAGCTTTATTAATTAAAACAACATTAATAATAACTTTTAACGATCAAGACCTATCCATGCTGTCCGCCGATCAACTTTATCAGTCCGTAAACCGTCCTCCGAGGACGTTCGTAAGCCCCGGTCCTTCGGCTTGCAAACCTTCCTCTATTCCCTAACCAGCATGGACAAATTCCGGGCCACACGGGATGTGCCGCGTTACTGCGGCTTATTCCATCCCACCCCACCGACCCAAGAAAGAGCTGCCTCTACACCGTCCTGCAAGCCGGATAAAAAAGTATCCAACCCTACGTCATGGAGGTGGACCCCGTCCTCCCTCAACGCCCCTCTTATCCCTATCTTCTAGCTCCCAGTGACGAACCGTCACCCCCCCCAATGGACTGAACGAACTGAGACATCTTCATATTGACTAACCTCCTAGCTCTATCTATGGCTTCCAAATTTCTTGCCCCTCTCCAGTGTCTTTGCGCGACTATGTCCAATCCAACGATAATAAATCCTTGAAAGCTTTCGCGGAAACGCCAAATGTCCTTTTTCATAATAACCAACAGGTCGCGCGTCTTCATCTTCCCCAGGTCGTTCCTCCCCAGCGTGAACGACCAAAACCACTCTCCGGGGGTTACGCCTGGATATGTCCGTTACGAGCTTCCACATGTCGCACCACACTAGCCCACCGTACTCCATTCCAGGTTACGGATGTTCCGGACAGGCCTAATTCCGCTCCCGATGGGCGCACCGCTGCCCTCCTATGTGCCCAATAAACGTAAGAGTGACCCACGATGCACACCTTCCCCGGCTCCGCGGCTGAGAAAAAACAAAAGGGGAAATACGAGGGCAAAAACCCGAACTAGCACAAACATAACCACCAAAAACCGCTGAGGAAAAACAAAAACGCTGAAGAAACTACAAACTAACCTCACCCCACTATCCGGTTGGGTCTCACATACATTTTATATGTTTGGGATTTCCATCTACCCAGTCTTTTTAAGCCTTCTTCGCTCATACCTCCCGCATCCGCCGATGTGGCAGCCCCAATTCTAAACCCGCTGACCTTAATGCCGCTCTTAACTCCGCCGAAAAAATTGAAAACGTGTGAGAGGGAGGCCCAAAGAATGGACCAAAATTGCTCACCGGAGGTCCTTGTAGCCATGGAATGTACCACCGTATCGACCGAGCACCACTGTGAGCCCAGCCGGCTGATCGTCACCACTCACCTCTGCTGTACACATCGGTCTTCGATTTCCTTATCCTAACGCGTGACGAGCCGTCTACCATGGTCACATCATTCCAAAGTAGCCCGCCCACCTTAAACTGGCGGGAACAAGCTTTCCAATCCACAAGGCCGCAAAAAACGAGCGCAAGCAAAAAAGGGGCCAACCTAAACAACAAAGTTTCCGAACCGTTCAAACACGTGTTTTCTAACGTATCTAATAACTTGCTCAGCACTGGATAGGTGATCGGGCGTCGATCGTTCACCCGGACCTTCTCTATCTTCCAACCCCGCACTATCTGGCGAAAAACGAATACTTTTGTAATATCCTCGAAACCATGCCATTTCAATACTGAATGCTACACCCGCCAGGTGCTTTTAACTGCATCAACCGACGACCGTTTTTTTCCGCAAAGACGCTAACATATCCAGCGTTGCCGAACGGGCCTTATCGACCCTAGCCATGCAAACCCCCGGCAAAAATCAACCATTTTTGCCAAACCGCGTTGTAATTTTTTTCTTTTCCACGTGCCAACTGCCACAGATGTCTCGACTAGCTTCAGCAGCTCTGCTCTGCCAGATTCCACAAGAAATGCAGGCAGCGTACCCCTTCGGCGTCCGCCTGCGGGAGCCGCTCCCTGAACCGCTCCATCTGCGAACGAAAGAGTGCATCAGCTGCCAGATTTCAATAACCCGGTGCGTGTTTTGCACGCAGATATATATTCCGTTGCAAACATCGTAACACCACGTGCCTCAGCAACGCCAACACCGTCGGGGAAGCCGAAGGCTGCCCGTTAATAATTTGCACCACCGAAACATTATCGGACCAAAAAACACAACTTATGGCCCTGGAGCTCTGCACCCCATAACTCCCGAGCAGCCACCAGCGGGAAAAACTCCAAAAACGTAATGTTTTTATTCCATTGTTTTTGCATCCAGGATACTGGTCAGGGTTCCCTGCACCAGTGGTTCCGGAAAATTACCCCAAAACCGACCGACCCTGTTGCATCAGCAAACAAGCAGAGCTCGGGTCCCGACCATTCCTCCTTGGGGCACACCACTTGCCCATTGAAAAATTCCAGAAAGATTCTCCAGATATGCAGAGCACCACGAATTCCTTGCGTGATCCTCACAAAATGGTGGGGCTCCTTTACTCCCGCCATCGCCAGCGATAGCCTTCTGGCAAAACGCGGCCTATGGGTATCACTTTGCAGGCGAAGTTTCACAAACTCATCAGAACCTGGACCTGGCGCAGCGTGGCCTTCTAATGACTCGCAACGTCTTTAACTCTTTTTCGCAGGCGAGCTATTTTATCTGCCGGCAACCTGAATACCATTTCCTCGGTGTCGATCTCGATCCCCAGAAATGTCAGCCTGCTTACAGGTCCCATAGTCTTCTCTTCAGACAATGGGACCCCCGCTTTTTTTTATCCTTGTCTGGAAAGTGTGCAACAAAAAACCGCACGAGCCCGATGTCTCCGTTCCAATGAACAGAAAATCATCAAGATAATGCGTAACCGATGTGATGCCCGTCTCGTACCTGAGCATCCCTTCCAGGAAGGAGCTGACCCGCTCAAAGTAATAACATGAAATAGAACAACCCATCGGTAAGCAACATATCGAGGAAAAATTGGTTCTCTATTTTACACCCCAGCAAATGAAAAACACTCAGGGTGAATTGGCAGCAGCCGGGAAGCAGACTCGATATCCGCTTATGCTAACTGAGGCTTACCAGCCATTCTAACTAGTGACACTGCCTGGTCCAAAGAAGCGTAAACTACTGACGCTTGCTCCTTTGAAAATACCGTCATTAACCGGCTCCCCTTTCGGGAAGGATAAATGATGTATCAGGCGACACTACTTCCTTCTTGGGACTAGCCCCAATGGGGGGACTCGCAAATTAACAAACGGCGGTTCCTCGAAAGGGCCCGCCATGCGACCCGCTGCTACCTCTATCTGAACTTTTCCTTTCACTAAATCTATATTGCCCGATGCTGATTTTACATTTGGGCACATCGTGGAGGCGGGCTGAAACGTAAACGGGATAACGAAACCGAAAAAACCTAGTCTAAGGATTTTTGCCTTGCTTCCTAAAAACACTGTACCGCGCCATGCTGGCCCCCACAGACAGAACACTCATGTCTAAAACTTGCATGTGGAGTACAACCTGCAATGGCCCTCGTTGTATAGCCAACCGGAGCCATTAAAAAAGTCGTTTTTTGTGGACGCTGCGCTAAAATAAGTTGTAACAAAACGTCAGTAGCTTTTGACGCCCAACTTATACGACCGATACCCGAAAAAGTCTTCATCATAGTGCCACCCTGCGGCGCCTCCGTGCAATTTATATGCGCTGAATATCGTATCAAGATACGCTAGCATCTCTGGGCGCTCCGATATTCGCTCCTTATCCACCATCACGTCGTCCGCCGATAGCAAGGACCAAATATCCACATAACCACCTTTGCGAATCTTAGCCAATAACTCATCTGACACACCGACCCCTAACGGGGCAACACCGCAGAACAATGAGTCTGCATGTCGTAACCCTTCTAGAGGGTCCACATCCCGGATCACCACCGGCTGTTGAGCAACCACCCTCCTGCCCCACAGGCGGGCCCGAGCCCCCTGGGGATCCACAGGACACTGACCAAGCATCTTTTTTGATCCACCTTGCTCAACAGCGATTTCAACACCAACACCAAATCATTTCTTTCCGCCGCCTTAGCGGGATCCATCACACGTCACCACCGGCTGTTGAGCAACCACCTTCCTGCCCCCACAGGCGGGCCCGCGCCCCCTGGGGGTCCACAGGACACTGACAAAACCTCTTTTAGATAACACCACATTTTTCCACACACTTAAACAATCGGACTCACCAGCATGACCGACCTCCGGCGTTGCCAAGGGCAAGGTCCCTGCCAGTCTTCCCCCCTTGGCTCCTGCCCCTGCCGAGCGGTGGCTGCCGCGCACTCTCATGCGGAGCCACTCGCACCTTTGTTCCCCTCACTGTTCCAAGGTGGCCCAGCTCCGGCCGTTCTTGCGGTGTATCCCGCTGCCTGTGGCGTATACTGTCCCTGTTTGCAGGAGGAGTTGGCGGAAGTGCTGCCTGGCGATAGGTTTCCCGGTGGTACCGTTGTCCTGGACCACTAAACCCGTCGCCCTCATTCTCTCTACTTGACCTCCTCCTGCTTTCGCTTGCATCCACCACTAGCCTAGCGAGCTCGCTGTCGCGCTTTCGCTGGTATCTCTCTCCTGGCTCTCTCTCTCTGTCTCTCTGTCTACGTTTTGCGCCCAAGCCTTGTCTATTGCTGCTTGCGCGACTGGCGTACCTGTGTGAAGATTCGCCCCCCCCCCCCCCCTGGACGAGGGGGCCCCCACAAAACGTGGCTTGACATAGCAGCATCTATGGGTGCTTGGGCCCGCGATCACTTGCTGCTGCGGGTAGGGTTGTCTGTGAGCTGCGTGACTGCTATGCTCGCGTCCCTGGGGGCTGTATGAGTACCCGGTGCCAGCGGAAGATAGGGGGCATACTGGCTATGACCCTGACTGGGTGTGGGGTGACCGGAATAGTCTTTGGTCAAGGGTCCCTCCAGTGTGTGGACCGACAACGGGCTCCTACTCTCTCCTGACGTCTCCCCGCTATCTATACTGCCCTGTGCGCTCCCTGCCCTAGAGCCTGCGCTACTCACAGAGCTGGTGGCCGGGCTGTACCCCCTCTCCCTCCCCCCAGCTGCGTTTGCACTACCAGAAAAGGGATTTAAGTCCCCAGCCACCTGCCTCGCCGGCGCTTTTCCTCCCGCCCTTCTACCCACTACCTGACGCTGCTGCTGTAGGTTGCCACCATCTTGAGAGGGCCTCCGTTCCCGCCGCGCGCCTCCACGCGCTTCGCGCCTTCCTGGCAGCTCGGTGCCGTGGTTTGGATCAATTACCGTGTGCCCTGCTGCGCGCTGGCTCCGTGGGGCGGAGCATCCACTCGATGCTGCCCCTTTGCTCCTGCTGTTTTGCGGACTGCCGGCCGGCTGTACCCGCTGCTCCTCCGCGGCCGCTCTCGCCGCCGCGCGGTTTGAAATTCTCACCGAAAACCTCGTGGCGCGTCCTCCTCCTTGCGGCTTCTCGCCGCCGCGGCTGCTCCTGCGGCCAACCCTCTTAGCGGCGGGGCTCGGGCTGAGCCGCGCTGGGGGGTTCTTTCTTCGCCTCGGGCGGCCTCGCCCGGCATCCCCCAGTTGCGCCGCTCCTTCGTTTGCTTCCGGGACTCCTGCAGCCGTCACGAGTGGCCTCCCCGACTCCAATCCTGACCTGCAGCTGGCGATGATTTCTTCTAACCACTCCGCGCCGTCCCGCTGGATCGCTTCTTGGATCTGTGCACGTAAGTCGCCCATCTTTCCATCTTGGGGCTTCTGGCTTCAGCGGACCCGCCGACACTCTCTCCTTCTTCACTCGCAGTCGCTTCTTGCTGCAAACCTCGCCTGCTGCTCCTTCTTTGATGTTCCTTCGCTGCTTCAAAGTCTTCCAACGCTCTTTTCTGCTGCTCTTCCTCTGCTGTCTTCTCGGCTCCTATCTTCCTTCTTCTCCTCGTGTGTCTCCTCTCTGGTCTACTTCCGCTCCCCCTCCCTCTTCGCTTCCTGTACTAGCTCCAACCCCTCTAAGCTCGCTTTTCTTAACCCCTCCTATGCCTGTCCCCAGTCACATGCCGTTTTCTTAACTCAGTTCATGGCATACGACGAAGCTTATACATGCTGAACCTGTGTCAGTGTGAAATCTTCTTATGCGCATAATCAATTCATAATTAATCTGGAAGCGTGTAAATATTCCTAATTGAGTAAGTCGTTGGACGCAAAAGGAAATCCATGACATTTCTACTTGCAGATAAGTTGTTGTCGGTTCCTTTTCAGTTGCATTTCTCCTTTTCATTTCCATTTTGCTTTGCTGTTCCGTTCATCTCTCCAGGGGTCCTTTCAGGGACAGTCAGGGCCCAGGATGAAGATCGTGGGCCGTCTCTAATGAGACGAATACTCCGCTTCTAGGCAGGGACCTTTCATCCCCCCCCCCGCTAGGTTAGGGTCAAGCTTCCTCCTCCCTGGAGTGGTGCTACCGCTCAGCATGGTGTGGTGTGCAGCTAGTTCCTACAGTGTGTACGTTCCCTGTTGCCGTGCTGAGTGTTGTACTCTGGTGTTGCACAGACTTGTCATCTGGGTTACGTTTTTCAGTTGTGGTGCGCAATGTTCTTCGGTGCATATCTATCTACTACAGTAGTTGTGAACATCATCCTGCATCCGTGCTGAACGTGGTGCTTGTGAGCCGCACGGACGTGACACCCGGGCCTCACCCGAGTTAATTTGATACAGGTGTTTACATGTTTGCATGGAAAGTTTTGCCAATACTTTTGCACTTAGCATTGGATTTTCGAGTTGTGACCCCTTTACTTTTCCTATTTAGGACCTAAAGAATGCTCCTGCCAAATTTCATGTTTGTACGACATCGGGAAGTTAGAGAATTAGTGGCGAGTCAGTCAGTGAGTCAGTCAGTAAATCAGCCAGTCAGGGACTCAGTGAGGGAGGGCTTTCACCTTTATATATATTGATATGGCAAAAGGTGTTTTTTTAACTTTTATTACCTTTCATTTTCAGAATTAGTAAAACTTAATAAAACGTATTTTTACATTTTTCTTTTGCCCCCATAGGGGACAAGAACTTGCAATGCTTTGATTTCTCCTGTAGTATTGCGTAATGCCATTGCATTATATTATTTTGCAATCAGACAGGCATTCTATTAAGCCATGCCACAGGCTTGATAGACACCCTGCAATGGCTGCCCAAGGCCCCAGCTGCCACGACCACCGCATGGCATCCTGCAATCTCATCACAGGGGCCTGTACGAGACCTCTGAACATTGGTCGGAGCATTTTAATGCCGCTGTCAGAATTGATGGCAGCATTTAAAGGGTTAACAGCTCCGATCAGTGGCGTAGCTTGTAAGAAACCGCTGACACTCCCATTGTATGGAGCGTGATAGGCCCGCAATTTCCCTTCATACATACCCCGAACCTGCAGTATGTAACCGTATGTCCTGTAGCTTTAAGGGGTTAAAGAGCAGATAATATCCTAGAGTAAAAAAAAGCCACCCTTGCCTCCTCAGTCTCCCTGATCCAGCACAGATGCCCCGGTGGTCTGTGCATACAGTCGGCCAGCGATGATGTGCTATAACAGCACGTGACCTCTACAGCTAGTCGCCGACTGGAAGAGTCACCTGCTGTTCTTAGTGACATCTTTTTTAAACTACTGAACAACAACTTTACCAGGCAGCGCTGAAGCTAGAAGTTAGAACACTTGTAGGCTATGGAGCGCTCCCTTGACTTTGTTTTGGGAGGACAGCGTCACTCTGTGTTCTTACTTGGTTGCACACAAAACCTTTAGCAAGAAGCCATCGGGAGGTAAGAAAATGACTGCAGAGTGAGCTGAAAAAGCACAAGCAGCAACACCTCAGTAAGATTGTATGTGTATACCATATATGGGGTGGCGCCATTTAGCTGTTCGCTTCAGGTTGCAGGAGGGGCAGGTGCACCCCTCTGCACACCCGCTCACAGATTACCCCTATTCCATGGAGCTTACCCGCGTACAGATCTTCTGATGCAGATTCCATGCAGGCTTTTATTCCACAACGCGGATTATAAATCGGCATGCAGAACCCCGCGTCACATGAACTACGTCACCGATCCCAAGGACTTCTATGGGATGTAAAAGTGACTTGGATTCCAATGTGGATTTACTGAATCCACACAAACCTTCAGTGTGTATGTGGTCTTACATTCAGTGCCGGATCAGTCATTATAACTTGTAGCATGTTCATTGTCTTGGATTATATAGCCAGCAGGTGGCGCTCTGTCACCAGTATTACTCAGTTATACCTTCAGCCGGTTCATGTATCACATATAATCCCTGTACAGTCCGGTATCCGCCTCTTATATGTATATATCACTGAGCATTATGGAAGCAAGCTTTAAAAGATAAAGATAAAGCTTTTCTCTTTGGGACTGTGTCTCTCCGGCGGCTCTCCTTCCCTTACCGGAGGATGTCTGAAGTCTCTTCGTAGATCGCTGCGGGCTTGCTCGGACCGCAGGTGCTGGCGGGTTGTTCCCATAGGATCTAACGGTCTGTGGGGGCCCCGCTTAGCACCAGGTGAGTTACTCATATTGGTCATTACATGGTGGCGCGGATCGTTATCTTGATGAGTATTATGGAAAGGATATAGAGTCTATCTGTAACATTCAGTAGCTGGAAGAGTGATGTGAACATGCCCTGCGTGCGCAAAAACTACAGTAAAATGTGCCGATGTGTTGTGCTTAAGCATGTGCAATTGTGCATACGTATCTATAAAGCAGCCTTTATGCAGGTGATTGTCCCATGAACGTTTGTGCAGCTCCTGTACACACTGCACTGACACACAGACACGGCTGCTCAGCTGTAACTCCTTTTGAGTTTCCCTGGTCTGCAGTGTTCTATGGCTGGACGCTACCGGCAGTGGTTGGTTGTGTGACATCATTGGTGCAGCCCCTACAGCTTGCGGCATCTGAGAAGTAACTACTGCACAGTAAGTAGGTTTCCTCTATTCCTGCCCTCAGCCTGTTAGAGCCGTCGCTGTATCCTTGTATTGTCTATAACAAAGCTGCTGACTGATATTATGATTGCTGATCATTACAAATGGAATTACTGGTTAGATGCGTTCGCACTGACAGCTTGTGGCCGCTGCGCCGTCCTCCTACACCCCCCATAGCCGCCCGTCATATACAGCGTGCCGTCCTCCAGACTCTGCAGAGTATTTGTATCTCATCCTGTTACTGCCCATTGCTGTATCCGTGTATCTGATATGTAACACGGCTGGGGATGTAGATCATACATGTAATGCGAAAGCTTGTGGCAGCTTTACCTTCTCTCTGCGCCACTTCTAGCTGTCTGACATGCACAATGCTCAGTGCACAACCCCTTATATGAGACCGCATCTTATCTGGGACGGGGGGCCTTGTTAGCTCCTATCAAAATACCCTGTCATTCAGGCCTCTATCACATGGGCGACAGCGGTATCACAGCTTTGTACACGCAATTCTATTACACGCTTTTTCTTGTGAAAAATCAGGCATTGCGTCGCTGGCACCCATGATTGTTAAGAAAGTTAATAGGAGTTTCTAATGTTAAAAATATAGTGCATAGCATGAAAATCGCAAATTTCTGCTATGCGACGCGATAAACAAGGAGGCTCCATAGGGGAACATGGCTACAAAAATAGCAGATCGCAGAAAGATAGGAAATGCTGCGATTTTCTTTCTAGCAACATAATATCAGTGAAAACATCGCTAATGTGAAGGAACCCATTGGAAAGCATGAGCTTCACAAACATGCATTTTGTAGCGCTGTCACATCGCTATAAAAAAAAAAATTGCACAATTTTTTTATCCCGTATTAAAGCAGTTTGAGGCCGTTTAGCCAATAGTGTTTTTTTTTTTTACGCTGAGATATTGCTGCATTTTTTTCAATGGGACCTTCTGTTAAAATCGTATTGCACAAAAATCGTAAGTTTGTGCTTCTGCGATTTTTGTGCAATGCGATTTTAACATTAGAAAGTCCGATTTAAAAAACTCAGCGATATTGCAGCGTTAAAAAAAAAACACTGGTGGGTAAAAGCCCTTAGGCTGCATCCGCACAGACTACAAGACATCGCTACAATGTGAAGTTCATGGTTTCCAATGGTTTTTTTAACATGAGCGATGTTTAGTAGCGAGATTTTGAGGTCCGTATGAAAGCAGCCTTAGCCTCATAGTAGAGACCAGATGAGTGTAACCCTCTAATATGTATTTAAGGCTTGTGATGCTCTGAAACACTGCTTTACCGTATGAACAAGGGCGTAACTATAGAGGGTGCAGGGGATGCGGTTGCACCCCGGCCCAGGAACCTTAGGGGCCCATAAGGCCTCTCTTCTCCATATAGGGAGCCCAGTACTATGAATAAAGCATTATAGTTGGGGGCCCTGTTACAGGTTTTGCATTGGGGCCCAGAAGCTTAAAGTACGGGTACAGATACAGATAGAGGGGGGCCCCAGCTCACCTTTTGCATCAGGGCCCCTGAGCCTTTAGTTATGCCCCTGCGTATGTATTATGGCTCAGGACCCGACAATATTAATGTCCCTCCTTTGCCTCCCTCTCTTATTAGGGCTTGGTTAGACAAGCGGGGTTTACACGCTGCTAAGCAAGGTGTAAACCACGCTCCTGACAAGCAGGGAATTCTGCATGTGAATGAGCTCCCCCGAGCTCCGCAGAGCAGCCCGGTCAGGTGTCCATGTGCGAGCAGCCTACTTCCACGGCTCCCATAGGAGCCTGTGGTAAGCACCTGGACAGCGCGCAGCATGGAGCTGACAGGATTCTAAAAAGGATCCCTGTAATCCTTCTATAGCAGCTTATTGGTTGCTATAGAAGCGTGGTTTTACACACTCGTCTGACTAAGCCCTTGAAGGGGATATTCACCCATTGGTAAAAAGGGGTCTAATGTCCTGAGCAGTTCCTTCTGTAATTGGAGCTGGTGGTCAGCTGTTCTATTCCTCACTGTATATAAATATATTTATACTGCCTTCACTAGGATGATGTCTGGTGAGAACTCAGGGAGCTTTCAGCAGGAGGATCTTCTAAATGTCACCATTTATCCTGCTGAAATGAGAATCACTTCCTGATGAATGTGATGACCAACTTTGTAGAGACTGTAGAGATGGAAACTGGAAATCTCAGTTTTAGCCACCCACCAAGAGATGATCCTGGGTTTAGAACTTTGCTGGGCCCAGAACACAACTTATAGAGAACATATGGGATTGGTGTTCCTATCAAAATTGTAGGTAAGGAGGAAGTTGGATCTTCTGCTGCAAAGCATTCCTATAGGGCATCAAAGGATCAGCTCGTTGGTCTATGGTTATGATTTTTTCTTTTGGTACAAGAGGTCCCGGGTTCAGATCCCAGAAGAACCTTCACAAGTATTGATCCTCTTCCAGTTGTGGTAATGGACAGCACATAACATCCCTCCGTATCACTGCAGCAGCTAGTACTGCGTCACCCATAACTGTATTGTGCTGATGACTTCTGTGTGTTTTCAGCGGATAGTCTCAAGAGTAAAGGTGCATTTACACTGAAAGATGATCACTCAAAAATCGCTCAAACGGCATTTTGAGTGACTGCTAATTAGCTGATTAAAGAGTTATGTAGGCACAGCGGGACACTGCTGTAAAAGCTGAGAACAAAGCAACTATTTGTATATGCAAACAGCTGCTTTGTTCTCAGTGTCCTGCTGAGCTGCTAGCTTTGAGAAACTGCAGGAGTGCTGACAGCTTCTTTGTTCTCGGAGCTTTCTGCTGGTATTCCGCTAAGAAGTCCCAGGAGGGTACAACCTGAAAGAATGCCATCAGTGCCGCCCGCTGAGAAAATCAGCCTGCGGAGCTGATAACACTCATTGTTGATTTCTAGCTTGCAGGAAATAAATGATGAATGAATAGTGAAAAGCAGTGCATGATAGCAGCGCATTCAGACACAACGATTATCACTCAAGAGATGGCTTTTAAGTAGAGATCAGCGAGCATACTCGCTAAGGACAATTGCTCACCCCTGCTCGGGAGCAAAGGTTCGGCTGCCGGCGGGGGTGAGTTGCGGCCATGAGCATGGGGGAGTGGGGGGAGAGAGGGAGAGAGAGATTTCTCCTCCGCTCCTCCCCGCTCTCCCCCGCCACTCCCCGCCCGCCGCCGGCAGCCAAACCTTTGCTCCCGAGCGGGCAGGTACTCGCTAAGGGCAATGCTCGGTCGAACAATTGCCCTTAGCGAGCATGCTCTCTCATCTCTACTTTTAAGTAATTTTTGAGCGATAATCATTGTGTCTAAATGGGCCTTAAGAATAGGAGGATCCAGATTTTCCCCCAAATGTCAATACAAAGTGGAAAATATATTAGACATAATAATAATCTAACTCCTTTCCAGGGAAATTTATACAGATGAACCAGGAAGAAAGTAGGTAAATTCTGATGCCAAGACTCAATAGCAAAGAGGACGGGTTAGCCTCTAATATGCTGTCTGCCTGTCCTACAAGACGACTTACCGTACTTCAAGCCATGTGAAAGTTTCCTCAAAAATGTCAGAGAAACTTGTGGACAGATCATTTCAGCCATTTCCAGACAATTCTTCATCCAGAGATGTTCGCTCAAACTACAGTTGGGACTTTGAGGAAATTTCTCGGGCAAAACTAAGCCTACTTAAAATCAATCATACCATTCTGACCTAAGGAAGCGTGATTTCTCCTGCTTTGGAGGATTAGTCATGTAAACCATGGCAGACTTTCAATCAGACCAGCTGTTCAAGAGCCTGAAGGTATTCAGCCTGTTTGCGTGAGGATTTTAAGGTCCTTGCTAAGAAAAATAGCATTGTGCTCCTGGGATCTGTAGTACTATGGGTTTCCAGGATCACACTGCTGTAGGTATAGGTGATTTGGCTAGCTGATGGTGTGGAGCTCTCCAGCCAGCCAATCACCATCATGATGCACACATAAATATCAGCCTCTTACTAGCGGGTGCTGGTCATTTATCCACTATCCTTTTCCAACTCAGTGCTTGGTGTTATGCTTTCACTGAAGATGGTTTGCACATCTGATCTCCTGTTTGCAGGTTCTGTGGCCCCTCCTTCCTTCCCTTTTATCAGATGTGGCCTCCAGACATCTGATGTCCTATACATTGTCAGGTGGGTGATATCTGAAATGTTCCCCTTATGTCAGTTGGGTGTCTTACGTTCTTGCCCCTTTCTTGATGTGTGAACACTTCAACTAACGCCTGTTTTATTTGTTAGGCCAGCTACCCATGTCTGCCGCCCTCTTGCTATTCTGGGCAGACGCAGGCTTTGCTCTGCTCCTTCTATGTGAATGGATTCTTAGCTGTGTACTTTCCATTGGCACTGCAGGAGTTAATCCTCCCCAGTGCTCTCAGCCCAGCTGCAGGGTGTGAGGGGTTAATTCTAGATTTTCCCTTGTCTCAGAATAAATAAGAAAAATACATTTAATTTATCTTCCAAACTTACCCTTTTATCTGTCCTCTTCCCACTATGTGACCCTGAAACTTGTCTTATCTGTACTTTCACATGTTGTCCTGTTTTCTGTTCATATTCCGAGAACCTTATCCAAGGACATATTCTGCTTTGATATAACTGTCACCGAGCGTTGATATATTGTTTATGTAGGAGACGTCTCTGAAAGATGTATTGTTCATTAAAATTTCCAGATGTCCAGCGACCCCGAGCATGCGCAGTAACTAAATCATTACGTCAGCAAACTTCTTCTATAACTTCTGTAACTCTGTGAATAAACCTTCACTTCGCTTATGACAATCCCATGGTGCATGTGGCTGTCTATTTGCGTCGTCTGAGTACTCACATCTAAGACTAATTCGGAAGCAGACAGCATCAGCTGAACGGTCTGGTTTTGACCCCCTAACAATACTTGGCGCTCCAACGAGGGACAGAAGTTAACTCCTTACCTGCAGCTGATACCAGACGACCCTACCTGACGACCAGCCGGACTAGAGGCCACGGGACCACAGATCTACAAAACACCGGTGTAAGGTAAGCCCTTGACTTACCACTCTAGCTCTGGGTTCCCCGGACTTCAGTCTCGTGTTGACAGACGGTTAGTTGCTGCATGTTTATAGGACACTTCTGCCTGTTATTTACGGTGTTCTTAGTAACCGTGCTAGATGGAAGAACCCTTGTGTATATTGCCATGCTGTCTGCTGTGTGCTGTAGAAAGTATTGCTTTTTGCCGGACTCATAATGTTAGCTGTAATTTGTAATAAGATAACTAAAAGCCGCGCAGCAAGGCAAGCCGTGGTCCTTCCTCTATCCCCGTAAGTATAGTAGTAAGATATTCGTAATACATTGCAAATAAATATCCTGCCTGTTGCGGACGTGGCGGAAGGGACTGAAAAGTTCAAAGTATTCTGCCCGTTGCGGACTCGGCAGTAGGGACATCTGTAGGAGATAAGTCCATAGTCAGAATGGGGTCTCAGGCTTTCCTGACACCCATTGAAATAATAAGATTGGGGGAAGGGAAGGACATCTGTAGGCAAGCCTATGAAATATATAAACGGACAGGTAAAACGACAGGAACCTTTAACTATGAGTTCCGGCAATAGTACGGGAGAAAGCAAGTTAGCCGTGGGGAGAGAATCTAGCAAGTTGTTGAGAAAAGCCGGTTAGAATTTTGGGAATCTTAGACCAACAAGTTTGGGAAAGATTCAGAGATAGTTAAAGGTTGGATAGAAGTATGTAAGACAGATGGATTGAGGCAAGTGTAGATACGGCAGTTATCAGAGAAAGGTAATTCTTTTATAGTTTGTGTTCCTTTGGGACATAAAGCAAGTTCATGCAGAATCTGTGGACAATTGTGTGACAAATAACCATTATTGTTTGTCTTGATGTTATGTAATCTAATGTTTGTTATACGTTTTAGTCTTCTTTGTCCTTTTTTTTGTGTTTAACTATTTCCCTGCCGTCTGTGCTTGATAGTCTGTGCAGAGAAATATACCTCTTATAATTACTAGGGGTTAATGTTGTTAGAGTCTGAATGTTCTGGCTGCTTTCCAAAAATCTGTTTCATAGAGAGGTAAAATTCAAAGTCATAGAAGAAAGACAGACGTTCAATAAATTACGTGAATTATATGGTTTTAAAAATAGAAAATATATATATATATAGGAATAAATAGAGGGTTAATGCTTGATTTGTGAAAAGCCGCAGCTGCAAGTCACCCCCCTTGTCTCCGAAGGGGGGGGGGGTACAGTGAGGAGGAACAGAGTTTAGTGAGATTTGCAGAGAAGGAATGTGTGCTTCTCAAGGCCAAAGATTAGAGCGAAGAACCCTGGACAGTAGCCTTGTTTGCTTGAACAGAATTGAATGCATTTGTTTGCAAGATGAGGACAGTTGCATCATACGCGTTACGTCCTGTGTAAACTCTTACTAACATTTGAATGAGACTTGACCTCATGAACGGATGAGAGTTAATGACCCGTGCTCAGACTGTAATGAATGTAAAATGTGTGATGTAGGTGTTGTGCGCTGATGAGGTGTCAGTCAGCCACCCACCGCATGTAGGCGCTGTGTGCTGATAATTTGGAAGCCTGCCAACAAGCCACAATTATACTGTCTCTGAGAGAATGTTCTGTAGAAGAAACGCGCAAACGGCCATACCTGTACTTACACCTGCTGCCAAACTCCGCACCTTTCTGGGCCTTGTTTCATACTGCCGCCCATGGATCCACTCTGTTTCCTCTCTTATACAACTACTCTATGACTGTCTTTCAATCATTCTTTTCTCTCTCTCACCCCTGAAGCTCATTTCTCACCCTTTTACACTTTATCCTTTATTCTTTTCTGTACTGAATTTTCTGGCCATATGACGACAGTATTGACACAAAGGCACGGAGGACAACCACGGCCAATTGGATACTACTCCATGAGGCTGTATCCAGTAGCTCGAGGAGCTCCCTCATGTGTTTGTGCGGTGGCAGCAGTACAGGCAATGGTTGACAAATCTTCGGAGCTGGTATTGAACTACCCCCTAGTGGTCCTCACCCCCCCCCCCCCATGACATCTGGAGCATATACACGCAAGTGCAACCCAAGCACTTATTTCTGGCCCGTCAAATCCAGCCACAATGTGCTCTTGTCATTCTTTTCACTGTTGCTACTACCTTGAACCCGGTTACTCTTCCAATTAAGTACCCTAGTTCAAAGGGGGGGGAGGGAAGACATAGGTGATCTAGGTATTGCAGGTCAGCTATTTTTAAATTTTTTAAATTTTTTTCTTTTCCTTCTTGCAACAAGGTTATGATTAGAGATGAGCGAGCACCAAAATGCTCGGGTGCTTGTTACTCGGGACGAAATTATTGCGATGCTCGAGGGTTCGTTTCGAGTAACGAACCCCATTGAAGTCAATGGGCGACCCGAGCATTTTTGTATATCGCCGATGCTCGCTAAGGTTTTCATTTGTGAAAATCTGGGCAATTCAAGAAAGTGATGGAAACGACACAGCAACGGATAGGGCAGGCGAGGGGCTATATGTTGGGCTGCATCTCAAGTTACCGGCAAGAGTGGGCCCCCCCCCCCTCCCAACAACTTTTACTTCTAAAAAGCCCTCATTAGCAATGCATACCTTAGCTAAGCACCACACTACCTCCAACAAAGCACAATCACTGCCTGCATGACATTCCGCTGCCACTTCTCCTGGGTTACATGCTGCCCACCCCCCCACCCCCGCACGACCCAGTGTCCACAGCGCACACCAAACTGTCCCTGCGCAGCCTTCAGCTGCACTCATAGCCACACCACCCTCATGTCTATTTATAAGTGCGTCTGCCATGAGGAGGAACCGCAGGCACACACTGCAGAGGGTTGGCACGGCTAGGCAGCGACCCTCTTTAAAAGGGGTGGGGTGATAGCCCACAATGCTGTACAGAAGCAATGAGAAAAATAATCCTGTGCCACCGCCATCAGGAGCTGCACACGTGGGCATAGCAATGGGGAACCTATGTGCCACACACTATTCATTCTGTCAAGGTGTCTGCATGCCCCAGTCAGACTGCGTTTTTTTATAAATAGTCACAGGCAGGTACAACTCTGCAATGGGAATTCTGTGTGCACCCACAGCATGGGTGGCTCCCTGGAACCCACCGGCTGCACATTAATGTATCCCATTGCATTGCCCATCACAGCTGAGGTAATGTCATGTTTAATGCAAGTGGGCTTTGGCCCACACTGCATGCCCCAGTCAGACTGGGGTTCTTTAGAAGTGGGCACATGCAGTTACAACTCCGTGTGGACCCACGGCATGGGTGGCTCCCTGGAACCCACCGGTGGTACATAAATATATCCCATTGCAGTGCCTAACACACCTGATGTAACGTCAGCTGTAATACAGGTGGGCTAAAAATTAATTGGATTACACTGTAGGCGAGGGCCCCCAAAAATTGGTGTACCAACAGTACTAATGTACCTGAGAAAAATTGCCCATGCCCAACCAAGAGGGCAGGTGAAACCCATTAATCGCTTTGGTTAATGTGGCTTAATTGGTAACTAGGCCTGGAGGCAGCCCAGTTAAAATAAAAATTGGTTCAGGTGAAAGTTTCAACGCTTTAATGAGCATTGAAACGTATAAAAAATGTTTACAAAAATGATATGACTGAGCCTTGTGGGCCTAAGAAAACTTGCCCGTTCGGCGTGATTATGTGAGGTTTCAGGAGGAGGAGCAGGAGGAGGAGGAGGAATATTATACACAGATTGATGAAGCAAAAATGTCCCCGTTTTTGATGGTGATAGGGAACGATGCTTCCATCCGCGGGTGCAGCCTACGTATAGCTTAGGTATCGCTGCTGTCCGCTGGTGGAGAAGAGAAGTCTGGGGAAATCTAGGCTTTGTTCATCTTGATGAGTGTAAGCCTGTCGGCACTGTCGGTTGACAGGCGGGTACGCTTATCCGTGATGATTCCCCCAGCCGCACTAAACACCCTCTCTGACAAGACGCTAGCCGCAGGACAAGCAAGCACCTCCAGGGCATACAGCGCGAGTTCAGGCCACGTGTCCAGCTTTGACACCCAGTAGTTGTAGGGGGCAGAGGCGTCACCGAGGACGGTCGTGCGATCAGCTACGTACTCCCTCACCATCCTTTTACAGTGCTCCCGCCGACTCAGCCTTGACTGGGGAGCGGTGACACAGTCTTGCTGGGGAACCAGAAAGCTGGCAAAGGCCTTGGAGAACGTTCCCCTGCCTGCGCTGTACATGCTGCCTGATCTCTGCGCCTCCCCTGCTACCTGGCCCTCGGAACTGCGCCTTCTGCCACTAGCGCTGTCGGATGGGAAGTTTACCATCAGTTTGTCCACCAGAGCCCTGTGGTATAGCATCATTCTGGAACCCCTTTCCTCTTTGGGAATGAGAGTGGAAAGGTTCTCCTTATACCGTGGGTCGAGCAGTGTGTACACCCAGTAATCCGTAGTGGCCAGAATGCGTGTAACGCGAGGGTCACGAGAAAGGCATCCTAACATGAAGTCAGCCATGTGTGCCAGGGTACCTGTACGCAACACATGGCTGTCCTCACTAGGAAGATCACTTTCAGGATCCTCCTCCTCCTCCTCCTCTTCTGGCCATACACGCTGAAAGGATGAAAAGCAAGCAGCATGTGTACCCTCAGCAGTGGGCCAAGCTGTCTCTTCCCCCTCCTCCTCATGCTCCTCCCCCTCCTCCTCCTCCTCCTTAATGCGCTGAGATATAGACATGACGGTGCTCTGACTATCCAGCGACATACTGTCTTCCCACGCCTCCGTTTCCGAGTGCAAAGCGTCTGCCTTTATGCTTTGCAGGGAACTTCTCAAGAGGCATATTAGAGGAATGGTGATGCTAAGGATTGCAGCATCCCCGCTCACCATCTGGGTAAACTCCTCAAAGTTTCCTAGGACCTGGCAGATGTCTGCCAACCAGGCCCACTCTTCTGTAAAGAATTGAGGAGGCTGTCTCCCACTACGCCGCCCATGTTGGAGTTGGTATTCCACAATAGCTCTACGCTGCACATAGAGCCTGGCCAACATGTGGAGCGTAGAGTTCCACTGTGTGGGCACGTCGCACAGCAATCGGTGCACTGGCAGATTAAACCGATGTTGCAGGGTCCGCAGGGTGGCAGCGTCCGTCTTGGAGTTGCGGAAATGTGCGCTAACCCAGCGCACCTTTCCGAGCAGGTATGACAAGTGTGGGTAGCTTTTCAGAAAGCGCTGAACCACCAAATTAAAGACATGGGCCAGGCATGGCACGTGCGTGAGGCTGCCGAGCTGCAGAGCCTCCACCAGGTTACGGCCGTTGTCACACACGACCATGCCCGGTTGGAGGCTCAGCGGCGCAAGCCAGCAGTCGGTCTGCTCTGTTAGACCCTGCAGCAGTTCGTGGGCCGTGTGCCTCTTCTCTCCTAAGCTGAGTAGTTTCAGCATGGCCTGCTGACGCTTGCCGACCGCTGTGCTGCCATGCCGCGCGACACCGACTGCTGGCGACGTGCTGCTGCTGACACATCTTGATTGTGAGACAGAGGTTGCGTAGGAGGAGGGTGGTTTAGTGGAGGAAGCATACACCGCCGCAGATACCAGCACCGAGCTGGGGCCCGCAATTCTGGGGGAGGGTAGGACGTGAGCGGTCCCAGGCTCTGACTCTGTCCCAGCCTCCACTAAATTCACCCAATGTGCCGTCAGGGAGATATAGTGGCCCTGCCCGCATGTGCTTGTCGACGTGTCTGTTGTTAAGTGGACCTTGGCAGTAACCGCATTGGTGAGGGCACGTACAATGTTGCTGGAGACGTGGTCGAGCAGGGCTGGGACGGCACATTGGGAAAAGTAGTGGCAACTGGGAACCGAGTAGCGCGGGGCCGCCGCCGCCATCATGCATTTGAAAGCCTCCGTTTCCACAAGCCTATACGGCAGCATCTCCAGGTTGATCAATTTGGCAATGTGCACGTTTAACGCTTGAGCGTGCGGGTGCGTGGCGGCGTACTTGTGCTTGTGCTCAAACAGTGGCGCTAGCGGCGTCTGGACGCTGCGCTGAGAGACATTGCTGGATGGGGCCGAGGACAGCGGAGGTGAGGGTGTGGGTGCAGGCCAGGAGACTGTAGTGCCTGTGTCCTCAGAGGGGGGTTGGATCTCAGTGGCAGGTTGGGGCACAGGGGGAGAGGCAGTGGTGCAAACCGGAGGCGGTGAATGGCCTTCGTCCACCTTGTGGGGTGCTTGGCCATCATATGCCTGCGCATGCTGGTGGTGGTGGCTCCCCAGCTGATCTTGGCGCGACAAAGGTTGCACACCACTGTTCGTCGGTCGTCAGGCATCTCTGTGAAAAACTGCCACACCGTATAGCACCTTGACCTCTGCAGGGTGGCATGGCGCAAGGGGGCGCTTTGGGAAACAGTTGGTGGATTATTCGGTCTGGCCCTGCCTCTACCCCTGGCCACCGCACTGGCTCGGCCTGTGCCCACACCCTGACTTGGGCCTCCACGTCCTCACCCGTGTCCACGTACTCTAGGCCTACCCCTACCCCTCAGCATGGTAGTGCAGAAACAGAACGCTGTAATTAAATGTGCCGCTTATTGGCCTGTCGTTGGAGGCTGACTTCGCTTACGGAACGCCAGGAAATAATTTTGCGCAAGCTTGCTGTAACACTTAGCTGGCTGCGTTTTTGGAAAGGCCCACTGCCTATATACACTGTATATGTCTTCTGTCCCTGCGTCACCACTACTGGCCCTGGAGTATGTAAAATAACTGCACACTGTTGCACTGTGGACTGGAATACAGCGGTGATTTAACAGCCAACACAGAGCCAGGAAATTATTTTGCGCAAGCCTGCTGTAACACTTAGCTGGCTGCGTATGAATTAGGAGGACAACTACCCCCAGCAGAGACCCAGTACACTGAGGACAGTCACAGGCAGCCCAAATAGATTGTTTTCCACAAATGTTTTTGGAAAGGCCCACTGCCTATATACACTGTATATGTCTTCTGTCCCTGCATCACCACTACTGGCCCTGGAGTATGTAAAATAACTGCACACTGTTGCACTGTGGACTGGAATACAGCGGTGATTTAACAGCCAACACAGAGCCAGGAAATAATTTTGCGCAAGCCTGCTGTAACACTTAGCTGGCTGCGTATGAATTAGGAGGACAACTACCCCCAGCAGAGACCCAGTACACTGAGGACAGTCACAGGCAGCCCAAATAGATTTTTTCCCAAATGTTTTTGGAAAGGCCCACTGCCTATATTCAATAAATATATGTCTTCTGTCCCTGCCTCACAATATATGTCTTCTGTCCCTGCCTCACAATATATGTCTTCTGTCCCTGCCTCACCACCACTACTGGCCCTGGAGTATGTATAATTACTGCAGGGCGCAATGCTCTGCACGGCCGATATACAAATAAAAAAAAAAGTGCAACACTGCAAAAAGCAGCCTCCACACTACTGCACATGGTTAGATGTGGCCCTAAGAAGGACCGTTGGGGTTCTTAAAGCCAAAAATACTCCTAACACTCTCCCTATAGCAGCTCCGGCACCAACAGCACTTTCCCTCCTCTATGTCAGAACAAATCTGTGGCGAGACGCGGGAGGGGCCGATTTTTATACTCAGGTGACACCTGATCTCGCCAGCCACTGACTGCAGGGGGGTGGTATAGGGCTTGAACGTCGCAGGGGGAAGTTGTAATGCCTTCCCTGTCTTTGTATTGGCCAGAAAAGCGCGCTAACGTCTCAGAGATGAAAGTGAAAGTAACTCGAACATCGAGTGGTACTCGTTACGAGTAACGAGCATCCCGAACACGCTAATACTCGAACGAGTATCAAGCTCGGACGAGTACGTTCGCTCATCTCTAGTTATGATCTATTTGAAATAGAATACCAGCCTGATTGTCTAGCAGTAATTGGTGCAAGGGGTTTCAGAAGTGCCAATTCAGCTGGCAGAAACTGAACCACTTGAGGTAATGTTTAAAGGGCCAAGATGCCTCACGCGCTTCCTTGTCCTGGAAGGTCCTGAAAGCATATTGGGAACTGACGTGATGGGACCCTTGGGATGTTGTATCAAACTTCACCCGTCCGGTGAGGCTCGTATACACCCCGGGTCTGAAAGTCACCCGACCCTCTGTCGGATGGCAGCAGACCAAGCGACACCTCTCCCTGTCCCCACTCTTACGCACGCAGAGGAACAAGCTCTTAGCCCCCTTGGTCCGTCAGTACCCCCTGGCACATGTCCAGGAAGATGCAATTGCAGACACTGTCTCTTCTTTATGTTAACTTAAAGGGGTTGTCCCGCGAAAGCAAGTGGGTCTATACACTTCTGTATGGCCATATTAATGCACTTTGTAATATACATTGTGCATTAATTATGAGCCATACAGAAGTTATCAGAAATTATTCACTTACCTGTTCCGTTGCTAGCGTCCTCGTTTCCATGGAGCCGTCTAATTTTTTAGCGTCTAATCGCTAGATTAGACGCGCTTGCGCAGTCCGGGTCTTCTTTTCTCAATGGGGCCGCTCGTGCTGGAGAGCGGCTCCGTGTAGCTCCGCCCCGTCACGTGCCGATTCCAGCCAATCAGGAGGCTGGAATCGGCAATGGACCGCACAGAAGAGCTGCGGTCCACCGAGGGAGAAGATCCCGGCGGCCATCTTCAACCGGTAAGTAAGAAGTCACCGGAGCGCGGGGATTCAGGTAAGCGCTGTGCGGATTTTTTTTTAGGTCCCTGCATCGGGTTTGCCTCGCGCCGAACGGGGGGGCTGTTGAAAAAAAAAAAAACCCGTTTCGGCGCGGGACAACCCCTTTAAAGCCCTTAAGGAATGTGTTTTCCCAGCCAATACCCCTTTTGTTCCCCATTAACAGAAAGAGTTTAAAGGGCCAGCCAGACTGTCAGTAATTGTTTGCATTTATTTTCAGAGGAAAGCAGTACTGTTGGACAGTGCTGCCATAAGGGGCACGGAATAACCCAAAACCAGTTCACCAGATGCATGAAGCTGATATTAGACGCCTGGCCAATTCCTGAGGGCACTGCCCCCTTGTAATATGTTGATGACTTACTTTTATGTGCTTCTGACCCAACAAGCTGCCTCGATGCATCACTAAGCCTTTTGTGTTTCCTCCATCAGAGTAGAATGGCTGCAAAGCTAGGAAGACAAACTTCAGTTCTGCAAATCTCACGTAATGTTGCTGGGCCACTGCCTAGGTCCAGGTACTAAACACCTGACGCCGGAGCGCACGAAGGTGGTAAGTGACATTCAACTTCCCACCTCCCATGCTCAGTTGCGTACCTTTTTGGGACTGGTTTCTTACTGTCGGCCGTGGATACGCTCTGCCTCCATGACCATGCAGACTCTGTACGACTGTTTGGGTTCACGGCCATTTGCCCTGACCCCGCAGGCCGAGTCAGCCTTCCATCAGCTGAAAGTACAGATAACCAGTGCACCCGCACTGGAGCTGCCAGACTATGACAAACCTTTCCTAATGTACGTCACTGAGATGGCGGGACAAGGCCACCACTGTACTGACACAAATGCATGGTGACAAAAAACGACCTGTAGCATACTACAGTGCCCATCTTGATGCGGTGGCTAGAGGGTCTCCATCATGCGTCCGAGCGGTTCTAGCAGTCCAGGCACTACTGGACAAAAGCTCTGACGTTGTCCTAGATCACACCATGGTGGTCTACACCCCACATGACATACATGGTATCCTGACTCAGGTAAGCCGTAGACATCTGTCTCTTGCCAGACACATAAAAATGGAACTCGCAGTGCATTCCTCCTCGAACATCTCAAGCCAAAGGTGCACCACCTTGAATCCAGCCACCTTACTTCCATTAGGGGACGTAGATTCAAATGGGGGGAGGGAGTAAGTACAGGGGATCAGTTGTTTTACAACTCCCTGACTGACGAACAGGAGGCATTTGACATCGGAAACCAGCATGACTGTGTGGCCCTCATGGCCCAGGAAACAGCTGGATTTGCGCATGTCACAGACGCCCCTGCAGAACCTCCAGTTTGAGCTGTTTGTGGATGGATCCAGATACCTAAATGACGAGGGAAGGTTTGTAACAGGTTTTGCAGTGATCACACAACAAGATGTCCTAAAAGCAGAATGCCCCCGCATGTCTCAGCACAAGAAGCGGAATTGCAGGCCCTCACTGAAGCGTGTAAAGTGGTAGAAGGTAAGACGGCAAACATTTACACTGACTCCCGGTATGCATTTGGCATAGCTCATGATTACGGCCCAACATGGAAGGCCAGACAGTTTTCTTTTACCTCAGTAGGACAGCCAATTAAGAATGGTGCCGCGGTGCAGAGTCTCACGGAGGCCCTACTTACTTCTACCTGACAAAGTGGAAAGCTCACACCAATTCCTACACCAGAGAAACAAGAGGCAACGCCATTACAGACCACACAGCAAAGGCAGCGGCCCTCAAGCCATGGAAGAAAAGAAGAATTTAACAACAACTTTTGACTTTGACTAAACTTTGGACTTTGATAAAAATTTTGGACTTTGACTAAACTTTGGACTTTGATAAAAACTTTGGACTTTGATATAAACTTGGACTTTGATATGCTAAAGACTTTACAGTTACAAGCCAGCAAGGAAGAAAAAGACAAATGGTTTAAATATGGGAGCAGCAGAAATGGGACGGCGTATGGCGAACAGTTAACAGCGCTTGCCTACCACGGTCCCTGTGCCCCATGATGGCCCAGCTGATGCACGGAAAGACACACCTATCAAAGCAGCAATGATGTCGACGCTTGAACAAGGACGGGTGGCTCCTGGGTTTTCTGTAGCTGCTGCATCATCATTTGTCCAATTTTGCATGATCTTTGCCGTAAGCAACAGGGCAGAAGTAAATTTGCCACATAACACTCGCCTAGACCACTCTACCCATTTCAGGGATTGCAAATTGACTACACTCAGCTCCCACTTGTTGGGAAGTATGAATATGTGCTTGTTGTTGTTGATTTCTTTTCAGGTTGGAGACCTACCCCGTTACTAAAGTAAATAAGCAGGTAACCGCACAGAAGCTCATGAATGAGGTAATCCGCAGATACGGGGTACTAGAGACAATTGAGAGTGACAGAGGTACACATTTTACAGGTGAAGTGATGTGAGAGGTGATGTCAGCCCTTGGGGTGGAACAAGCATTTCACACCCCGTACCACCCGCAGAGTTCCAACAAAGGTAAAAGACTAAATGGTACGCTTAAGTTAAAAGAAGTGTTGTTTGGCTTTATGCCAAGATTGGGGTTGTATCATCCACAGGCCCCACAGCAGGGCTATGACCAGTAGCCGGATATGTAAAGCACCTGTGTGACCAGCTAACAGTGACGCAGAATCTAGTCTTTTCTCCCATTCCAGGCCTAGACAACTTAGAGGGATCACACTCTCTGCAACCTGGAGACTGGGTGGTCGTAAAGAGGCTTGTCCGGAAATCTCTAGAGCCCAGACTCGAGGGGCCCTATTGAGTCCTGCTGATCACACCTACTTTGGTAAAGGTTGAAGGAATTGTTGTTTGTTTTGGGACTAATGGACTTTTCACGCCCTACTTTGCCCCCCATGAGAAGGAAAATGAAGGACATTTTGTTTATTGATGGACTTTTTGGACTCCTCACTCCGTACTTCGCCCTTGTGAGAGAGTGCAAAATGACAATGCCCAGAACCACTTTGTTAGACACCACCAAATACTGGTAGATGGACTAAACACCTCACAGGTGAAGGACTGTTGGACTTGTACACACGCACCAGTAACTGCCACTAGTTTTCCTTTCCTGGCTGTTCCTGTTCCGTCGAAAGAACTGCTTGCATGGACAAATGGAAACTCAGAAACCAGGGATAGCTGGTGGGGTAACATATTTAGTTCTTTGAACCCTGCCAATTGGTTCTCTGGTTTAGGAGGTTGGTTTATGGGGATCCTACAAAGTATATTACAAGTTGTGATGATTTTATCATGCATTTATATAGCAATTAAGCTTATAATTTCATGTATTTCTAAATGTACTGAAAAAGCTTTCTCTGCGCCGATATGAATCATGTGTTTATGGACTAGGAGTCGTACTTGTCTTGACTCCATGTCCAAAATGGGGAAGATGTGAGGGGTTAATTCTAGATTTTCCCTTGTCTCAGAATAAATAAGAAAAATACATTTAATTTCTCTTCCAAACTTACCCTTTTATCTGTCCTCTTCCCACTATGTGACCCTGAAACTTGTCTTATCTGTACTTTCACATGTTGTCCTGTTTTCTGTTCATATTCTGAGAACCTTATCCAAGGACATATTCTGCTTTGATACAACTGTCACCGAGCGTTGATATATTGTTTATGTAGGAGACGTCTTTGAAAGATGTATTGTTCATTAAAATTTCCAGATGTCCAGCGACCCCGGGCATGCGCAGTAACTAAATCATTACGTCAGCAAACTTCTTCTCTAACTTCTGTAACTCTATGAATAAACCTTCACTTCGCTTATGACAATTCCATGGTGCATGTGGCTGTCTATTTGCGTCGTCTGAGTACTCACATCTAAGACTAATTCGGAAGCAGACAGCATCAGCTGAGCGGTCTGGTTTTGACCCCCTAACAAGGGTAATAGGCTATTGCCCACCTATTTAGTGGAGCTGGAGATTCTCCTCCTTTGCCTGAGTGTTGTTGTCTATGACTTCTGTGCTTGCCCTGATTCCTTTTACCTGGATAATGTTTGTTCTCTGCCTGCCCAGACATTGCACCAGATTCTGTTTACAGTTTGGCCTGTTTTACAGAGCTTTGCACCGGTCCCTTTGACCTCCATGGATCAGCTGCAGGAGGTAGCTCCAGGAGGTAGCAGCCTGCTCGGTTTCCTGCAGTAAATTCTAGATCCCTGTACAGTGGTTAAAGAGTGAATACCGGGGAACCATCAGGATAATGCCCTTAGGATTAGCCCAGGCCAAGGCCAAACCGGTTGGTTGGCACAGTGGGTCCACACTCATTGTCCATAACATGTTTCTGCATGCATGAAGTTCTGAGTGGGGTTTTCCTCTGTGAGGTGAGCAGAGTTCATGTGGTAACAATCACTTCTTCAGTGTGGTCTGAAGGAGCGGACTGCTCTTGGTGTGTACAATGACATGTTCTGTGTGGTGTTCCCTCTGTGTTGCAGTCACTTGGTGTGAACAAGGTCGTGTTCTGTGTATGTCTGTGGGTGCTGACTACACTTGGTGTGAATTGTCCTGCTCAGTGTGTGTTTTGTTATATCTCCCCTGCCTGGTGTTCCTGTCTGTTACCATCTTGGATGAGATGGGCACCTAGGTTCCAATGTGTACTATAGGTAAATATTTTGGTGTCTGTTGTTGTTTGTATGCATGTTTGATTTTTGTATGTTATTGGCGTTAGAGTGCATATTCTTTCCCTCCTGTTTTATTTGGGTTGCGTTCATCTATGTCGTTGTTCCCATGGCCTGCACAGATATAACAATCAGAGGTAGAAACCTAAACTTTGTTGGATACCCAAGAAATGGCAACAAAAGGTGCCTATACCTGTATAGCAGTGTTTCTCAACTCTAGTCCTCGGGACCCCCAAACAGGTCATGTTTTCACGGTGTCCTATAGGAAGAACACATGTGGCAATGTCTGAGGAACTGATAATTAGATCACCTGTACAATACTGTAAGAAATCCTGAAAACATGACCTGTTTGGGGGTCCTGAGGACTGGTGTTGAGAAACACCGCTGTATAGTGTCCATCTTCATAAATAGTGTGAGCGAGGAAGGCTTTTAGCAGAGAAGACCCATATTTAGGAGTGATGCTCCATATTCCACAGGATGGATTTGAAAAAGGTTAAGGTAAGTCTCTAGCTAAAGACTAGAGATGAGCGAGCACCAAAATGCTCGGGTGCTCGTTACTCGAGTCGAACTTTCAGTGATGCTCGAGAGTTCGTTTCGAGTAACGAACCCCATTGAAGTCAATGGGTGACTCGAGCATTTTTGTATATCGCCGATGCTCGCTAAGGTTTTCATTTGTGAAAATCTGCAAAACACAAGAAAGTGATGGAAACGACATAGAAACGAATAGGGCAGGCGAGGAGCTACATTTTGGGCTGTATCTCAAGTTCCCAGGTCCCACTATTAAGCCACAATAGCGGCAAGAGTGAGACCCCCCCCCCCCACTGTCAGCGTAAAGATTGTTCTCCTCTGCCACAGCTGCTGTGGCAGAGAAGATAGATGTGCGGGATGAATTGTCGGGAAGGGCTTAAATATATAAGCCCTTTCCTACAATTCATCCAGAAATGTGTAAAAATGAAAAATATATATATACTTACCTGGTCCCGGCAGAACGATGTTAGCCCATTGAATTCAATGGAGCCGGCAATACAGCCGACTCTATTGAAAGCAATGGGCTGCTGGCGATCGCGTGATGAATTGTCGGGAAGGGGTTAAATATATAAGCCCTTCCCTGCAATTCATCCAGAAATGTGTAAAAATAAAAAATATATATATACTCACCTGGTCCCGGCAGACGGAGTTCAGCGTGGCCGGCTGCAGTTCTCCTGAACTGCTCTGAACAGCTGTGAGTAGTATTCAGCAGCCGGGGATTTAAAATCCCCGCCTGCTGAATGAGATGCCTCTGATTGGTCACAGCCTGACCAATCAGAGGCATCCCTCACTCACACCCATTCATGAATTCAGCAGCCCATTGCTTTCAATGGAGTCGGCTGTATTGCCGGCTCCATTGAATTCAATGGGCTAACATCGTTCTGCCGGGACCAGGTGAGTATATATATATTTTTTTATTTTTACACATTTCTAGATGCCAGCAGCCCATTGCTTTCAATAGAGCCGGCTGTATTGCCGGCTCCATTGAATTCAATGGTCAGTGCTTGTTTAATCGAGACGAGTACCGCGTGGTGCTCGTCTCGAGTAACGAGCATCTCGAGCACCCTAATACTCGAACGAGCATCAAGCTCGGACGAGTATGCTCGCTCATCTCTACTAAAGACCCTTTGACAAAGTGGTTCATAATGGCCATTCAGAGACTGAAGACAGCTAAATCAACCCTTTCCCAAAATTCCAAGTTATGTGAGCACTCCTAACCTTTACAGGAAACGGATTTGCTATTCCTTTCAGGAAAAGTGGAGTTTCTGGTGCACACAACATACCTTCTGTGTAAGAAGAACCTCTCTATGGAGAAGACTTTTCTGCTGGTCCCTCAGTTTTTTTTCTGGTCTTTCCCACCCTTAATAAATCCTTCTCCCCCCGTATGTATGTGGCTGCTGTGTGAGGATACCCAAAGAAGCCAGAAGTTATTATGTTATTCTTCTTTCCTGGCGATCTAACAGCAGCACATATCTACCCAACCAATAAAGTATTTTTCTCTATATCCCTTTGTAGTCTTTAAAAACAGACAAGGGGGAGGAGCTAAAGTCCTTCTTATGGGGTTTGTACAAAATTTGAATTAACTCTCCAAAGCACATGGTAGGGGAATAAATCCCCATGTCTATATGTGCTGCTGTCAGGGCTACAGGAAAGGAGAACATCATAATAAATTCCACCTGTCTACAGAGTCACCTGTAACAGGTCAGTGTAATGTAAGTATGAAGTCAGTTGTAAACACGCAGAGCACACGGATGTGAGAACCAGTCTGTCTGGATAAGTCCTTTATATAATCCTCTATGAGCTCCACACATCAGCAGTCCTCCTATTACTCCTGTTCTAGACTCCTGGCTGCTACATTGTAACAAACTGCTGCTGTGTGAGGCAGACAAGAGGACGGCTTCTCAGCCTCTGAATGGCAATGTTTTCATTTATTGACAGCAGTCAGAGATCTTGAAAACAGCGAAGGAAGACAAAACATATCAGGAAGTTGTAGAAGCTTTATTTCCATAAGACTGACAACCTCTTGTAGATCCGTGTAGATACCGCCGGATACTTTCTCATCTTAGACTCAGTTATTTGCCTCTTGGCTTCTTGCAGGAGGGATTGCCAATCTGGTCCCTCTGACATGTAAATCCATTCGCACACGGGCAAGAATCCTGGTAGAACCCATTATTAGTCTGAAGAAAGAGATGATAGGGTTAATGAAGACACTTGTGACTCCTAACCACATCCGCTAGTCTTTAGTCCATGTAGACGGACTGATGCCGCTGTGGGGCGTCTTACATCAGAGTTTGTGTTTTTAACGCACAAATGTCATCTGATTGCAATCAGTGTTTTTTATGGGGGAGAAAAAAACGGAAGGCGATCAAGATGATGTCATTTAAACCTGCCATTAAATTCAATGGGTGCGTAAATAAAACAGAAGTTACTCCCTCGCTGTACAAGTGCTTTTTAATTTAAATACATTCATTGATATTAATGTGCGATTCTGGGCCGAGAATCAAAAAATAAGACATTCAATCTGTTAAAAAAAATAAAATTAAAAAAATCGCACATAAATAAACTTATCGCCTTTAAGAACTCACACCAGCGTACGCAATGTAGCCCATGAAGAGCGCACCGTTGTTTCCTCCCGTGTATGTTGGATGTTTTTGCACGTTTCTCTGCTTGCATATTGCGTCTGTATTCACTGTGGTTTTCAGATGCGCAAAAAAAACGCAAGAAGGACGAATTGTTGTCACTTTTTATGCACTTTTCCTGGCAACAAGTGTAATAAACACGGTGAAAATGTAACTTTGTATTTTCAGCTTTTTCCCCAATCCGCTCTTTCCTGGTGATTTTGGTCTGTAAATCGGGGTGACAGCAGGACATCCGCATCACATATCTACATCTGACTCCACCCATGCAGATCAGCCGTGTTGTGCGGACAGGGGATACGGCGCTGTGAATGGGCCCTGATTGCTCCAAGTTTGGTCCAAATTCTGTCAGTTTCACACTTGAGCATTAACCTCCTCCGTGTGAATAATATCGCGGCTCCTCAGCGCAGGTTTTGGCCGCGCAGCTTGTAGAGACGGAACACGAGGTTTTAGGGGGCGACAAAGATTGTGGTAATTTATAGTAGAGGCTCCTGTCACCTCACTGCTGCGGGTACAAGTACCTGAGTGTGTAGGTATTCATACACTGCCAGGAGGAGTAACAGAGGAACCACAGCATGTAGATCTCTAAGATAAGAGGCTGCAGGATGCTTATTTTGTGGGCGATGCAAATATTTAGTAAAGCCAACAATGAAGGGAAATAACCGTATTTGTGCTATTAGGAGTGGGGGCTGAAGAATCACCACATGTTCTATTTACGTGTCACATGAGAACAGGACATGTAATCTGTGGTGCCCGCACATCACACAACACACGGATGGGGCGCCCATGTGATCGGAGCGGCACCCCGGAATTCTGTACACAACGAAGGGAGAAACAGATACATCAGCCGCGTACAGATACTTACCCCACGCTCACAGGGCGCATTTTCTTTAGCTTTTGCTGCACATCTAGTTTGAGGAATACCGGTCAGTGAGCGTTTCCTACGACAACACCCACTGTCACATGCTGCACTTAGAGAACAGAAGTTTCCATTGTTCTAAATATAAAAGAAAGACATAAATGCGATTGTAATTCTCGTTGTTTGTCTCGTTGTTCTCCTTCCTGAGATCAGCCACAATTATTACTTCACACCAGGAAGGAGAGGCTGTTAGGGACAGTTCAGGCGGTTGTTCCCCATCTGTGCTGTCCGTGTATTTCACGGCACACGGACCCATATATGACAATCAGGCTCTTCACATGAGTGTTATTTCACGTGGATCCTGTCCTGTTCCGGTCCGTGTCATGGATGAGCAGGATATGTAATGTCCGCTACCCGCCGCTCAGACATCACATGGACGTACATCCGCGTGCGGTCCGCTGCGAGTTGGGCCCTCAGATTGTCACACACAACTCACAAACATCCTACCAATATATGTAGCAAGGTCTGCAGCACACCAAAAGCGTAAATGCCAAATAGGCTGAGGCAATAATAAAAGTATGCAAAAGCCAGCAAGAGGACAGAACCCCGAACCTCTGTAGGGGTCATCCAATGCGGTGATCAGCGAGTGGCAGCATGCATGGCGCAAGAATTAAAACTCTCTTTATTCCTCCACTAAAATTGCGCCGATTCGACGGCCTTGGTCTTTGCTGAGCTCTATGTATGCGGCCACTCGCTGATTACTACATGGGATACCTCACAAGCATCCGTCTGAGCGCACACTTAGACCTCTATCATTTAGTGTTATGGACTTCTTTTCCTATAGAGGTTCTGTTGGGAACAACGCCTCCATAAACAGGAATAAGGCGCGATCACACGGGCTTTGTGGCAAATTTTTTAGAGCGAAAGTCAATAATACTTTTTAATGTTAAAAACACATTGCATGAAAATCGCAATTTCATGCTTTGCGATGCAATAAAAAGGAGGCTCCATAGGGAAACACGGGAGATTTTTTTAAAAACTCAGATTTTTTTTTTCATGCAACATCGCATGAGTGAAAACATCACAAATGTGAAGGAAACCATTGAAAATCATTAATTTCATAGTTTCCAGGTTTTTACTCCCTCTCGCATTGCGCGGAAATCGCACAATTTTATCGCCCATGTGAATCCACCCTAAGAGCTTATTTTGTCAGTGTTTAAAGCCCTACTGTTACTACATGGGGGTCTCTAATACAGGGGCATTCGGTGCATAGTTATAACATAATGGGATTGGAGGAGAGATGCCTGTATATGGGGGTCATGGAGTAATGCTTCCCTCCAGCTGCTCCTCCGCCATTGTAAAACATAAGAAAAATACTCGGGGGCCGGACTCTGATGAGAAATGGCGGTGCTACATGGGTGGATGGTCCTAAGGAGCGCAGAGAGTATGGCGCCATATGGTACTGTGTGTAGACGTAAAGGAAATCTTTACAAACAGCAATTTTCATGTTCTCAAGAGCTCTATATGGGGGTTATTTAGTCTCCATATGGTGATATTGGAAGCTATACGAGGGGTTATTTAGTAACTCAAATGCAGATATAAGAAGCTATATGGGGGGTTATTTAGTTCCTATACGTTGATATTGGAATCTATATGGGGGTTATTCAGTCCCCATATGGTGATATTAGAAGCTATATGGGGGGTTATTTAGTCCCCATATGGTGATATTAGAAGCTATATGGGGGTTATTTAGTCCCCATATGGTGATATTAGAAGCTATATAGGGGTTATTTAGTCCCCATATGGAGATATTAGAAGCTATATGGGGGATTTTTTAGTCTCTATATGGTGATATTAGAAGCTATATGGGGGTTATTTAGCCCACATATGGTGATATTAGAAGATATATGGGGGGTTATTTAGTTCCCATATGGTGATATTAGACGCTATATGGGGGATTATTTAGCCTCTATATGGTGATATTGGAACCTATACGGGGGGTTATTTAGTCTCCATATGGTGATACTAAAAGCGATATGGGGGGTTATTTTGTCTCCATATGTTGATATTGGAAATTATGAGGGGTTATTTGGTCCCCATATGGGGATATTCGGAGCTATATGAGGGGTTATTTAGTCTCTATATGGTGATATTGAAAGCTGTATGGGGGTTATTTAGTCCCCATATGGTGAAATTAGGAGCTATATAGGGGGTTACTTAGTCCCCATATGGTGATATTGGAAGCTATATGGGGGGTTACTTAGTCCCCATATGGTGATATAAGAAGCTATATGGGGGTTATTTGGTCTCCATATGGTGATATTCGAAGCTATATGGGGGTTATTTAGTCCCCATATGGTGATATTAGAAGCTATATGGGGGTTATTTAGTCCCCTTATGGTGATATTAGAAGCTATATGGGGGGTTATTTAGTTCCCATATGGTGATATTAGAAGCTATATGGGGGATTATTTAGTCTCTATATGGTGATATTGGAAGCTATATGGGGGTTATTTACTCCCCATATGGTGATATTACAAGCTATATGGGGGGTTATTTAGTTCACATATGGTGATATTTGACGCTATATGGGGGTTATTTAGTCCCCATATGGTGATATTAGAAGCTACATGGGTTTTTTTTAGTCCCCATATGGTGATATTGGAAGCTATATGGAGGTTATTTAGTCCCCATATGGGGATATTAGAAGCTATATGTGGTTATTTAGTCCCCATATGGGGATATTAGAAGCTATATGGGGTTATTTAGTCCCCATATGGGGATATTAGAAGCTATATGGGGGTTATTTAGTCTCTATATGGTGATATTGGAAGCTATATGGGGGGTTATTTAGTCTCCATATGGTGGTATTGGAAGCTATATGGGGGGTTATTTAGTCTCCATATGGTGATACTGGAAGCTATATGGGGGGTTATTTAGTCTCCATATGGTGATATTGAAAGCTATATGGGGGGTTATTTAGTCCCCATATGGTGATGTTAGAAGCTATATGGGGGGTTATTTGGTCCACATATGGTGATATTAGAAGCTATATGGGGGTTATTTATTCTCCATATGGTGATATTAGGAGCTATATGGGGGTTTTTTAGTCTCCATATGGTGATATTAGGAACTATATGGCGGTTATTTAGTTCCCATATGGTGATATTAGAAGCTATATGGGGGATTATTTAGTCTCTATATGGTGATATTACATGATATATGGGGGGTTATTTAGTCTCCATTTGGTGATATTGAAAGCTGTATGGGGGTTATTTAGTCCCCATATGGTGAAATTAGGAGCTATATGGGGGGTTACTTAGTCCCCATATGGTGATATAAGAAGTTATGGGGGATTATTTAGTCTCTATATAGTGATATTGGAACCTATATGGGGAGTTATTTAGTCTCCATATGGTGATATTGGAAGCTATATGGGGTTATTTAGTCTCCATATGGTGATATTGGAAGCTATATGGGGGGTTATTTAGTCCCCATATGGTGATATGAGGAGCTATATGGGGGATTATTTAGTCTCCATATGGTGATATTAGAAGCTATATGGGGGTTATTTATTCTCCATAGTGTAATATTAGGAGCTATACGGGGGGTTATTTAGTTTCCATGTGGTGATATTTGAAGCTATATGGGGGGTTATTTGGTCCACATATGGTGATATTAGAAGCTATATGGGGTGTTACTTAGTCAGCACATGGTGATATAAGGAGTAGAGATGAGTGAACGTACCCGTTTAGGGTGATATCGCACTTGAGCACCGCTTTTTTTGAGTAACTAACTACTTGGGCGAAAAAATTTGGGGGGCGCCAGGGGTGAGCGGGGGTCGCAGAGGGGAGTGGGGGGGGGGAGAGAGAGAGCTCCCCCTGTTCCCCACTGCTAACCCCCGCTCCACTACGCCGCCCCCCGAATCTTTTCGCGGTGCTCGAGTGCAAAATCGCCCTAAACGAGTACGTTTGCTCATCTCTAATTAGGAGCTATATGGGGGGTTATTTAGTCTCTATATGGTGATATTATATGATATACGGGTGTTATTTAGTCTCCATATGGTAATATTGAAAGCTATATGGGGGTTATTTAGTCCCCATATGGTGATATTAGGAGCTATATGGGGGGTTATTTAGTCTCCATATGGTGATATTAGAAGCTATATGGGGTTATTTAGTCTCTATATGGTGATACTATATGATATACGGGTGTTATTTAGTCTCCATATGGTAATATTGAAAGCTATATGGGGGTTATTTAGTCCCCATATGGTGATATTAGGAGCTATATGGGGGGTTATTTAGTCTCCATATGGTGATATTAGAAGCTATATGGGGGATTATTTAGTCTCTATATGGTGATATTACATGATATATGGGGGGTTATTTAGTCTCCATGTGGTGATATTGAAAGCTGTATGGGGGTTATTTAGTCCCCATATGGTGAAATTAGGAGCTAGAGGGGGGGTTACTTAGTCCCCATATGGTGATATAAGAAGCTATATGGGGGATTATTTAGTCTCTATATGGTGATATTGGAACCTATATGGGGACTTATTTAGTCTCCATATGGTGATATTGGAAGCTATATGGGGGGTTATTTAGTCCCCATATGGTGATGTTAGAAGCTATATGGGGGGTTATTTGGTCCCCATATGGTGATATGAGGAGCTATATGTGGGATTATGTAGTCCCCATATGGTAATATTAGAAGGTATATGGGGGATTATTTAGTCTCTATATGGTTATATTGGAACCTATATGGGCGGTTATTTAGTCACCATATGGTGATATTGGAAGCTATATGGGGTTATTTAGTCTCCATATGGTGATATTGGAAGCTATATGGGGGGTTATTTAGTCCCCATATGGTGATATGAGGAGCTATATGGGGGATTATTTAGTCTCCATATGGTGATATTAGAAGCTATTTGGGGGTTATTTATTCTCTATAGTGTGATATTAGGAGCTATACGGGGGGTTATTTAGTTTCCATGTGGTGATATTTGAAGCTATATGGGGGGTTATTTGGTCCACATATGGTGATATTAGAAGCTATATGGGGTTTTACTTAGTCAGGACATGGTGATATAAGGAGTAGAGATGAGTGAACGTACCCGTTTAGGGCGATTTCGCACTTGAGCACCGCTTTTTTTGAGTAACTAACTACTTGGGCGAAAAAATTTGGGGGGTGCCAGGTGTGAGCGGGGGTTGCAGAGGGGAGTGGGGGGGGGAGAAAGAGAGAGAGCTCCCCCTGTTCCCCACTGCTAACCCCCGCTCCACTATGCCGCCCCCCCGAATCTTTTCGCGGTGCTCGAGTGCAAAATCGCCCTAAACGAGTACGTTCGCTCATCTCTAATTAGGAGCTATATGGGGGGTTATTTAGTCTCTATATGGTGATATTATATGATATACGGGTGTTATTTAGTCTCCATATGGTAATATTGAAAGCTATATGGGGGTTATTTAGTCCCCATATGGTGATATTAGAAGCTATGTGGGGGGTTATTTAGTCCCCATATAGTGATATTACAAGCTATATGGGGGGGGGGGGGGTATTTAGTATGCATGTGGTGATATTAGAAGCTATATGGGAGTTATTTAGTCCCCATATGGTGATATAAGAAGCTATATGGGGGATTATTTAGTCCCTATATGGTGATAGTGGAACCTATATGGGGGTTATTTAGTCCCCATATGGTGATATTATAAGCTATGTGGTCGGTTATTTAGTCCCCATATGGTGATATTAGAAGCTATATGCGGGTTATTTAGTCCCCATATTGTGATATTAGAAGCTATAAGGGGGCTATTTAGTCCCCATATGGTAATAGTGGAAACTGTATGAGGGGTTATTTAGTCTTCATATGGTGATATTAGAAGCTATATGGGGGATTGTTTGGTCCCCATATGGTGAAATTGGAAACTATATGGGGGGGGGGGTGGTCCCTTATATGCTGATATTAGAAGCTATATGCAGGTTATTTAGTATCCATATGGTGATATTAAGAGCTATATGGGGGTTTATTTACTCTTCATATGGTGATACTGGAAGCTATACGAGGGGTGATTTAGCTCCCATATAGTGATATTGGAAGCTATATGAGGAGTTACTTTGTCCCCAAATGGTGATATTAGGAGCTTAATGGGGGTTATTTAGTCCCCATATGGTGATATTAGAAGCTATATGGGGGTTATTTAGTTCCCATATGGTGATATTAGAAGCTGTATGGTGAGTTATTAAGTCTCCATATGGTCATAGTGGAAGCTATATGGGGAGTTATTTACTCCCAATATGGTAATATTAGAAGCTATATAGGGGGTTATTTGTTCCCCATATGTTGATATTAGACGCTATATGAGGGGTATTTGGTCCCCATGTGGTGATTTTAGACGCTATATGGGGGTTATTTACTCCCCATATGGTGATATTAGAAGCTATATGGGTTTTTTTATGCACCCGTATGGTGATATTGGAAGCTATATGGAGGTTATTTAGTCCCCATATGGTGATATTAGAAGCTATATGGGGTCATGTAGTTCCTATATGTTAATATTAGAAGCTATATTGGGGTTATTTAGTCCCCATATTGAGATTTTAGAAGCTATATGGGGGGGTTATTTAGTTTCCATATGGTGTTACTAGAAGCTACTTGGGGGTTATTTAGTTCCCATATGGTGATATTAGAAGCTATATGGGATTGCTCTATTTCCCATATGGTGATATTGGAAACTATATGGGGGGTTATTTAATTCCCGTATGCTAATACCAGAAGCAGCATGGTTTTTTTTTTAGTTTCCATATGGTGATATTAGAAGCTGTATGGGGAGTTATTAAGTCTTCATATGGTGATATTAGAAGCTATATGGGGGTTATTTATTCTCTATAGTGTGATATTAGAAGCTATATGGGGGTTATTTAGTCCCCATATGGTGATATTAGAAGCTATATGGGGGTTATTTAGTTCCCATATGGTGATATTAGAAGCTATATGGGGGGTTATTTAGTCTCCATATGGTGATATTGGAAGCTATAAGTGGGGTTATTTGGTCCCCATATGGTGATATTGGAAGCTATATGGGTGTTATTTACTCCCCATATGGTGATATTAGAAGCTATATGGGGTGTTATTTAGTCCTCATATGTTGATATTAGAACCTATATGGGGGGGGGGGGTATTTAGCCCCCATATGGTGATATTAGAAGTTATATGGGGGGTAATTTAGTTTCCATATGGTGATATGAGAAGCTATATGAGGGGTTATTTAGTCCCCATATGGTGATATGAGGAGCTATATAGGAGGTTATTTGGTCCCCCTATGGTGATATTGGAAGCTATATGGGGGGTTATTTTGTCCCCACATGGTGATATTAGAAGCTATAATGGGGGGTTATTTAGTTCCCATATGGGGATATTAGAAGCTATAATGGGGGGGGTTATTTAGTTCCCATATGGTGATATTGGAAGCTATATGGGGGGTTATTTAGTCCCCATATGGTGATATTGGAAGCTATATGTGGGGTTATTTAGTCCCCATATGGTGATATTAGAAGCTACATGGGTTTTTTCTAGTCCCCATATGGTGATATTGGAAGCTATATGGAGGTTATTTAGTCCCCATATGGTGATATTAGAAGCTATAATGGGGGGTTATTTAGTTCCCATATGGGGATATTAGAAGCTATATGGGGGTTATTTAGTTCCCATATGGTGATATTGGAAGCTATATGGGGGGTTATTTAGTCCCCATGTGGTGATATTGGAAGCTATATGGGGGGTTATTTAGTCCCCATATGGTGATATTAGAAGCTATATGGGGGTTATTTAGTCCCCATATGGTGATATTAGAAGCTATATGGGGGTTATTTAGTCCCCATATGGTGATATTAGGAGCTATATGGGGGTTATTTAGTCCCCATATGGTGATATTAGAAGCTATATGGGGGGTTATTTAGTCCCCATATGGTGATATTAGAAGCTACATGGGTTTTTTTTAGTCTCCATATGGTGATATTGGAAGCTATATGGAGGTTATTTAGTCCCCATATGGTGATATTAGAAGCAATATAGGTGGTTATCCTGGTTTTTATCTTGTGTATCCTCTCTGACCTCTGAGCTGTAACTTGCCGGAGTTGAAAGTGAATTGTAGCTGCCTTGCTTGGAATAACTGTTTTGTACAGTTAAATCTTTAAGTAAAGTTATACCAGACCTCAACCGTTCCTGGGGACCTGAAGTACGATACACAAGTCTCTGTGTTCTTTTCTCTGCTGCGTAGCATAGGGCAGAGGCATAGCATGGGAGTGATGGCGTCACGAGTGATAACTATTACTACCCCCATTAACCCGTTTTTTGGCATTCCCTATCCTGGGGTATCGAAGCTATCCTGCAATCCAGCTCTGGCGTTGGCTACATGTCATCCCTCAGGGACCAGAGCCTGGTAAGTGCCGCCATGACAAGCCAACACTTATCCCTCTCAGCTCTGCATAGTACTCAAGTGTCCGGAGTCATCCCTCTGGGGTGTTGCTTTTTCTTTTTACATTTTACCAAGATGTAGTTCGCTATTGGCTGGGTTTATTGAGATGTAGTCTGTTATGGGGGGTGTATTGGGGGGTTTGTCGGGTCATGGCTCACCAAGAGTTGTGATTGCCATAATAAACATTTTTTCCTTTATAGCGTCTGAAGGATCATGTCACCAAGAGAAGAACATCAGTCTGAGGACTCAGTATGGGGTTACTGATATCATTATTACCACCAGGCAGTATCCATGACATGTACTCAGTGGTGGTAATAAGTAACACATGTCCCCCAGCAGTCTGGGATCCTGTGGGACAGTCCTGGATTTTGGGGGTTCTCCCGCCATGCCAGGAGAAATGTCAAATGTACTGTTCAGTGGAGAGGATAATTGGTGACTGAAAGATCTCTGATGACATCACCGGCATGTGACAGAAAGGGGCGGAGCTTTTAATGAAAGTTAGGGATGTATTGTTTTCTGTAGGGCAAGAATGGAGAGCCCGGGAACTGCTGGGAGTTGTAGTTCTCTTTTCTCAAACTCACCTCACTCTAATATCCTCTAATAGCCCATAAAAACAGACTGGACATTCTGGGACCTGTAGTTCTTATATTCTCTTCATATAATTTCTTCTGACTTCACAAAATGGCTTGAAATGCTGGGAGTTGTAGTTTTCTTTTAGTTCCAGGGTGTAACTTTTAGAGAGGGGGGGGGATACCTGGGGTATTTGCCTGAAGACAGCTAAGATTTCTTTGCCCTAAATCACTAAGCACCCCATTAACCTTTCCCTCTGTAGTGTATAGAAGTTGTACTCTCCATAAAAGACTGAGTTGCTTAATCAATGAACTTGTCATTTTAACCCCTTAACACCATGGCCTATTTTGGGCATAAGGACGCAATGATTTTTGAGGGATTTCATCTCCACTTTTCAAAAGGCATAACCTTTTTATTTTTCCGTCAACATGGCCGTATGAAGGCTTGCTTTTTGCATGGAAAACTGTAATTTTTATTGATGCCATTTTTAGGTAGAGATACTATATTGTAAAACTTTTTTTTTTCTTTGATAACTGGGACAGTTATCTGCAGGTCGGTACAATACCGAATTCTTATTTTTTTTTAGTTTTTTTCACTTTTTCACAATAAAAATTATTTTTTTTTCTACATTGCTGCATTGTAAGTCCTAAAATTTTTTTATTTTTCCATGGACGGAGCTGTGTAAGGACTTGTTTTTTGTGTGACAAGCTGAATTTTTTGTTGGTACCATTTTGGGGTTGGTTTTGTTAAGGTGTAGCTCGCTATGGGGTGTGTTTGTCGAGGTGTAGCTCGCTATGGGATGTGTTTGTCGAGGTGTAGCTCGCTATGGGGTGTGTTTGTCGAGGTGTAGCTCGCTATGGGGTGGGTTTGTCGAGGTGTAGCTCGCTATGGGGTGTGTTTGTCGAGGTGTAGCTCGCTATGGGGTGTGTTTGTCGAGGTGTAGCTCGCTATGGGGTGTGTTTGTCAAGGTATAGCTCGCTATGGGGTGTGTGTGTCAAGGTATAGCTCGCTATAGGGTGGGTTTATCGAGGTGGTACAATGGTACGATGGTATCAGCTCGATACAGCTACACCTTGATATGCTACCCTTCTGATGCATTGGATTACAATGCATCAGTGCACATGGGCGTATTTCAGCTGCATAAAAGCACCAAGATAGTGCATTTCGGCCGGGCACGTTCACGCCGGCAGTGGCTGCATAGACTCTTATGGGAGCCTATGACAGCTGCTGAAGAAGGGAGGTGGGAGGGAGTTTAGCAGTGTGACAGTATTTTGCCTCAGTTTTTTAGGTTTGATTTTTTTTTTTTTTTACGCTTTTATGCAGGTTAAACAGTGTGGTTAATTTATTGTACTTGTTGTTATGGATATGATGATACTAATTATGTTGCCTTGTAATTTTTTTAACATTTTTTTTTTATACCAATAGGGGAACGAGCGCAAAAAGGTTGGGTTTTTTTGTACATTTTTTTTTTTTTTTTACACATTTTATATCCCTGTAGGGGACTTGTGCCATAGTAGCTAACATAGAGAAATTTTGAAATGGCTAGAATATTGGCAGAGTGTTTATACTATGGACCAGGGGAGCAAAAAGAGCAATAAGGGGGAAGACAATGTAGACAGTGACATGGGGCCAGTAATGGGAATGGGGGTCAAACAGGGTGTTGGTAAGTACAGTCAGAACTGACAGAACAGCTAAGAGCACCATAAGTAGCATGATTAATATAAAGAATACCAACAACCATATAAATTGTATGGCTACTAATGCAAGACGTCTGATCAGTAAAGCGGGTGAGCATGAAGCGAGAATGTCTGAAGAAAATTACGACATAGTAGAAATAACAGAAACATGGCCTGATGATAAGTGTGATTGGGCGGTGAATTTACAGGGTTACAATTAGAGATGAGCGAGCACCAAAATGCTCGGGTGCTCGTTACTCGGGACGAAATTATCGCGATGCTCGAGGGTTCGTTTCGAATAACGAACCCCATTGAAGTCAATGGGCGACCAGAGCATTTTTGTATATCGCCGATGCTCGCTAAGGTTTTCATGTGTGAAAATCTGGGCAATTCAAGAAAGTGATGGGAACGACACAGCAACGGATAGGGCAGGCGAGGGGCTACATGTTGGGCTGCATCTCAAGTTCACAGGTCCCACTATTAAGCCACAATAGCGGCAAGAGTGCCCCCCCCCCCCCTCCCAACAATTTTTACTTCTGAAAAGCCCTCATTAGCAAAGCATACCTTAGCTAAGCACCACACTACCTCCAACAAAGCACAATCACTGCCTGCATGACACTCCGCTGCCACTTCTCCTGGGTTACATGCTGACCAACCACCCCCCCCCCCACGACCCAGTGTCCACAGCGCACACCAAACTGTCCCTGCCCAGCCTTCAGCTGCCCTCATGCCACACCACCCTCATGTCTATTTATAAGTGCGTCTGCCACAGGAAAAGCAGGCACACACTGCAGAGGGTTGGCACGGCTAGGCAGCGACCCTCTTTAAAAGGGGCGGGGCGATAGCCCACAATGCTGTACAGAAGCAATGAGAAATATAATCCTGTGCCACCGCCATCAGGAGCTGCACACGTGGGCATAGCAATGGGGAACTTATGTGCCACACACTATTCATTCTGTCAAGGTGTCTGCATGCCCCAGTCAGACCAGGCTTTTTAATTCATAGACACAGGCAGGTACAACTCCCTATTGTGAAGTCCCTGTGGACCGACAGCATGGGTGGCTCCCTGGAACCCACCGGCGGTACACAAAAATATCCCATTGCAGTGCCCATCACAGCTGAGGTAGTAATGTCATGTTTAATGCAGGTGGGCTTCGGCCCACACTGCATGCCCCAGTCATACTGGGGCTCTTTAGAAGTGGAAACAGATGCATTTATAATTCCCTGTGGACCCACAGCATGGGTGGGTGCCAGGAAGCCACCGGCGGTACATAAAAATATCCTATTGCATTGCCCAACACAGCTGAGGTAGTAATGTCTTGCTTAATACAGGTGGGCTTCGGCCCACACTGCATGCCCCAGTCTGACTGGGGTTCTTTAGAAGTGGAAACAGATGCATTTATAATTCCCTGTGGACCCACAGCATGGGTGGCTCCCTGGAACCCACCGGTGGTACATAAAAATATCCCATTGCATTGCCCAACACAGCTGAGGTAGTAATGTCGTGCTTAATGCAGGTGGGCTTCGGCCCACCTGCGATACACCTGGATCAGGAGTTCGGCCTGTGCCCACACCCTCACTTGGCCCTCCGCGTCCTCGGCCGCGTCCACGTCCTCTAGGCCTACCCCTCAGCATGCTGTATTACCAGTGATTTGATTTCCCAGGCAGGAAATAAATTGGCGCAAGCCTGCTGTTAAACGTAGCTGGCTGCGTATGATTTATTTACGTTCTGCACCCACCACACACGTACCCAGAACGCTGAGGACTGTCAGAGGCAGGCCAAATAGAATGTTTCCCTTTTTTTTTTAAAGGGAGGGCCCACTGACTATATTCAATCAGATAAGAAATGTGTTACACAGAACTGCAGTGTTATATGAAGTGCAGCAGAGCGGTGATTTTTCACAGGCAGGAAATAAATTGGCGCAAGCCTGCTGTTAAACGTAGCTGGCTGCGCATGATTTATTTACGTTCTCACCCACCACACACGTACCCAGAACGCTGAGGACTGTCAGAGGCAGGCCAAATAGAATGTTTCCCTTTTTTTTTTTTTTAAAGGGAAGGCCCACTGACTATATTCAATCAGATAAGAAATGTGTTCCACAGAACTGCAGTGTTATATGAAGTGCAGCAGAGCGGTGATTTTTCCCAGGCAGGAAATAAATTGGCGCAAGCCTGCTGTTAAACGTAGCTGGCTGCGTATGATTTATTTACGTTCTGCACCCACCACACACGTACCCAGAACGCTGAAGACTGTCAGAGGCAGGCCAAATAGAATGTTTCCCTTTTTTTTTTAAAGGGAAGGCCCACTGACTATATTCAATCAATAATATATGTCTTCTGGCCCTGCCTACACAATTCTGTCCCTGTAGTATTACTGCAGGGCGCAATGCTCTGCACAGCCGATTTTGAAAAAAAAAAATGCAACACTGCTAACAGCAGCCTACACAGTACTGCACACAGTTAAATGTGGCCCTAAGAATGGCCGTTGGGGTTCTTGAAGCCTACACTCACTCCTAACACTCTCCCTGCCTAACCACCACTTCTGTCCCTGTATAATTACTGCAGGGCGCAATGCTCTGCACGGCCGATATACAAAAAAAAAAAAAAAATGTGCACCACTGCAAAAGGCAGCCTCCACAGTACTGCACACTGTTAGATGTGGCCCTAAGAAGGACCGTTGGGGTTCTTGAACCCTACACTAACTCCTAACGCTCTCCCTACAGCAGCTCCGGCACCAGCAGCACTGTCCCTCAGCTATCTCACAAGGCATCTGAGGCGAGCCGCGGGAGGGGCCGACTTTTATACTGGGGTGACATCTGATCTCCCCAGCCACTCACAGCAGGGGGTGGTATAGGGCTTGAACGTCACAGGGGGAAGTTGTAATGCCTTCCCTGTCTTTCAATTGGCCAGAAAAGCGCGCTAACGTCTCAGACAGGAAACTGAAAGTAACCCGAACATCGCGTGGTACTCGTTACGAGTAACGAGCATCCTGAACACGCTAATATTCGCCCGAGCATCAAGCTCGGACGAGTACATTCGCTCATCTCTAGTTACAATCTCTTCAGAAGTGACCATGGGAACCAGAAAGGGGGAGAGGGGTAGGTCTGTATGTTAAATCTTACTTAATACCGAGGCTACAAGAAGATGTAGGTGTAGGAGTTGAGCATGTGGAATCCAAGGCTGCTACGACACAAAATACACTTCCACCCATAAACCCATGTAAATACTGTATTCCCTAAAATTCCTTTAATAAAGTCTTCATACTCTCTTTCTCTTTCCTAAAATGGCGCACGCTAAAACCCCCCTATTTTTCTAACCTTACTCCCCCTAAGTAACATTTCCCCCTCTCCACCAATCCCTGTCTACCCCTATTTTCATGCCCTCCTTTAAACGTAACTGCTCCATTAACCCTTCTATCTACTCCTGAGCCCTAGCCTTCCTGTCATGTAGAGTATCTCCTTAGGGCCCCAAATCCGGCCCTGTACTAACGTACTCTTACCACCGCTCAGCAGTGAACACTCTTTTATTTTACTTGCTCTTTGTGTTTTGCACTACTGAACAAACCCTTTACATACATGTGTCATGTATGATAGATCAGTCTGTATCCCAGAAGTCAAAATGTTAGCCACAGCTAGAACATAGGCCATAAAGTGTTCCTGGGCATTGTTCTGAGGCATAGCGCCACCCTGCGCCTTTCTTGACAGAAAACGCACAAGTTTTTCAAAGAAAAGGGGGGGGGGGCATTATTTTGTTGTTTGTCTCAGCGCATTAAGCTGTGAATTCCATATAGGAAATATATGGTGTAAAATTAAACAATTCAAAGTTCATGTGAATGAGACCTTATACTGAATATATGGAGGGGAAACCGGGACAGCAGCTGGTAACAGGTACTCACCGGGCCGAAACATTCCTGAGGTCGTTTTGGTCCACATTTAGGAGCTGCGAAAGCGTTGTCCCTGAAGCAACACCCGCTATTACACTGGTCACTAGAATAACATGACTCTCCATTGTTCTAAAAATAAAACAGAGGAGAGAAAAGTTTTAGGAATTCATTTATAAGGTTTCACATTTATGTCACATAAAGAAGGGCGCTTTCTAAAAATTACTGACACATCATAGGGACACGCGAAAAGTTTTGATCGCTGGGGGTGCAGATGCTGAGACCCCACTGATTGCTAGAATGAAGCAGCTGAAGCCTCATCCCAGCGCTGTCACTGCTTGTTCGCTGAGGATGGGCCTTAGTCTTTATATTGAGCCCGTCTTCAGCCAGATAGCAGGGACAGCACTCTGATGAGATCTTTAGCTGGCTTGTTCCAGTGATGGGTTGGAGTCTCGGCACTTAGACCCACAGTGTACAAAACTTTTGACAAGTCCATATGTAATGACAAAACTTTTTGAAATCACGGGGGGCGTGGCCTAACCACCGAAGAGAGAGGTCGCATGAAAAAGAGCTCTGAGGCTGCTGGCACAAATAAGTGTTTTTAAGGCAGCTAGGGATTCTTTAACCCCTTAGTGACCAAGCCTGTTTGCGCCTTAATGACCAGGCCAAATTTAGCAAATCTGACATGTGTCACTTTAACATGGAAAAACACCAGAAAGGTTTTGCATATCCAAGCAATTCTGACATTGTTTTTTCACCACATGTTGAACTTCATTTAGGCGGAAAAAAAAAGACCGATAGAATTTGTGTTTTTTTATTAAAAGCGCCAAAATTTGGAAAATTTTGAAAAAATCGTCATTTTTTCACATTTCCAACTGCAATATCTCAAATATGTGCAAACATAATATAGAAATTTTTGCTAAGATAAATATTTCCATCCGTTTACTTTATTTTGGGTGCACATTGGAAAAACTTTCGTTTTTTTTAACCATTTAGGAGACGTATTTAACATTACTTTTCAGCATTTTGAGGAACACTTTGTTTTCCTACATCAAGCCAAGATTCCAAAGGCTCATAGGAGTCAAAATGATAGATACCCCCACAAGTGACCCCATTTTAAAAACTACACCCCTTAACGTATTCACTGAAGGGTGTCATGAGTATTTTAATCCCACATTTTTTTTCAGTAGTCAATGCAATTTAGAAGAGAAAAACTAAAATTTCATATTTTTGCAAATATGTCATTTTAAAGACAGGACTTTTTTCTATAGTACACATGAAAATGAGGATTTGCACCCCAGAATGGATACCCCTGTTTGTCCCGTGCTCAGAAACATACCCATTGTGGCCCTAGTATTACGTCTGTATGCACAATGGGGCCCTAAATGAAAGAAGCAACCGGTGGCTTTCGGAACAGAAATTTTGCTTGAAGGAGATTTAGGCCCTATTGCACACTTGTAGAGCCATTGAGTGACCAAAACGATGGAGAACCCGCACAAGTGATCCCATTTTGAAAAGTGGACCCCTTAAAGAATTTATCTAGGGGTACAATGACTTTTTTGACTTTACAGTTTTTGAATGAATCTAAGCCAAGCCGAAGGAAAAAAATTACGATTTTCATTTTTTTGGTAATTCTGTCATTTTAAAAGCAGTTTTTTTTGTACAGCACATATATGAATGAAGACTTGCACCCCAAAATGGATACCCCTGTTTGTCCTGTGCTCAGAAATATACCCATTGTGGCCCTAGTATTACGTCTGTATGCACAATGGGGCCCAAAATGAAAGGAGCAACCGGTGGCTTTTGGAACAGAAATTTTGCTTGAAGGAGATTTAGTCCCCATTGCCCACTTGTAGAGCCCTTGAGTGACCAAAACGATTTAGAACCCCCACAAGTGACCCCATTTTGAAAAGTAGACCCCTTAACGAATTTATCTAGGGGTACAATGACTTTTTTGACTTCACAGTATTTGAATGAATCTAAGCCAAGCAGAAGGAAAAAATTACGATTTTCATTTTTTTTGGCAATTTTGTCAATGTTAAAACTGTTTTTTTTTGTACAGTGTACATAGGAATGAAGACGTTCACCCCAAAATGGGTACCCCTGTTTGTCCCGTGTTCAGAAATATACCCATTGTGGCCTTAATCTACTTAAAGGAAACATGGCTAGGCCTATAATGGAAGGAGCACCCGTTGGATTTCAGGGTACAACTGAATAAATTCCCGGCCCCCTTGCCCACTTGTAGAGACATTGAGCAGCCAAAACAAAAAAGAACCCCCTCAAATGACCCCATTTTGAAAACTAGACGCCTTAACAAATTCATCCAGGGGTGTACTGTGTATTTTGACCCCACAGTATTTGACTGAATCTAAGCAAAGCAGAAGGAAAAAATTACGATTTTCATTTTTTTTGCAATTTTGTCAATTTAAAAACTGGTTTTTTTGTACAGCACACATAGGAATGAAGACGTTCACCCCAAAATTGATACGCCCGTTTGTCCCGTGTTCAGAAACATACCCATTGTGACCCTAAACTACTTACAGGACACATGGCTAGGCCCATAATGGAGGGGAATAATATCAAGGCCCCATTGCCCACTTATACGGAAAAAAAATTGACTTCCTAAAAATAACCCCCCCCCCCTACCCCCACCCCCGCCATCCCCATTTTTTGGCATTCCCTAAATATTAGGTAAAAGTAATAATATAAACCGCATTTTATGTCCGAAGACAGGGGTAATTACGGAGGCTGGTTGGGATGGGTACATGGGGCAAGAAAACCGGGTATCCCCCCTCCTCTATCGCTTGGGGGTATTTCATGACCTCAGCAGCGGGGATGGGGTGTAAAAAGTGGCGCTCTGTGAGGCTTTGGCGGTCTCACACAGAAGGCGCTCAACAAGCTGCTCCTGGAACAGCATGAAGGCGAGCGTTCCCGGGGCTTCTTGTAAATTATGGATTACAGGTAGCGGTCTGAATAACACCGGGCTCACGCAGCCGAAGGTGGAATCCGCTTGCGGAGGCCCACAGCAGATCCCAGCTGTGAGCCCGGCTGTGACCCTGCGTAGGGCTGCGTAATGTACTGCGCATAACTGCCTACTCACACAGGCGGTCATGCGCAGTACTTTTTTTTGTTTGTATTTTCCGCACCTTTGCTTAGCGAAGACACGGGTACCCGCAGCCCGAATACAACGTAGTTACGTATGGGCTGCGGGTATATCCGCGACCATGGAGCACAATAGGCTCTATGTTGTGGATATCCGCAGTAAAATAGAACCTGCTGCGTTCTCTTTTTTGCGAGTGGATTACGAAATTCCAACCCACTAATGTAAGGGGAATTGTGTAATCCAATGCAATTGATCTGCGTATTACCGCTAATCAAACGCATGCGGAATCCGTAATTCCTATCCGGTCATGTGAGACCGACCTAAGGTAGATCGCTATCTTTTTATCACGTGACCTGGGACCGCTCAACGAGGCCACCCGTCACTGCTCCAGGCTCTCAGCGACCGTTGGTCACCAAGAGCAAGGAGATTTTAAGCTTCCTGGGCTCCCCGACTCCTGCGCATGTGTCCGGTGTTTTGCCGGCGGTCGCATGTGCAGAATCCGGGAAAGTTCACAGAGGAAGATCACGCCGGGGTGCAAATACGGAGGCCTCCGGTAAAACGTTTCATCTCCTCTCACCAATCACATCGGTGAGGGGAGATGAAACTAACTTTTTTTTTTTTAACTTTTACGTGACCGCCGTTATCCAATGAATAACGGCAAACACGTGATCAGGAACCGGTTACTGCGGCCCCCCGTGAAATCTCCAGGCTCTCGGCTAAGTTTTGTAGCCAAGAGCAGGGAGATTTTAAGTTATCCTGGCAATCCACGGCTTTTGCGCATGCGTCTGCCGCTTTGGCAACGGCCGCGTGCGCAGAAGCTGTGGTAAGGTCCGCGGATAAATCCAGGGGCCTTAGCTAAGTAATTTCATCCTCCCTCATGGATATGATCCATGAGGGGAGATGAAATGTAAGCGTTTTAAACTTTTTTTTTTACTTTTTAAACTTTTTTTTTAACTTTTTTACACTTTTTTTTACTTTAAATGATCACTGCTATCCATTGGATAACAGTGATCATCTCTGCAGGGACATCCCTCTGCTCCGGGCTACACATGGCAGCCAAGAGCAGAGGGATTTTAAATTTCCCGGGTCCTGAGCCCCTCTGTGCACGCGCCCAATGTCAATCATTGGGCGCGCATGCGCAGAAGGGGACCCAGGTCCCGGAAGACCGGGACGCCGCTGAGGACCGGGGGCGAGTATTTTCACCTCCCCTCATGGATCCGATCCATGAAGGGAGGTGAAATTAAGCTGATTTTTACTTTTTTTAAACTTTTTCCACGATCGCCGCCGTCCCCGGGAACATTCCCATTCTTCTGCGCACGCGTGTGACGTCATTCGTCTGGCGCGCATGCGCAGAAGAGCCGCGCCGGGTCCCAGAGGACCCTTTCTCCGCGGCAGACATCGGGGAACCTGGGAGAGTATTTTCAGCTGCCCTGATGGATCCGACCCATCAGGGCAGCTGAATATTTAATTTTATTTACTTTTTTTTACACTTTATTGCGATCGGCGCTATCCATTGGATAGCGCCGATCGCAATGCCGGGGGGGACTGCCCGCAGCCCAGGATGACAGCTCCATGCTGTCGGCTACCTGCGGGCACCGACAGCATGGAGCTGTCACGTCTATAGCCCACGGGGCTTTATTCTCTGCAGGACGCATGTTTTTATGTCCTCAGAGAATAAAGCCCACTTGGGCAGGACGTAAAAACACTATGGGCTGGTCGTTAAGGGGTTAAAAGAGCTCACCAGACTCTGGAGCATCATCTACAGCCGACTGAGAGAAACAGAGTCCCATCGCAGCTCCGTCCGGGACTCCGCGGGAGACACCGCAGCCTGAGGCCTGGTAGGTCGCCGAGCCGGGGACTCCTCTTCTCACTCCAGCAGCCGCGGCAGAGCGTGAAGTGCAGGGAGGCGGCTGTGACGCGGAGACGAGTTGTATATCCTGCCCTCAGACCTCCTGGCGATGGAAGATAAGCAGAGGCTGAATTTCCCCGACAGGGGAGCTCGACGGTAGAGGACCCGCTGGCCGTACCTCGCGGAGAGCTGATAACAGAGAGAACAGCGGGGCAGCTCTCGGGTGCCGGTAGCTGAACATTCGGGGACTGAAACCCTCATTACATCGGAGGCTGCAGACCTCACCAGGGGCATAAGAAAGCTGATCTTGCAGTGAGTTCCATCTCTGCCACATACTACAGAACTTAGTGTCATCATTTGTATTACAAATTAGCCCAATAAAAGGCTTGACAAAGACCCAGGCAGGCTGGGACTTGCATAATTGAACCCATCTTGAGAACCCCTTCCCCTTACAAGGTGGCTGGCTGCAAACCCTCCTAATCAACCCGTCTCTCCTATACAAAAAACTCCATCCATAGATAGAGGGGGGAAGGAAAGGAGGAAAAAGGAAGAGGGAGAAAAAAAAAAAAAGCCGCAAAGTATTGAATATAATTCTTTCTCCCATAAGTACCCGGGATTGGGGACCTATCACGCCCTAAATCTTAACTCCACCCAGTGCCCTATGCAGCTGCGACCTCATAATTGAAACATCACAATGGTCAAAACGGGAAAGGAGAAAACTGGCCAGGCCTCTGGACAGCAGTCGGCTACCAAAAGGCAGGCAGATTTACAGCGATACTTAAAGAGGAACGCTCACTCCCCGACAGGGGTCACCAAAAAGACATATATACAAATGAGGGTGACAATCCTACAGAATCTGACATAGAGAGCGACAACGAGGCCGATCAAAGTATTTCTCAGAAAGCTAATATATCAAAAGAATTCCTGAAAAATGCTCTGGCTCAAGCCATACAACCTGTCCTCTCAGAACTTAGCGTTATCAAAACCAAAATTCTGCACATTGGCAACAGAGTAGAGGATCTGGAAAACTCGTATTCGGATGTTGTTACCAAAGCAAACAACCTTACAGACCACATCACAAGACAGAGAGACCAAACTGACAGAGCACTGGTGCTGATAGAAGACCAAGAGAATAGGAGCCGGAGGCAAAACATTAGGATAAAAGGACTCCCGGAGTCCCATACACCAGATGAGCTCAGAAGCATAGCATCAAACATATTTACAGACCTATTGGGAGAGGAGAGAGCAAACGCAATTACAATCGAAAGAATACACAGAGCAGTACGTCCAAAGCCAAAAGTAGGCGAACCACCGCGTGATATAATCTGCAGCCTTCTCTCTTTCTATGATACCCAAGCAATTTTATTGGATTCTAGAGAAAAAGAACAAATAAACTATCAAGAGTCACCTATCCAGCTTTTTCAGGACTTAGCCCCTTCTACACTGGCTAAAAGGAGGCAAATGAGACCCCTGCTGGAAGCTCTCAGAGCCAAAAACCTGCAATATGCGTGGCTATTTCCCTTTGGCCTCCTGATTCACAAAGACAGCAAACGCATCATCATAAACACTCCTGCTGACCTGGATAGAGCGTGGCCTGCTCTGGACATAACACCAATTCACATTCCCTCCTGGATGCCTCTGGGAGAGAAGGAGGCCATGCCAAAAGCAGCAGCTCTGGCGCCCTGGAATAAAGTAACTCGCTCCAAGTCTCCAAAGAATAGAAGATCCCACTCGAGGCTGGAATTCCCACAGAGTGCTCCTGAGTTACCAACGACGTCACAAGTCACCAAATGAGACCTCACCTTGCTATATCAACAGGAAGCAAGCCTTCCCTCACAACTTGTTGAGGCGGGCCGGTTCTTGGGCAGAGTTACCAGCACCAGGACAGATAAGAGACTAATGCTATATATTCTCTAGGTTTTTCCGCTCTTGTCTCTCCTGCTCCCCCCCCCCCTTTTTTTCCCTTTCTCTTTTCTCTGCTACAGCATTACGATCCTGATATGGAACTTGCTCAGAGACATTTGGCCTCAGAACCGACCTCACGTATTTTCCATTGACAGGCAAGGAAGGGCTAAATGGCTCAATGACAAGTACTTTATGCTAAGACTGCTCGTATTTTTGATAAGTACTGTAGCATATGTGAATGAGAACTGTGTTTCTTGCTCGTTTCTACTACATGACCTTCTATGCTTGCTCGGGTGGGTCCAGCCTGGAGGTCTGAACTCCCTCTGCCCCTTCCCTGTCTGTCTTGGCTTTGGGGGGCTCGGGTCACCCCACGGGGCCCCTTAGGGCCCCCTGGGGTCACCTGACCCCGAACATGATGCTGCTTTAACTGGTGATGAGGCGGTGGGACATCCGGCTGGAGGCTAAGGCAGTTTATCTGTAGATTCTCGGCTCAGATATTAGTGAGCAATTAATCATTGAACGAAGCACCCAGCCAGAAGGCCATCATCAGTGGAGAAGTCCTCAGATCCTATAAGCTCAGAAGCGATTGGCTCACGGTTCCCGATCGCATGGTATGTGATGACCTATGCGTCAGAAATCGCTTGGACTCGCCTTTAAATGTTTCTTTTCAGTTTGAAAACACAGCTGACCTGTTTAAGTTAAAGGGGTTGTCTCGCGGCAAACCTCAAAATTTTACATTACCCCATTCCCCCTGTCACCCCCCTGGCCTAAAATAGCAATTTAAAGCAGTTTTTAAATCGCTTGCTACTCACCGATCCGACGAAATATAGAGTTATAAAATTCTTCTCCCAAGATGGCCGCCGGTCCTTTCCCAGGGATGCACCGCGGGTCTTCTCCCATGGTGCACCGCGGGTCTTCTCCCATGGTGCACCATGGGCTCTGTGTGTTCCATTGCCGATTCCAGCCTCCTGATTGGCTGGAATCAGCACACGTGACGGGGCGGAGCTACGCGATGGCGCGTAGAAGGGGGCGGAGCCAGAACGCCGCTCGTGCCCGGACGAACCAGAAGAAGAAGATCCTTCTGCGCAAGCGCGTCTAACAACGCCAGAAGACATCAGAATTAGATGGATCCATGGCGACGGGGACGCTAGCAACGGAGCAGGTAAGTGAATAACTTCTGTATGGCTCATATTTAATGCACGATGTACATTACAAAGTGCATTAATATGGCCATACAGAAGTGTATAACCCCACTTGCTGCCGCAGGACAACCCCTTTAATTTTAGTCTTATTTGTGTGGTTGCATACCTGCACTAAGTAGGTGCACACCTAGTTCTAACTATTTGTTAACACAACTGTTAAGCTGTTTGGGTTGGGCTGCCTCCTTTGCAGACCTAACTTAAGAACGCTGTATTACCTGACCCCTAGCCCTAGTTTGAACCCCAACCTCCCCCTCGACTCTACCAAAAAAGAGTGACATCAGTAGGCACTCCTGTTCTGACACTCACAACTGTAGTAACCTTGCATATATACAAAAACTTAGCTCTGAAACTAAAATGACCAACGAGCTCATCTTTACCTCACTAAACGCTAAAGGCCTAAACACACCTCAAAAGAGAAGCAGAGTGATGTGGCTCCTGAAGAGACTAAAAACATCTATCGTATTTCTCCAAGAGACACATTTTAAAAAAACAGTGCCTCAAAGGTTCCCCAAAAAACTGTTTGATAGATGGTACTTTAGCAACCATTTCAATAGCGCATCTAAGGGTGCAGCTATAGCTCTTCACCCTTCAGTCGCATTCAACGTGATTAGCAGCCTCTCTGATTCGGAGGGCCGAATGTTGTTCTTGAAAGGCACAATTCTGTCGGAAACCTATACTCTCGCAAATCTATATGTACCAAACAACAATCAGGTATCTTGGCTGTTAGAAGCCCTAAATAAACTCGCACTCTTTGCAGAAGGCAAAATAGTAATAGGATCAGACCTTAACCTCACCCTAGATCCTTTACTGGACTCTTCCTTGGGAAGATCCCAAATTTCACAACGGGCACGCAAGAGACTGCACAAAGCACTACACAATCTAAAAGTCACTGACGCCTGGAGAACTCTGAACCCTTTAACTAAGAATTATTCTTTTTACTCTGCAGCACATAATTCGTTCCAAAGAATAGATTACATCCTTATCTCCTCCTCTATGATTCAACATATAAAAAATGCTATATAACGGTTTCCGACCATGCCCCGGTATCAATCTCACTTAATCTAACTCTTCCATCGCATAAATCTTGGAGTTGGAGATTGAACGAATCTATCTTAGAGAACCAAGAAGCATTTAAAAACATATCCACCCACTTGAAAAACTTTTTTAAGGAAAATCTACATGACCCACATAAACACCCAATAGATTGGGAATCACATAAAGCCTATATTAGAGGTATCCTTATCGCCATTGGCTCTGCACAGAAAAAACAAAGACTTAAAAAGATTGAAGATATGCTGTCACAAATCTCAAAACTAGAACAGATATCAAAACATAAAAAAGCAGAGGAGGCCCAGCCCTAATTAGTAGACCTAAGGGAACGCCTCAAGGACATACTAAATACCAAGTTTGCAAAATCCCTCCTGTACTACAAACACCAACTCTTTGCACATGGCAATAAAGGTAACCGTCTTATGTCTGCCCTAATAAAAAAAAGCCAGGGGAAAAACACATATTCATAATATAAAAGACTCGGCTGGGGAGAAGTACAGTGAGACTCAAAAGATAGCAGAGATCTTTCAAGCCTTTTACTCAAAGCTCTATAACTTGAACCTATCTGACAGACAGGCGAAAGATAAAAAAGATAGAAAACTGAAAAAGCTTTTAGCTTCGCTAGACCTTCCCGCCTTGAGTCAAATAGAGGCAGATTCTCTGACCTCCCCAATTTCCCTCAAGGATCTAACTTCCGTTTTAAATAGTTTCCCCCTACACAAAAGCCCAGGCCCAGATGGCTTTCCCTTAATATACTATAAAAAATTTCAAGATATGATCCTTCCATATCTGGCTATGTCACTCAATGCTCTATTAGAGGGAGCGCAGCTACCTAAACAGACACAGGAAGCTTATATTACCCTTATTCACAAAGAGGGAAAGGATCCCCTTTTATGCGGCAGTTATAGGCCAATATCCCTTCTAAATATGGGCTAAAATTCTTTCCAGACGAATAATAGACAGTACCGGAAGGTCTTCCGGAAGGGAGGTTATTCATTCCCAGAACCTTGAGATTAGTGGTTTTGGAGGAAGTGCATTCGTTAAGATCAGCAGGGCACCCAGGCATTTGAGGAACCCTGAATTTATGTTTGCGTCTTTATTGGTGGCCGCAAATGTCGCAAGATGTTAAGAGGTTTGTTAGGGCCTGTTCTTGTTTGCGCCCGAGAGAAGGCTGTTCGCCGACGTCTGGAGGGTCCGCTTCTGCCTTTACCAATATCAAACAAACCGTGGTCGCACCTTTCTATGGATTTTATCACTGACTTACCGGAATCGTTAGGTAACTCCGTCATTCTAGTTGTAGTCGACAGGTTTACTAAGATGACTCACTGTGTTCCTCTTAAAAAACTACCTACTGCTTCTGAGTTTGCCACCATTTTCATTAAGGAGATTGTTCGATTACACGGCATTCCTACCAACTTTGTTTCGGACCATGGTGTCCAATTCGTAGCTCAATTTTGGCGAACATTTTGTAAGAGGATCGGTATTGAGTTATCTTTCTCCTCCGCCTTCCATCCTGAATCTAATGGGCAGACTGAACAGATGAATCAGGAGCTTTTCCAATACCTTAGGTTGTTTGTGGGTGACAACCATGGTCATTGGGAAGAATTCTTGGCATTGGCAGAATTCGCCATTAACAATCATGTACATTCTGCTACTAATAAGACTCAGTTTTTCTGTAATTTCAGTCTGCATCCTCGATTCTCAGTTTTCAATTTTCTTGAGTCAAACGTTCCGGCGGTAGAGGATCGTATTCAGGAATTTCAAGAGATTTGGAATAATTGTGCGTATTAATATCGAAAAGGCATGTAAGGACATGCAAGATCGTAGCAGAAAGAGGTGTACTATTTCTCAGCCTTTTTCGGTGGGTCAATTGGTGCACTTGTCTACCAAGAACCTTAAATTAAAAGTACCTTCCTCTAAGTTCATGCCTCGGTTTGTGGGACCATTTGCTATTACTCGGGTCATCAACCCGATAGCCTATGAGTTAGATTTGCCCAAAACATGGAGAGTCCATGATGTTTGAGCGTTCAGAGAAGGACATTGTAGCTAAGATTCTTCAAAGTTTGTGGTTCCCCACCTGGTCAGGTGATTCTCCCCTATCCTGTCAAATTTCCCCTATTTTGGAGGTATATTCTGACCACTAATTTTTCCTCAGTAACACTTGGGCACATTCTGGAATGGGAACCTGAGAGAGCTTCTTCCCGCCGGACCATTTGGAACTGTTTGGAACTAGTTAATAAAAACCCATATATAAAACGGTAAACAGACCTGCCATCATGAATATGAAACGTATGTCCTTTAATGAGAAGTGGCTTAATTCTCCATACAAACGAGACTTCCTATGGAAAGATGCTTAAGCAGCTTGGGCAGACATCATTTGTTTGCAAGAGACTCACTTTACAAAAGAGAGACATCTAAGGTTGTCCCACCCCAAGTTTCCAATGATGTTTATGTCAAATACGGAAAAGAAAAAAGCAGGTGTTCTTATATCAATTAGAGATTCTATTGATTTCAAACTTGTTAAATCCAAAATAGATGAAAAGGGGAGATATATAATACTAATTTGTGACGGTAATGGGTTTCCTGTAACATTGGTAAATATGTATGTACTGAACAAAGCGCAAATACGATTTCTTAATAAGGTGATGAGAAAGGTTAAGAAAATTCAAAAGGGTCAACTTTTATTTTGTGGATATTTTAATATAATTTCTGATAGAAGTATAGACACCAACAGAATGGTAGCACCTACACTAGCACCATGGCTGCTAAAAGAGCAACTCTATGATACATTTAGATGTATCAATGCAATGCGAAAGAGTACTCTTTTTATTCCACGAGGCATAGAACCTTTACTAGGATTAACATGATCTTCGTGGATTTCTTTTTTTTGTTACCAAGAGTGAAGGAGGCCTCGATTGCAACCACCTCCTGGTCAGATCATGCACCAGTTTTTCTTAGGATTGTCTCACTCTAACTATATACAAAAGGTTTGGCGGAATAACTCCTATTTAATGAAGGTTGACCCTTACAAAAGTCAATTGTGTACAGCTATCCAAGAATATTTTGCAATTAATGATTTACCTTTTACTGTGTGGAATGCTCATAAATCAGTAATTAGGGGACTGATGATCCAACAAGGGTCCCAATACAAAAAATAAAATCCTAAATGACCTGCTATCATAATTAAAAAATCTAGAACTAAAGGTACAGAAAGACACGACAGATAGCATACATAGGAAACTACTCTGTGTAAGACAACAACTGAGGGACCACTTACTATTGGAACATGACAAACAACTCAAAGCCTATAAAACTACCTACTATACAGCTAACAACAAATGTAATAGCTATATGGCTCGGAGAGTAAAACAAATAAGGATCAAATCCAAGATTGCATTTATAAAAGAACCAGGCTCAGAGCATAAGCTTTGCAACCCAAAAGATATAGCGGAAGCTTTTAATCTGTTCTACACAAAGCTTTATAACTTAAAAGATGAACCTCTAACAATTCAACCGAATGAGGGGAGTATAAACGAATTTTTGAGCAGTATTAATCTCCCGACAATTAGTCAGGAATAGAGATGAGCAAGTATACTCGGTAAAGGCAATTGCTCGAGCGAGCATTGCTTTTAGCGAGTACCTGCCCGCTCGAGACGAAAGGTTCAGGTGCCGGCGCGGGGGAGCGGTGAGTAGCGGCTGTCAGCAGGAGAGAGAGAGGGAGAGAGAGATCTCCCCTCCGTTCCGCCCCGCTCTTCCCCGCAGCTCCCTGTCCGCCGCCAGCACCCGAACCTTTTGTTCCGAACCTTTTGCTGCTGTGATTCTTTTTTCTTCTTGTCTATTTCACAAATAATTTACTTTATTATCATGCAGTGCAACGCGTTTTGTCGCTTAAAAATGCGACTTTATCAAGCACATTATAACATTAAAAGACGTTTCCTTATATAGTTATAACACTTACATGGGAATGTAGCGCCCATCACCAGCACCGTTTCCGAGTACGTCATTGGGTCACGTGACCTGCATAATCCATCATGTGACCATGCAAAACACGTAACTACGTCATGTGTCACAAAACCCGAGACCGACTAGTATGCCCACATCAGTTGAACTTCATCGTGAGGATCCGCCCACATCTCTGTACGAGTCATACTGACGTATTATCACATATGCTCACGTGGTAGCGGGGTCCGGAGGGAACTACTACATAACAACATACAAGTGGAATGCACCTATCATGTGCATGCCACAAGTACTTTCTTTTCGCCATATTAAAATATACAATAAAACACCATTATATAAATGTATTGTACAATCTGATACACAAAACTTCATTATAACCCTAATATTGCTTAACTATCCTAATTAGATGCAATATGATAAAATATTGATATACTTAATTGGTATGTATATAAAATACTAATGTAATTACATTTAAAATACTGTATATATATATATATATATATACTGTAGATATATATATATATACACACACAATTTAAAAACTTGCATCCTAATCATATAAAAATATAATATGTCTATCCAAATGTAAAATTCATGCAAAATACAATTGCTCTAATAAATTATACATCTATGCTTAGATCTGTTCCAACATTTCGTTAAGACCATTCGCCACTAGTGTGTTGAGCCTGAAAATCCAATATATTTCTTTTTCTCCAAGTTCTTGTACGGATTTTAAATATATGAATTCCAGTGGTGTGACTTTCAAACCAGTATTATCACTATTATGCTGATTCAAGAAGTGTCGGGATACACTATGTTTCAAGAACCCTTTTTTAATGTTACTTCTATGTTTACAAATTCTTTCCCTCAAGGTGTTAACGCTTTGCAATCCAATTTTGGATCCAGCGATTTCCTAGGGGGGGTTCTCTTTCTGCCATTATACAATGGCGCCGTCTGCTGGCTAGAGACAGTACTGTGGTATGGGACATGCAGAAGAGGCCCCCGACAACACAGCGACCAGTAATATACAGTAAGAATACCCTGCCGGACGTCTTCCAACATCAGAGCTGTACAGCCTTCAATCAGAATGTCTTCAGACGTCAGATAGTGGATTGGAAAGGGTTAATAGTTCTGCCTACATACCTCATATTACAAGGACATTCCAGCATATAGATAACCAATTTTGTTTTACATGTCAAACATTGTTTGATTATTATTGGTTCACCCTCTTCTAATGCAATCTCTTTTCTTTTGTTAATTATATTGAAACAACACTTGCATTTCCCCCCCCACATTTGTAAACACCCATTTCTCCTTTTTGTAATTTATGATGGTTATAAATGCTGTTTTTTTTTTTTTTTCTGCAGACCCCATTATATTCTTCTTTAGATATCCCCCCCTCTTTCCATTTGATAAACATATTTTCTTCATTTTTAACGTGTGCAAGTTCTGCTTTCATCCATCCTGGTTTCTTTAAATGCTTCCTATTTTTCCTTTTTTTAGGGATTGTTAATAGAGATGAGCGAACGTACTCGTTACGAGTACTTACGCACCCGAGCACCGCCATTTTCGAGTACAGCAGTACTCGCGCGTAAAGATTCGGGGGGCGCCATGGCGGCACGGGGGGTAGCCGTGGGGAGTGGGGGGAAGAGGGAGAGAGAGAGGGCTCCCCCCTGTTCCCCGCTGCTCCCCCCCGCACCGCCGCGCCTCTCCCCGCCCCACGGCGCCCCCCGAATCTTTACGCGCGAGTACTGAAGTACTCGAAAATGGCGGTACTCGGGTGCGTAAGTACTCATTACGAGTACGTTCGCTCATCTCTAATTGTTAACGATTGTGCTTTGAGAATCTCATTTTACAATATGTCCCAACCTTCTTGGACATTTCTCTCCTTAAGAACATCCAGCCATTGGATCCTTCCTACCCTCTTTCTGAGTTCATTACAATCTGCCTTTCGGAAATCCAACCTTGAGGTCTGAGTTTTCTCAGGTCTTCCTCCCCTTTTTATCCAAAATTCAAGGATCGCATGATCAATGCCTCCTGAGGTCCCAGCCACCCACTCACTGCTGGTGAGTGACCGCCTGAGGTAGGGCAGGGAGAGGATGCCACGCCTCCCTGCCGCTGGTCGGTGCCATCTGCCGGAGTCCGCTGGCTGGAAAAAAACTTTGTGCTCTCTATCAGTGGAGCTGAGGAGAGGTGAGGGAGCTGCAGTCCCTATTACTATATGTGCCGTTGATTTGCTGTGTCTACTGGCGGTAAAGATCTATGCATCCTCCGCCATGCGCCGCTGGCCATGCCCCCCAGATTGCCTTTTAATATAGGGCTCCTTTTGCACATGGTAGAAAATTAATTCTGTGAATCCGCCCTAAAGTTCTGCGCAAGAACTGCAATAAAATCAGCCCAGCATCAGCGCACACCTTGGACCCGCACCTATCTGGACCCCACTGCCTGGTCTGACTGGATTTAGTGGCCAGATGTGTTGAGCAGTGATAGAGATAGCCAAGTAGTCCTATAATATGGCTTCTGCTCCAGCCACACGTAGTGGTGTATACATCAGTCTCACTGTCCTACCGGTGGGCTTCTTTACATTAAACATAAAAGCAATGAGTGCTGGACCGCCAGACTGGAGGAGACGGGAGGAGGATTCAAGATAGACAGCCTGCCGCATGCCGTGCTTTATAGAAAAGTCAACTCATTAAAACACAGTCACAGCAGGCAGCACAAAGGGGGCGCTATTACTGTGTAGGGAGGCAAAAAAGTGGCAGTGTAACTGTGTGTCCAGGTACTGTTAGTGTGTGGTGGGCCCAAAGGGGGCACTATTACCATGTGTTTCAACACAGAGGGAACTATTACTGTGTGAGGTCACAAAGGTACAGGGGCACTATTACGGTATGTTATGGTTCCGTCTACAGATTTGTTAGCTTCACATACACAAGCCTCTAACGGGTTAAGTAGATGATGGGGTTAATGATGACACTAATGGCATCAAGTTTCTAAAGTTTAAAACTAAAATCACATAAGGCGGCCATATTTACTGATAGACATACAAGAGCGGGAACACCCCAGCTCCCCGCAGCAGGCAGAAATGGTATATGGGGGAGGGGCGCCGATGCAGAATACTGATGTACGACCGCTCTCACACCAACTATACACTGGTGGGGGGGTGCTAGTATTATACCTGCACATGGATAAGGCTTGTATAGGGTGCCAGTCACACAGATACGTGTAGTGCACCATGCAGAAAGCAGCCTGGCCCTTAAATGCTGGGGGGCCCGGGGTGTTAGTGCTTTGTACACTTACACTATACAGGAAGCCCACCTGATGTACTAGTAAGGGCGTCACTAATAGTCTGTAACCCTGCATGGTGCACTACATGTGTCTGTGTGACTGGCCCCCTACACAAGCCTTATATATGTGTAGGTATAATACTAGCACCCCCCCCCCCCCCCCCCCCCCCACCAGTGTATAGTTGGTGTGAGAGCGGTCGCACATCAGTATTTTGTACCGGCGCCTCTACCCCATATACCATTTCTGCCTGCTGCTTGGATTTGATCCTTTTTAGTGAATTGCTTGGAGAATGTAATATCAGCGTGAGGCCGGGGGTCCTGTTACCGAGAATGTCCCGTCTGTCTTTACATCGCAGCACATTTTGCTCTGCTGGCTAACACTACGGCTTATTGCTTGTACAGATGAAACACGCGGTTATAACATGTTTTATCTGTGATACCCGTGTGCCCAAAAACTGCATTGAAAATGTGACATGCAGGAAAAAAGCGTCATACACTAATGTTACGTGGACAAGTACACTTCCAGGAGGAGTAATAGAGGAACAGCATCATATACGATCCTCCAGGATCATTATTTTATGGCCAATACAAATAGTTACTTAGATCTGTCTGCAGACGGACGGACGGCTCTCGGGTCTCCTTCTCATGGCAGAATTTTGCCACTGAATTGATAGAAGTTTCCGCACCCGATTTTGCAGTAAAATGCGCCATTTTAGCGTTCTATCGCTGCTCCCCAGATCTGTGCTGTAGCTCATATAGTAGATTTTTCTTCATGCAGATCTTCAAATCTGTAATGCGGCAAAAATAATTGCCCTGACAATTCACGCGGAGACGAGATCTGCTGGCGAACACGGATTTGTCCCGCCGCCAGGAGATAAACCCATCTGTGTGCAAAATGATCGTCCGCAGAATCGCAAAGCTCAGCCACAATATTCCACCGAGGTTTAAACTGTCAGATCTACGTGGATAAATCTGACGCGGATCTGACGGATTATAGACCGTGCGAATGAGACCTTGTACTGTATGCGGAGGAGAAACCAGGACAGCAGCGGCATGCAGGTACTCACCGGGCCGAGACAGTTCACTCCCAGTCCTCTTTCTACACATCTGGTTCTGGAACCCACGACGGTAATGACACAACATCCGCTGTTACATTCATTACTGCGAAAACATGCACCGCCGTCCTCCTTAATGTAAAAGAGGAAATAAATGATTAGTGAATTTGTTTCTAAGGCGTCACATTTACATCACAGGAGGAAGTAAAGACTGTTACAGACTTGCCAACTCTCCTGTAACATCCGGGAGACTCCCAGGCAGAAGGGAGACCCGATTACCGGAATAGTTGTCAAATCTGCCGTACGTCACTGAAGTCTAATGGAAGGGACCCTATACAAAGTTTGTTGAGAAATTGGAACGCACGTTGCGTTCCAAACAAGGTCATGTGATTTTTTTCACGTTAGAGGGAATCGAGCCCCTCCCCATTAATTACGTCAGAGGACATCCCATGATGCCGCTGGGTGACGCCTCGTTGGGAGTAACCTTTATGTATATATCTGTTTGTGATTCCTTGGATTTTAGGCTTGTACAAGGCCCGTTTATGTGCTGAAATAAACCTGATAGTTTTATGAACTGAAGATCCGCTCACTCGTGGTCCTCCGCAGCGCCGGCTACATTGTCTTTCCGACTTCGGTTGTTACTTCACGGCGAGCTCCTGGTCACCCAGCGAAGCTAGTATACCCTGGACATCTCTCCATCACCAGGTGGATTTTGGATAGAGTGATTCTTACACGCTATCCTGGACAATGGGTGCCGAAGGGCCGTCCCTCAGCAGGGTTAACCCTTCAAGCCCCAGGTGAGTTTTCATTCACCTTCCAAACTTCGTGTCTAGCGCATTCTTACTGTATATTTTCCTACAGTTCCAGGAGGAGTAAAGGAGGAACAGCTGTAGGGTTATTTGATCGCTCTGCTTATCTCATCTGTAGGGCATAGAATTCAGATGTTTTCTGATCCGCACTGTCAATTCTCGGTGATGAAACCACGCCAGGCGGCCGCACATGGATCTGTCCCGTACCAGAGGGTACATCCACGTACGAATGAGTCTGTCCTCTGCGCACACCACATAACAACTGGTTACAGGTACTCACCGGGCCGTAGCAATTCACAAATGGGTTGGTGCCTGAAACACATTGACCGGAGCCCTGGAGAGAAGATCTGGAGCAACATCTGCTCTGACATTGAGAATTAGTCATACATGGACCTCCCGGGGGCTAAATGTAAAACAGAGGAAATGTTTAGTGAATTTATTTATAAGGTTTCACATTTATTTCATATGAGGAAGTAAGGACAATTCATACTTGTCCCCCCCCCCCCCCCCCCCCCGAATATCCCAAAGATTTCCAGGATTAGGGGAGATCTTACAGATTCACGGTTGTGAAATATACCGCATGTTGCTGAAGTCTCTTGGAGGGAAGCCTTTTATAGAAGATTTCTCTTGGCCTTACTCCTCTCTATGGGGAGAGAAAACTGCAGCAGAGATGCAGGCGGCGAAACACTCCAAAACCTGCGGCAAAATGCTGCGGGTTTTATAGCTGCGCTTATCCCACGGAAATCTCGCAGTTTTTCGGTGCGGCCAAAACCGCAAGATTTCTGTAGGATTTCCATCCCGTGTGACCACAGGCTTAAAGCTTATAATACCCTCTTCTTTTTAATAAAATAAAAAATATAAAATTTAAATAGCAAACATACTAAAACTCTAACTTTACCCCATAGAGATGAGCTAGCATAGCCCGGTCGATGTACTCGCTACTTGACTCGAGCACCATGCGGTGCTCGAATAAATTTAACCCTCTCCTCTCCACGTTTTCAATGGAGCCGCGGCTGCTGCCGGCAGCTCCACTGAAAACAATGGCTTGCCGGCACCCCTGAATTGTTTTTCATGGAAGGGCTTTATACACAAGCCCTTCCCTGAAAAACACGAATTTTAGTGTAAAAATAAATAAATAAATAAACTTGCCTCTCCGCCACTGCCATGTCCCCCGCGGGGTTGAAGAACACATCTGCCGCATGCGGCAGATGTTTCCTTCATCTCCGCTAGTAAAAAGAATTCCCTGCTGTTACATCTGCCACATCTGTGACAGATGCAGCAGAGGAATTCTTCAATTCCCTACCGCAGCTGTCACACATGACAGCTGCGGTAGAGGATCCTGCTGCCGGCACCCGGTAATTGTTTTTTAGGGAAGGGCTTTAAACATAAGCCCTTCCCTGAAAAACAATAATTTTTTACACTAAAATCATTGTTTTTCAGGGAAGGGCTTATATGTAAAGCCCTTCCCTGAAAAACAATTCATGGGTGCTGGCAGACCATTGTTTTTTAATGGAGCCGCTGGCAGCAGCTGCAGCTCTATTGAAAACAATGCAGGGCATGGGTCACCTTGAAAAATGTTCGAGTCTCCCATTGACCTCAATGGGGTTCGTCACTCGAAACGAGCTCTCAAGCATTACAAAAAGCTGAGCTTGAGTAACGAGCACCTGAGCATTTTAGTGCTCGCTCATTTCTATTACCCCACCCTTATTAAAAAGTCAAGAAGAGAAGGAAAAAACCTTAACTTTCTCTAAAGGAATCAGTCATATATATTTGATGCAGTCTTAGGGTGTTCAATCCGCCACTCCCATATCTTATGAAATTTGGCAGGGCAACCTGTAGCCATGTATGTGAGATTATATAGAGGGGTGACACTAGTTATATCGTGCAGCCAGGCAGCTCTAGTGGGGTTTAGGCTGCTTCCAGTTGAACAGCATTACTTATTTTGCATAGAGCAGCAATAACAACAATAATTGTACAGTCTGCGCGTCGCCGCATCAACCAGGATGTCAAATGTCACATTTTTGGTGTGTTTTGGTGAACTTTTTGCCCCATTTTGCTGCAGTCAAATGTTGTAGGTCAATATTGAAATTTAAAATGTACTACAAACACTACATGGTTTGTGACCGTTCATTTTTAATTTAGGGATCAGAAGCATTTTTTGCAATCCCAGCAGGTTGCAGGTTTAACAATTTTTCGGGTCTTTTTTTGTGTAGGACTCTCTGCAGAAAAAAAGCATGTAAAAATGTGACCTTAAAAAGACACCCTTTTGATCTTATTGACAGCCCTTTTTTTATCTGACATTTCTCATTAGGGTAAATGTCAGGAAGCTGTTAAACACTGTAAATGACTGCTATGAAACATGTGCATTTCTCTAAAGTTTTATTTGTATACACTTTTAGTGCTGTTTGACAACATCTATTTGGTATATGTGTTTAGATGGTATATACAGTGTGTGATATGTATACATGCGTGTGTGACATACACTGTATTTTCTGGACTAGAAGTGGTGGGGTCTTTTACTCTGAAGTGACCTCACCAAGCTCCTCTGCCTCTCTCTGCTGTGATCCCACTCGGCTCTCTGACTGCTCCCCATCCTGGTCGGCTGATTCCCCAACACTAACACGAGAGACCGAACCCCCTCAGAGTCCTGACCATGGAGCTCGGCCTCCTATAGCGGAGGCGCCCTGCATGTTTTCTCTTGCACTCTGCAGCTGGTGGTGACATTGACAGGACAACCTCCGTTCTTGATCTAGCGTCACTAAGCAGCCTGCGCCACTTCCTATTGGCTGAGCCTGCGGCAGCTTCTATGGTAGCTAGGATTTGGATAAAAAAAGAGTTAATGCAAGTAAGCTGGGGTGTTGTAAAAAGGAGGGCAGAAGTATGCCTATTTTAAGAGTGGGAAATGAGACAGCAATTGTAGGGTTAAAGAGTTACTACACCTGTGTAATACTGTAGTGAAATGCAGTTTGCTTTTAGATAATAGAAGAATGTATTTTTGTGGATTCCTTTTGTTTTGGTTCAGTCTTTTGTAAACTATTCCAACTGGACATATATATATGGATGCAATAAAGTGTCTATGCCTCCTGAAGAACAGCCCGGTGTCATTGGACTCTACAACATTTCTGGGGACCGTTTGGAATTAGGAGGGTCAGAAGAGGGTGATTTTGCCTCCTGCTATCTCATAGGTTTGAAGACTGATTGACTGAGAGTGAAGATCCACTTGGGTGCCAAGGAGATATTTTCTACATAGCAGGAAAACACACTCCTAAAGATTCAGACTGTAACTGCGACGTATAGGAACCGTCAGAGGCACGGAAATCATAGACGAACAGGTGGGAATTCACATTGTAAGGTAGGGGACCTACTGTTTGGTACGGCAGAAGTAAGAGACCGATCATCTCCTAAAAACTGACTTCCTTTAGTAGCCTTCATTGCGCAAGGTGAAACCTTGTTCTGTATGGTAAGGTTGGTAGGATTGGAATTGGTAAATTAGAAGAACTCTGATACAGCAGAGTCACATGTGTGTACAAGTACATATATACTTATGTACAGTAATTTAAAAGTTGTCCATATATAAATAATGGGCATTGAAAATGTGTGCTTTTTGCTGCACAAGACAAATAGGATGTAATAGTTAGTTTTGTGAATTTGTATGTTAGTGTGAAGGGTCCATGAAAGTGTGTGTGTGTGTGTATATATATATATATATATATATATATATATATATATATATATAATGCGACGTGTACTGTGGGAGCAGTTGATCTGAAGTGCAAAAGATATGCTTAAACAGTTAGGGTTGAAGGGGTGGAACTAGATATGTAAGGAAAGGGAGGGAAGTATAACAGATATGTATCCATTTTGTATCTATCATCCATCTTTTATGCTTCAGTCTGTCATATTATATTGTTGACATTTTCCTTTATGAGAACTTTGCAGATGACCACGTTTGTTAGTCTGTGTAAGAATGAATAACTGTGGATTTGCAAAGATGGGTGGAAATACAGTCTTGTATAGAGCCCTGAATAGAGAGGGTTAATAGTTTCCTTGCTTCTCAGACACTCAGAGATGTGGACAAGAAAACACTGATTAATTTCAGGATTAGATTGTGGCTATTCTTCTTTATTATGATTTGTTTTGCTGCGTACGGCCAGCGTTAAATCATACACGCTTGTCTGAATGAGGCCTTAATGTCATGGAATGCATGGATACTCTGCACTGAAAATCCCTCAGCTAGCAGATTCACTAAGTGTGAGACCGCCCCGCTATCACCCTCTCATCGCAATCACAGGTAGGGGTAGCAAGGGCAGATATAAACCCCTAACACCATAGGGCATACGTTTATGTCCTGGCTGTGGGATAGTTAACGCAATAGGACATAAACTTACACCCTGTAGATGGCGCCGGTTTGGGAGCTGAGCCTGTGCCATCCTGCAGTGGGAGCTGACTGTTACCGATAGCCGGCCTCCAGCTGCAGAAGCAGGGGTACATAAATACAGCGATCCCCACTGTTAACCCCCCATATGTCGTATCATTGGACCCCCACGGTATAATCATAGAGGGCCGATAAGATTGCCATGGCGACAGGACGCTAGATACTGGCGTCCCTGCTTGCCATTGCCTATGATCACTATTACAAGCGATACATATTGCAGTACAGAAGCCCTAATCGTAGCGATCAAAGCTGCTATGGTTCAGGTCCACTACAGGAACCATAAAGTGTTCCTGTAGTGTAAAAAGAAAAATAGTGTTAAAAAAAAATGTAAGAAAAAAAAACAAAAAAAACCAAACTTTTTTTGCTCATTTTCCTTGTTTGTTTAAAAAAATTTAACTTTTAAGAAAAAACCCACATATTTGGTATCATCCTGTCCCTTATCACCTGTTCTATAAATTGAACTCATTATTTATCCTGTCCAGCAAAAAATGTAAAAAAAAACGGAGGCAAAATGCTTATTTTGTTCGTTTTAACTCACAAAAACCGCAATAAGGCTGGATTCACACAAACGTATATCGGCTCGGTTTTCATGCCCAGCCGATATACGTTCGTCTCTCTCTGCAGGTGGGGAGCCTGGAAGAGCCAGGAGCAGTGCTCTGAGCTCCCGCCCCCTCTCTGCCTCCTCTCCACCTCTCTGCACTATTTGCAATGGGGAGAGGCGGGGCTAATTCTCGGAACTTAGCCACGCCCCGCCTCCTTTCATTGCAAATAGTGGAGAGGGGGTGGAGAGAAGGCAGAGAGGGGGTGGGAGCTCAGTTCTTGCTCCTGGCTCTTACATCCTCCCCCCTGCAGATGAGGACACTGTATATCGGCTCGGCGTGAAAACCGAGCCGATATACAGTCATCTGAATCCACTCTAAAAGTGACCAAAAAAGCCGTATGTACACTAGAATGGTATAATTAAAAACTTCAGCTGGTCTCGCAAAAAAAAAAGGCCTTCAAGGAGCCCATTCATAGAAAAATAAAGTTATGGGATTTTGATTGCAGCGCTGAAAAAATATTTACAATTATTTTAAAGAAAAAGGAGTTTTATTGTGCAAAAGTGGAAAAACCTAAAAAAATTATAATATTTCTGTATTGTCGGAATCGTACCAACTGGCAGAAAAAATGTATTGTGTCATTTATGTTGCTTGATTAATGCAGTCAAAAAAAAATTAAAAAACAATGGCAGAAATGTTGTGTTTTCTCAAAATTGGTAGCAATAAAAACTATGGTTTGCATCAAATTCATTGAATTCAATAAATGACCGAGAGCTGCCTGTGATTAGCTGACGATGTGACCAATCACAGGCAGCACTCACCTGTCGTACATTGAATGGCTGAGCGCTGCCTGTAATGGCTGAGTGCTCAGCCAATCAGATACAGCTCTTTCAGCAGGCAGGGATTTTAAATTCCCGCCTGATGAAAGAACCTCAGAGCAGTGCAGGGGGCATATATCTATATTACACCGCAGTTCGGCACTATACAGCAATTCCAGCAACCTCATTGGTTCTGATTCACAATTCCAGCAATTTCATTGGTCATGTGGCTTGTGTGACTCAACCTCATTGGTTGTTTGGGTTCTCTGATTCAACCTGATTGGCTGTTAGTGCCGAACTGGGGTGTAATATAGATATATGTGTGCAGGGAGAAGAAGCAGCTACACGTGGCTGAGCCCCGGCAGCGGCAGAGAGGTGAGTATATATATTTTTTTACTTTTTACACATGCTATAGATGATTTTCAGGTAAGGGCTTATATTTTAAGCCCTTCCCCGAAAATCACTGTGGGGTTGCCTGTGTTCTGCATACCCTGCTCGGAACGCTCAGCTGGATACCAGCTGAACTCTCCGAGAAGACAACAGCTGTGTGCAGAATATAGCGGTCCTGTTTGTCTTCTGCATACAGCGTGAGCCTTTATTGAATGCTCAAAACTGTCACTCAAACTGCTGTTTGAGTGAATTATGAGCGATCATCTTGCTGTGTAAATGCACACAACGATTACACAGATCTGTGACTAAAAAGCTGTCTGATTATTTTCAACTAATTTCCATGTATTGGTGTGCTGAAAACACAAAAAAAGTTAAAAAAAATTCTAGACGTCAGGATTTACCACAAAATGCAAAATTCTCTTCAAATTTAGCAAATGTTTCTCAATTTTTGGTATTTTTTTATCTTAGGGTTTTTAACTAAATTTAAAGTAAAAATTATTATTAATTAATTCACATTAGTGCATTTAGGACATATGATGCCACAAAAACATAACTTTCAAAGAAAAGAACTTCCAGAGTAAGCTAACGGAAACCAGCATCAACATGTTGCAAGCTGACCACGCAGGCTCTGACATGCATGGGCTTCATTAAAATTTTTTTCTTGGTTCTCACCTGTGGTACTATTGTATCTTGACGCCACCAGAAGTATGGGTAGAGACAAGATACAGGGTGCTTGACAGGGTGGTGACGCCTCTAGGAGCTGATTGGCTGCTATGAGCAAGGTCCAAGCATGCCGCCGCTATCACTCTCCCCGGAACAGCCATCAGCCTTCCTTCTCCCCATTGCGAGCTGCTAGGCGGCACCTGTGCTGACAGTGTGATATTGTAGCCGCTCTAGGAACCCCCCTGCTGTGAGGCTGTGCCCTCCCACCTCCCCTAGTGAAGCACTTGCGCTGTGACTTACGAAGCCGCAGAGCATCTCCCCTGGCCATCTGCTCCCTCACAGCTCCCTCCACAGACATGTCTGTGCCACCTCTCAGCTCTGTCCCAGATGCCAGCTCTCTGCTGCTGTGGCTGCTGACAGCTCGCTCCCCCACTCAGTGTCTGCCGCCGCTGCCAGTGATGCTGGCTCTCTGCTGCTGTGACCCCTGACAAACGGAGAGGGAGTAACTCCCACAATCTCTTCATGTTAGCACGTCATTTTTAAATCGTGTTTCCCCAAGATAGCGTTATGGCTCCGCAGAAGTGTATTAATTTGCCTGAGAGTTTCTGTTTCATTTGTGGTGAATGTACAGTGTTGAAGCAACAGGTGAATTATACGGACTTTGTGAAAAAAGTATACTTTGTATACTTCGGACTAAAACTTGAAGATCAAGATAAAGTTTGGGCGCGTCATAAAGTGTGCAAACTGTGTGTTGAGGACCTCCGAAATTGGTTCAAGGATAAGAAAAAAGCTTTCCATTATGGGATTCCTATGGTATGGCGAGAGCAAAAGCACCATAGTGATGACTGTTATTTTTGTTCATGCGATGTGAAAGGGTATAATTCCAAATGGAAGCATTCCATTTCATACACCAATCTTCATTCAGCAATTTGGCCCATACCCCAAGGCACAGATATACTAGTACCCAAGCCCGCTGCTACCTTGGAAGAGATACCTAGCTTCCGATGAAGGTGGAGTCATACCTGAACCAGATGACGAATCAAGTTCTGACTTTGAAGATGATATAAGACCAAATTTTTTTTCCCAGGAGTTGAATGATTTAGCAAAAGACTTGAATCCTCCCAAAGATGCCACTGAGTTACTTGGTTCATGGCTCAAAAGCAGGCATTTATTATTGCCAGGAGTGTCTTTTTCATTTTTCAGACATCGTGAAAGGGAGTTCGTTCCTTACTTTACTGAAGAAGACAAGTTGGTTTATTGCATCGATGTTGAAGGTTTGATGGGTCAATTTAAAATCTTAAATGATTCAACACAATGGCATCTTTTCATAGATTCTTCAAAAAGAAGTCTCAAAGAAGTTTTGCTCCAGAACGGCAGTTTTTACACTTCCATCCCTGTAGGTCATTCCATACACTTGAAGGAAACCTACAAGACCTTGGAATTGGTTCTTCGGAAACATAGATATGAAGACCATCGTTGGCAAGTGTGTGGGGATTTAAAGGTCTTGTGCATGCTGCTCGAGCAACAAGATGGATATACCAAATACCCTTGTTTTCTGTGTCTATGGGACAGTCGAGACTAACAGAATCACTGGAGCAAGAAGAGTTAGCAGCCGAGGGTGCTCACAGTCGGTAGAAAAAATTAGAAACTTTGGTACCTCCACATAAAGTTCTTCTACCACCCCTGATGAAGAGTTTGTCAATACCATGATGGATTCTCAAAAAAAGGGCGGATTGCATTTAATGAAGTCGTAGAGAAATTTTTAGGCAGTAAGAAAGATCCTGACTACAAAAAGATCGTCGGACAAATGCTGAAAGCATTTCAAGCTTTAGGTTGCCTGATGAGTTTGAAAGTACATTTCCTCCGATCCCACCTGGACTACTTTCCTGAAAATTTGGGAGCCGTGAGTAAAGAACAAGGACATTAAAGAGACAGAATGAAGATACCAGGGAAAATGAAGCATTGCGATGAAGGCAGACTAATGTTGGATGCTTCAGAGAGACATTCCAGATGCTACTCACAAGGTAAATGTACCAAGAGGAGTCTCACTGGGAAGAAGAAACGTTTTTAGTGTGTTTTAGTGAGCTCATCTCAGTTCAAAAATGATTTTCATGTAAAATTTGTAATTAGAAATTAATTTTATAAGTCTATTTTCATTTATTTCCAGGTATTGCCTTATTTAACAGATAACTGAATTGTCAGGAAACGTGATGTCCAATGACAAAACGGAGGTCATTTTCGGATTCAGTATACTGAAAAACATAAGGATTACGTGGAATAATCAAAACGGCTCTTAAAAATGTATTTTGCAGATCTGTGTTATTGCTCAAAAGATGTCTTTATTATCCGCTGCCCTCTTAAAGAAAGTGTGCTTTGGGATGCTCATGTATGAAAAAACCATCATGTGGAAGCATAAATGTGGCAGCTGTGAGCGGGCAAGAGTACAGAATCCTGTTTTATACAATGCAAGCCATTTGTAAGCCTTATCTCCGCACACAATGTAGATACCTGGAGGCAGAGCTACAATGGTATTACTCAAGATGTGCATCACCCAATTCATTTGGGCTCCTATTCTTCTGGAAGGATCTATACTCTTGCAAAACATGTAAAATGAATTATATGTTATTTCAAGAATGTCCCATAATCCAGAATTAAGAGGCCACATTCACAGGCCTCTCAAGGTCTGTAGTGGAGCACAACCTCCACAGGTGCTACACAGAGGCGTAACTTGAAGCTCCCGGGCCCCGATGCAAAGCTTGTAACAGGGCCCCCAACTATAATGCTTTACTTATAGTACTGGGTTCCCTATATGGAGACGAGAAGCCTTATGGGCCCCCTAAGGCTCCTGGGCTCGGGTGCAACCTCATCCCCTGCATCCTCTATAGTTACTCCCCTGGTGCTACACCCTGAGCCCAGCACAAGATGCAGCCATTGATGTAACAATTCATGTCTAACTACAGGTTGGGGTCCTAAAAGAAACTATGTTGAATCCCATTTATATTACTTTTGCTTGGATTCAAAGGAGGGGAAATGGCCACAGTAACCACTGAGCAGCCCGAAAATACTCTGTATTGTAAATCACTAGAGCCCACAGAACAACATGGCAACATGATGGCATTTGAGTATGTTAAAGATTGTTCCAGATACTATGAAGATGGACAAGTAGAACAGGTTATGCATTAATTGTAGAAAAAAAACCCTCTATTCCAGGGACTATATCCAAGGAGGCTGGAGTTGATGGTGCTCACTACAATGTGTATATTGGCTTGAAGGTAAGACAGTGTTGGTGTCAGGGATTGGTTCCAGGAAGAGGACAATCCACAGTCCTACCCGCAACCCCTGTCCCTACCTACTTGCCCCCCTGGGATAACCACCAGGGCGACAATTGGGCGATGGACCCTACACTTACTAGCGAAGCGGGGCACGGGGACAGGAATGGACAAGCACTGAGACAAATGAACACAGAGGAGCGTCAGATGGTCCCAGTTGGCAGCAGGAGGGTATGCGGTACAAAAAGGGTCAGGCAAGGCAAGGTTCGATTCAAGCAAAAGTCGATACTGGTAGACAGACAAATTCCAAAAGACGCGAGTGCAGCTGAGAACAGCCTAACACTGGCAAGAACAGGAACACACAGAGAAGTTTAAATGCTGTCAGAGCTCCTGCCCCAGCACCCGATTGGGGCAGGGAGTCTGACAGCAGCAGAGTATTCACAGCGGCGCTGGGGACCCTGCCCCCAGCCCTGCAGGACAGGCGGAGATCAAGACGCACGCCTGGTTGCCATGGCGCCGAGGATGTGGCACAGGGCGGCACCCACCGTGACCCTAAGCAACCCGGGGCTAAGAAGGAACGCAGCAGCCAGGGGAGGAAACCAGGACCAGGGCTCCCCTGCACCGCACAGCAGCAGCCTGGGTGACAGGACCAGCGGTGTGGGCAAGGAGGCCCCGCGATCCGCCGGTCTTGACAGTTGGCACTGACTTGAGGTACACTTTTGGAATTGCATTCGATTTTTGCACTTTTGTTGTGCAGTGGAAAGTTTGTAGGGTCATTGCGTAATTCAATCTACAATGCAGAAGCCGTATCTTTGTTGTATAGGCTCTTCCTACACAGGTAGTGGTCATCAAGGTCTAGGCTCACACCAATATGTAACTCCTGAGGCTCCAATGAATCGGAGATTAGACACAGTAGCCTGACTCTGCTTGACTGAGGTAATGGCTATTAACCTGGCTGCGCCCTAAGCAGATGTAGATATCTCTCTGTTGCTTAAAATTGTAGAAATAGGCCTCGAAGTGAGACAAGGAAGACTGGCAAAAGAAAGGAGTGAACAGAACCCTGATGGGGTCTGAAGGAAGGATCATCTCCTGTGCCTCCCCCACACGCTCTACTCCATGATGTCACACCTGAGCCATGAGCTAACCCATCAATCCAAGGAGCTAATGTTTGGTATAGTGTCTTCTGCTTGGATTATCTCAGGGTTTAACACTGCTGCGACACAGTTTGCACAGCGCTGCATGGTATGTGCCCACTACAATCCAGGCAAATTGGACAAAGTACCTTCTTGCTGTTACTTCAGGGCCAGACTATCAGTTTAGTGACTGCAGATTGGCTGCATACAGCTACTAAAGGTAGGTGTTTGGGGGTTTGTGTTAGTTTGCATAGACCTCTTCTCTCATCAGCTAGAGATGTGGATTGTAAAATTAAATAAATAAACATGCCAATGTCAAAACTACAGCTAAGAAATTGTTAAATTAAGTTATTTGTATATGATGTACCAGAAGTCATAGAAAATAATACAGACACACATTTTATTAGCCCTCTAGTCTATCAGAACAGTGCTTAATCAAAAGAATAAAAACCCTTTTACAGGCAATCATTATCACTCAAAATTCGTTCAAACGATGGCATATAAGCAATCATCATTGTGTGTAAACACTTCCATCGTACACTTTTTGGCTGAACTATTATTAAAATCCATCTTTCATCTGGAGAGAGATAACAGAGATCGCACACTGTATTCTCAGTAGGGTGCTGGAGATTACATTGTATTCTGCTGGCGGCCAGTGCGAAGACAATGCAGCTGTGTGCAAAGTGTAGCCCACATGCTGGGCTTTGCAAACAGGCCCTTTTTTCACTCAAATGAAGTTAATAACCTGCTAATGGACATTAGTGTCCATTACCACTTTATGCAAAACGATGGGAAAAACTGTCAATCTTTCCATTGTTTGAAAGATTGTCTTTGCATATAAGCAGGCCTTTAGTTGAGTCCCTATGGAGTTTTGTTTAGTAGGGCCCATAACAGGTCTATACTTTCCCAGCATGAATAACTCACTTTATATGCAAGTGCTTTATATCAGGAGTTAATTTACTGATGGCAGTATGAATTATACCTTATAAACCCTGCAAACTGACCGTACACAACCCAAGAGCCAGACAACAGACCTAGGACTTTCGCCAGGCGATAGGAGGGTGCCACAGATGACACTTCCACCCTGCTGTGGCCATATTTCTGGAAGCTTGTCACTCTACGCATGACTGAAGTTTGAGGATCTGCATGGGTGGAAGAGGTTGATCTTCAGCTCTACTCTAGTCATTCCAGAGGTTGACTAGCCTACATACGGTACAAAAACGAGGATTACCGTTATGCTATTATTATGTCTAGTACAATGTGAAAAAGAATGGATAAAAGATATTGGATGTGTCATATGTATCATGAATGTTCACTTGGGGCTAGTGAACCCTAGGACCTCAGTGTATCATACATGTTATCAATCTGTGGGACAACATAACACTGTAGAAAACTGGGCAACAACATAGGATCTCCTGAGTTTTAGATGACAGATGTCTGGCATCTTAGATATTTGGCCAAGGCCAATTAGTAAGCTTCATGTAAAGTAAGGGCCATAACTAAGCTTGCAGGGCTGTAAGTGGAGGCCAGACGTGAATGGGTTAACAGGGAGGGGATGTAAGGGGATTAATGAGGAAAATAAGGAGGGGTTAAAAGAAGAAGGGAAACAGGGAAGAGCAGTTAAAGGGGTTGTCCCGCGCCTAAACTTTTTTTTCTTTTTTTCATAGCCCCCCCGTTTAGCGCGGGACAAACCCAAGGGACGTGATAAAAAAAAAAAAATTGTACTTACCTGAATCCCGTCTTTGCAGCTTCTTTCTTCTTTGCAGCCAAGATGGCCACCGGGATCTTCACCCACGATGCACCGCGGGTCTTCTCCCATGGTGCACCGTGGGCTCTGTGCGGTCCATTGCCGATTCCAGCCTCCTGATTGGCTGGAATCGGCACACGTGATGGGGCGGAGCTATGCGATGACGCGTAGAAGGCGGCAGAGCCAGAACGCCGCTCGTGCCCAGACCGAAGAGAAGGGAGAAGACCCCCTCTGCGCAAACGCGTCTAATCGGGAGATTAGACGCTGAAATTAGACGGATCCATGGCGACGGGGACGCCAGCAACGGAGCAGGTAAGTGAATAACTTCTGTATGGCTCATATTTAATGCACGATGTATATTACAAAGTGCATTAATATGGCCATACAGAAGTGTATAACCCCACTTGCTATCGCAGGACAACCCCTTTAAGTTACATCACAGACAGCTGAGAAGAACAACAGGAGAAGATGGAAGATCGATGGAGAGGAGTTTTTTCATACCCGATAAAATGGAGCATCTGATAGAAGAATTACATTCTGTTGCAGCCGTCAGAATTGAAGTCTGGCTTCAGTTAGCAGTGAGGGAAGCCTTATCGCCACCAGGGACAGCACCCGAGTCTCCGGCTATGAGTGAGAGCAGAGTAGGGAGAGAGATGGGGAAAGCCTTTCACTGATGCAAGTGAGCTGGGAGAAGAGAGCAGTGAGGAACTCCCTATCAGGACCACGGACAGCACCCGAGATGCTGGCAGAGAGGGAGAGCAGAGACAGGGGATTGTGGGCATCTTGAGCCCCGACACTGTTTTCAGGCACTGACGACATCTAGGGAGCTCGTCCTCAGTCCCTCCAGGTCAGCCTTCTGCTGGTCCACCTGCCAGCTTGGCGGGCATGCCTGGGAAGAAACCCGCTAAATGGCAGGGCCCTGCGCTGCGGTCCCGAGCTCCCTCATGAAAAGGGTTGGGACTTAACTGGGAGCTGACACCAGAGAGGCGTATTAGGTGTGGGGGGATGCTTATCTGGCAATACACTGGTCAGGGAGCATCTTCGCCGTGGTGCTACACTATCTGAGAACGATGCTGGAAATGAAAGTCCAGAGAGAGAGGATCCAGGGGACACGACTGCGGCACCTGGACAACAGCCTGTCAGTCCAGCAGCGGTCGGTTCCATCTGCAGGGAGATCGATGCCAGTTCCAGGAGAGGAGGATACGTTGCGGCTGTTTCGGAGTCCAGATGGGAGAAGTTCCTGTGGTGGAGGAAAAGATGGTGTGTGTGGCAGCGTTTATGTTTGTTACGAAGCAGCACGTCTCAGTGAGAGGGTCAATATGGACAAGTGGGAGGGAATAAATTGGGCATCTGCTGGTAATTCAATGAGGGTTAGTGCAAATTCAGAGTGAGCTGCAAACTCAAGCATATATGCTCGCATTACAGTGGCACATCACATGGTGCAGCCAGATGTTTTAAAAGAAGAAAGGGAAAATGGCCAGCAAGTAATGAAGAAAGGGATAATGCGATGAGGCTAGCAGAAATGCTGCCTTATCTAAGTAGGAGTCTGGATGCCGTTAAAGTGGAATTGTTACTGTTAGGTTTCCGTGAAGATTTTGATATCCACCTCCCACCCCCCTATTACATCATGTTCCTTTTTCTACTAAGATTTGCTGTCTGCTATGATGTATCCTGAGGTTGTTTCATAAAAATTGGGGAAGGAAGTGAGTTTAGGCCTGATGGCAAACTGTTGGGGGTTGTACCTAAAAAGGGCTGAATAGATTTCGGTTGATCCACCATTTGTCATACTCAAAGGGAGCGTCGGTCAATGATGGCATGGATTGTGAACTTTGTTTGGTGGTTTATACATCATTTTATGCGGCGGTAAATTGGGTCGGCTTTTCGCCTTTTACCAGTGCATCCTGACAGCTGTCGTTTGTTGGGGTGTTATTGGGAAGGAAGGTTTTTTGCAGACAGATGTTTGCTGATGGGATGCGCAATCTCATTCGCATACTTTGAGACATTCAGTTCATTTTTGGAATGGGTGAAAAAGGAGGTGTGGGCATTGACTCAGTTATTCATTATTCAGATGATTTTTTTGTGTATGTACAAAATTACCAATGTGTTCCTCGTTGTTAGCTACAGTGGAGTGGGTGGCATATCGTTTTGGGGTGCCGTTAGCCCCGGAAAAGATGAAAGTACCGTCGACTTGCTTTGATTTCCTGGGCATTACCATTGATTTGTAGGTCATCGAGTATAGGCTGCCAGTAACAAAATTACAGGATTTGCGACGTAAGTTACTGCGGGCTTGGCAGGTCAATATAGGTTACGTTGCGAGAATTGCGGTAGCTTAATTTTGCATGTCGAGTCATGCCAATAGGTAGGGGTCTTTGCAGAATGCTGGCGGCGGTGGCAACGTCAGGAGCACAATTACTGCATCATTTTATTCGATTGGGGAGAGAGCACAAGGAGGAATTGGAAGTTTGGTTGCCTTTTTTCGAATAGTACAACCAAAAATCAGTGATGATTTCGGGGGTAGTAGAAAATGATTGTGAGCATTTTATGGATGCAGAGGGCAGCAAGAGTTTTGGGACCTATTTTCCAGGGCAATGGTGTGCAGGGAGTTGGCCGGTGGAATGGAAAGAATCGGGTTTGGTTAAGGATTTGGTGTTTTTGGAGCGGTTTCCAATTGTTTTCACTGTGTCCTTGTGGGTTGAGTTTTTGAAAAATAACAAGCTGTATTTTCACTGCAATAATTTGGGTGTGGTTCAGGTTATTAACAATTTGGCGTCATCTTCTCCCCAATGGTGAATTTGCTGTGACATTTGGTATTACAGGCACTGTTATTAAACATGTGGGTAGTGGTGGTGCATGTACCAGCCGTACAAAATTCAATAGTGGATACTCTCTCTCGTTTTTAGTGGGAGCAATACCGAGAGGTGGTCCTAGGCAAAGTGTGTCCGGCTTGGCTTTGGAAACTGGTCGGCAAGTAGCGGAGCACCTGATAAGTGGATAATCTTTGCACAGAGTACAAGGGGAGCATACAAAGTTGCATGGAGGAAGTGGAAACAGTGGATCAAGTTGTTAGGTGACATAAGGACTAATTAGGATAAAGTAGGAGTGGTTTTGCAGTGGTTGGGGAATGCGCATAGGTCTGGTGTATCGGTGGCTATGTTAAATCAATTTTTGGCCAGCCTGTCTCTTGGTTTTGGGATGTGACAGGCCTTAGAAGGCTTTCAAAAGAAAAAAGTGGTTATGGATAAATGTAGGCCTGTGTCGTTTCAGTTATTGGAAGAAGTGGTGGTTGCATTGGAAATAATCTGTGTGGGGGGTATCGAGGTGGTCTTGTTCCATTTGGCTTTTATGTTGGCATTTTTTGAGCATTAAGGTTGGGGGGAATTGGTTTCGCCTAGCAAGAAAAAAAGCAGGGGACTACTAGCAGAGGATGTGAGAGTTGGGGAAGAACAACTCAAGTTTTTTATACAAAGGTCTAAGACAGCCCGAAAAGAAAAAGGAAGAAGGGTATTGATTTGACAGGTTCAAGGGGAGTAGATGAGCCTTGTTGCATGTTGAAAGCACTATGACGAGTAACCTTTGTACTATTCTGTAACCTTTGTACTCCAACTCAATCGGTGAGTAACGGAAGTGACGTCAGATGCCAGGGAACGAGCACCAGAAGCTTAAAGCTAGCCAGGAGCAGGGGACACCGGAGCAGCACAAGAGCTGGCACAAGAGTCTGCAACCGCAGATAAAAGCACTCTTCTCTGTCACCGGTAAAACGGGGCATTTAGCTTTGTCGATCTGTCTCTGACATTAGTCCTCCTCCTGCTACTCCTCCTCCAGAAACATTTCATCGCGCTGAACGGCCAATTTTTCTGCGGCCCAAAAGGCTTATCTACATCTACCAATTTTTTTAACAGTTTTTCTAGGTTTCAAAAGTATTGAGACTGTAACATGAACCAATTTTTTCAACAGGGCTGCCAACAGGCTCGGTTACAAATTAAGCAACAGTGAGTTGTATCTTTAAAAAAAAAAATGTTTATGAGTTTCACCTGCCCTCTCGGTTGATACATTTTTCAGAGGTACACTTGTACTCTTGGTACACTAATTTTTGGGGCCCACACCTACACTCTTATCCAACTAATTTTTCCAGCCTTCGCCTACGCTCATGGTATCCCAATGTTTCAGAGGTTGGCCTATACTATTACTACAGAAATTTTACAGGGGTCTGCCTGCCTGCCTATACTTCTGCTACAAGAAAGTTACAGGGGTCTGCCTATACTGCTGCCACTTGAATGTTACAGGAGTCTGCCTATACTTCTGCTACAAGAATGTTACTAGGGTCTGTCTATACTTCTGCCACGTAAATGTTACAGGGGGTCTGCACATACTGCTGCTACACAAATGTTACAGGGGTCTGGCAATACTGCAGCTACATAAATGTTACAGGGGTCTGCCTATACTGCTGCTAATGAAATGTTACTGGGGTCTGTCCTTACTGTTACTACAGAAATGTTAATGGGGTCTCCCTAGACTTCTGCAACACAAATGTTACTTGGGTCAGCTTATACCTTTGCCACAGGAATATTACAGGGGTCTGTGTATACTATGGGTGCACTGAGTCCTTCCATCACAGTGTTCTACCTATCTGGCCCGTAAAACATTCCAGACTGACTAGAGCATGGCGTGTGGGCCGCAGCCAACATGTATTTCCTCTCATGCAACTGCAGCTATCCGGGGCACTGCAATGGGATTTCTTTCTGTACCGTCTGTGTGTTCCTGCTAGTCACCCATGCTGCGGGTGCACACAGACTTGCCATAGCGAAGTTGTACCTGCCTGTCACTTAAAAAAACAAAAACAGAATGTCTAGGGCATGGATTGTGGGCCGCAGCCAACATGTATTTCCTCTCACATAACCGCAGCTATCCGGGGCACTGCAATGGGATTTCTTTATGTATTGTCTGTGGGTTCCTGGGGGCCACCCCTGCTGTGGGTGCACACAGACTTCCCATTGAGGTGTTTTACCTGTCTGTCCCCAAAACACTGAGAGACTTGGGTAGGGTGCAGAGTGCAGATGGTTTACCCCTTGTGTTGTCGATGAGGTATCCGACACCCAAACAGAATGAGTAGTGTGTGGACACATGGAGTCCCCATTGGACGCAGGCTCGTGTGGGGGGGCTGGGCAGCATGTAACCCAGGAGAAGAGGCAGCGGTGTGTCCCGCAGGCAGTGATTGTGCTTGGTTGGAGGTAGTGTGGTGCTTAGCTAAGGTGTGCCTTGCTAATGAGGGTTTATCCGAAGTAAAAATTATTGCGGGGGGGCACTCTTGCCGCTATTGTGCCTTAATAGTGAGACCTGGGAACCTGAGATGCAGCCCTGTATGTTGCCCCTCGTCTGCCCTATCCGTATCTGTGTCGTTTCCATCACTTTCGTAGGTTTTGAAGATTTGCACAAATGAAAACCTTAGCGAGCATCGGCGATATACAAAAATGCTTGAGTCGCCAATTGACTTCAATGGGGTTCGTTACTCAAAACGAGCCCTCGAGCATCGCGGAAAGCTCGTCTCAAGCAACGAGCACCCGAACATTTTGGTGCTCGCTCATCTCTAGTAACATCCCTTGCACCAGATTCACCCTGAAGATGTGGTACTATTTGTTATTTCAGTGGACTATTGTTTACCGACATAGCAGGTTTACTAATGAAACCATACTAGCAAATGTAATGTCCTACAGCTACAAGTGGAGGGATCTGCTCCATGCGGAAATGGTAATCTGCTCAGGAAGGTTTATAGCTGGTAGAGATATAGAAAATAGGTTTTTTAGTTTTTTGCAAGAAATATCCCCCATTATTAACAGAGAGAAGCTACATATAGAAGCCTGAAGTATCTACATAAATGCAAATATACAACATAGGAAATACATAATGTGATATAAAGAATTCACTTTACCTGTAATTGAGACTGTGCGACCTCAAAGCAGAGCGATAGGCACACAAACAGCAAGATGGACATAATTCTATGCTGTGCCATATCTGTAGGTATGGAAGCTGCAGCAGAAGATTGGAGCGTTTACCCAGCAAGCCAGCAAGCAGACAGGGAGACTGAAGAATGCTGGGTGTAAATGGGACATATATAGTTCCCTCAGTCACACGTCACAAAAATTTATGATGAGGAAGAAGGTAAACGCCCGGAGCTTGCTGTCACATGCTGCATCCAGCCTGCTCCTCCATTTAATAAAGTCTATAAATTTTTTGGCTATGTACATACTGGGCAAACAGAAACACGTGAAGCTTCATGGCCACATGTACTTATACAGTGTTTCCCTAAAAATAAGATCTTGTCTTATGTTAATTTTTGCCCCAAAAAGAGGCACTAGGTCTTATTTTTTGGTGATGTCTTATACTTACCTAGCAGGCTCGGTCCAGGTCCCTCCCGCTGCTCTGATGTGCTGAGCAGCGGCATTGATTGGCCAATTTAAAAATCCCGCCTCCACAGCACGATGGCTGTAATTAGTTCTTTGACCAATGCTCAGCCAATCAATGCAGCACTCGACAGCTCTGCATTGATTGGTTCTCGAGCGCTGCTCAGCCATTCAGAGCTATTGCTTCATGGAGGTGGGATTTATGAATCCTGTAATCAGGAAGTGATCAGTGGGTGAAGGAGGACTGCAGGACGCACGGCGGTGCTCCGGACAGCAGCAGGAGGACCTGTGCCGAGCCAGCTAGGTAAGTATTCCTTTTTTTAACGTAATGCAGCTAGGGCTTATATTTCAAGCATCCCAAATATCCCTAAAAAGTCAAGGAAGGGCATATTTTTAAGGTAGATCTTTTTAGGGAAACAGGGTAACACATGTACTGTCAGTATAGCAGGAAATGTGAGCTAACATAAGAATCAAATATACCTATTATATACAACACTAAATACTCTGGTCAGCTTCTCGGGAAGAGAAGATAAAGTACGGGTAAGATACCCCTCCGCCCCCCGGGGTCCTGGACAGAATTATGTTCCAGAAACTGGGGGGTCGCTTTAACCAAATGGCAGTCGGCAGTTCAAAACAATCTATGTCTTCCTAGATAATCTCTCTGGATAATCCTCTCAGTTAGGTGCTGATCATTAGCTATTGGGCTGCACTCACACGAAAATATAAACCCTTCATTCTCATCCCTGTTTCCATTTACATTTTTTTTTTTATTAAATCACTTTTTATTGAAAAGTTTTAAGCACATTTTGTAAGCATATCATTTTTCATAACTGTTTATGAGTGAGAAGACAGTATGCTGTCCTATATTTTATTAACAGTAACTCTTAGCATCTGAAAGTATATAGTAAGTAACTTTTATTAAAGGGGTTGTCCCGCGCCGAAACGGGTTTTTTTTTTTTTTCAACCCCCCCCCCCCCCCCCCCCCCCCCGTTCGGCGCGAGACAACCCCGATGCAGGGACTTAAAAAAAAAACAGCACAGCGCTTACCTGAATCCCCGCGCTCCGGTGACTTCTTACTTACCGGTTGAAGATGGCCGCCGGGATCTTCTCCCTCCGTGGACCGCAGCTCTTCTGTGCGGTCCATTGCCGATTCCAGCCTCCTGATTGGCTGGAACCGGCACGTGACGGGGCGGAGCTACACGGAGCTACACGGAGCCCCATTGAGAAGATAAGAAGACCCGGACTGCGCAAGCGCGTCTAATTTGGCCATTAGACGGCGAAAATTAGACGGCAACCATGGAGACGAGGACGCCAGCAACGGAGCAGGTAAGTGAAAAACTTTTTATAACTTCTGTATGGCTCATAATTAATGCACAATGTATTACAAAGTGCATTAATATGGCCATACAGAAGTATATAGACCCACTTGCTGCCGCGGGACAACCCCTTTAACTTCTGGTTAATCTCCAGCTCAGCTCCCCGCTGCATCCTCTCATTAGGAAAAGGAGGCTTATTTTGGCCGACGCTGTGCTAGAGATCACCTTCAAATTCAAGGATATTATCAAGCAGAAATATAAAAAGTGGGCGGGAGACAGGGGTAAAAAAGGGAGGGAAGAAAGTGGGGGGGGGGGGGGGCGAGCTACACCTTGGACTCCTTCTTTGGAGAGAGCTGTCTCATGTGCTATATTGGTTCGATATAATTTTTCTTATGAGAACAAAATATCTCCTTTTTGTTTTGGATCTATTATTATGAAAGGTGCTGATTTATATTATGAGGGTTTTTGTGTAGATTTTATTAGAAGTCTACAGTTCACTTGTCATATGTGGAAACATGTTTTTCCCATTTACATATATTAAAGGGGTTGTCCCGCGGCAGCAAGTGGGTCTATACACTTCTGTATGGCCATATTAATGCACTTTGTAATGTACATTGTGCATTAATTATGAGCCATACAGAAGTTATAAAAAGTTTTATACTTACCTGCTCCGTTGCTAGCGTCCTCGTTCCCATGGTGCGGACTAATTTTCGGCCTCCGATGGCCAAATTAGCCGCGCTTGCGCAGTCCGGGTCTTCTGCTGTCTTCTATGGGGCCGCTCGTGCAGAATGCCGGCTCCGTGTAGCTCCGCCCCGTCACGTGCCGATTCCAGCCAATCAGGAGGCTGGAATCGGCAATGGACCGCACAGAAGCCCTGCGGTCCACGGAGACAGAGGATCCCGGCGGCCATCTTCAGCAGGTGAGTATGAAGACGCCGGACCGCCGGGATTCAGGTAAGCGCTCTCCTGTTTGTTTTTTTAACCCCTGCATCGGGGTTGTCTCGCGCCGAACGGGGGGGGGGGTTAAAAAAAAAAAAAACCCGTTTCGGCGCGGGACAACCCCTTTAAGGTGTTATCAGAGGAGCCACCAAATGCTGATGTGAATTCCAGATTAACTCAGCTCAGACACTGGATGTGGGTCTGCTGGGCCACAAAACCAATTTAGCCTAGGATGAAATCGAGGGGCAGCCCCCGATGTTCTCTGGTTTTCATCCTTTAACGCCACCAATGAAGCTCAAGCCTTCACTGCATGGAACCCTAATCTGTTACCCTAGAAGTAGTCTCTGTTAGGATGCAGCTGACACTAACTGACGTGGTCACATGACAGAGCCGAAGACAGCAGGTGGAATTCCTGCATAAGGCCCGTTCACATGAGTGTTGTTTAGCACGCATATATGTGCGTGCAAAGCAGCACATCTATTAGAACCACTGGTTTCCTATGGTGTGTTCACATGTCCGTGTTTTATAGGTGTGCAAATGTGCGCACCTGCAAAAGATAGGACATGCTTACACCACATAGGTCCATGCTGCGTGTAGATATTCCCCCACGGGGAGTCCCCTCATCACTGAACACTGACATCACTGCCACAGTGTTCAGTGTTGATGGCATTCTCCGCAGGGAGTAAAGAAACCCCTGCCACCCCCGCCACCCCTGCCACAGCTGTGGCAAAGTAACAAGATGTTCTCCCACTGATTTCAACGGAGTCGGTGCTGCCGTAAAAGTTGTAAAAAGTAAAATAAAGCTTAAAGATACACCTTCGCTCATGGATTGGATCCATGAGGAGAGGTAAAAATACTCACCTCTACCCTCAGTGATGTCCCGCGGCGATATGGTCCTTCCAGGCCCTTACGTCACCTTCTGCACAGAAGGGCTCGCGCTCCGGGAAATTTTAAATCTCTCTGCTCTCGGCTAGCATATGCTGCATGTGGTTCCCAGTCACATGACCACTGTTATGCAATGGATACCAGTGATCATGTAAAGTAAAAAAAAAGTTTAAAAAGTTAAAGTTCCACATGGCGGGCCTGCTACATGTTACATGTCTATATGTCTAACTGCTTTACTCCTAGCCTCGAAACTATTTTAGGCCAAACAACGGGGAACATGAGGAGAAAATGCGCGAAGAAATGCTATAAGATTATAGAGAATGACGAAGGCCTAGACTTGCAGGCAGAGGGTAAAGGAGATACATAGGATAGAACCAACCCACCCCATTAGTAGAGAAACTCCTCAACGGTATCCAGTGGGATAGTGCTAAGTTGGGACCTCATACAGATAGAGGCACCAGAAAAGCGAGAGTTTATGTTCGGCTCAAGACAGACAACCTGTTGGTCTACGGGACAACCGAGATGGATCCAGAAGACATACCCACCATCATACCCGCATACTCATATCAAATCCAATATTGTTCACGACTACCCTCCCACCCGTACCTTCCCACCCTACCCTCACTCCCCCTCCTGATAACCTTTCTTCATCCATGCTAACGTAAACTTGTTTTGGAAAATGTTTAATAAAATTCATTTGAACATAAATAGTTAAAGTTCCATCTCCCCTCACGGATCATATCCGTAAGGGCGCCCACCCACTGACGATTTTTTTTCCTTTGCGTTTTTTCTCAAGAGCACTTAGTATTGAATGTGCTCCTGTCCACTGTCGTTTTTTTTTTCGGTCAGTTGCAATTTTTAACATAGGAACTGTCAGTTGCATATGTGTCCTTATTTTTCTCTTAATGCACCCATGAATGTCAATGGAAATTAACGGAAAAGGCGCGAAAAAGCCGCAAAAATGCAGTGAAAAAGCCGCGGAAAACACTGCGTTTTTCACGCACGAAAATCGCAAACGCCAGTGGGTGGGTGCCCTAACAGAGGATAAAATTCCGTACCTAAGGTCCCTGGATTTATCCGTAGACCTTACCCCAGCTTCTGCGCATGTCGCCAAAATGGCAGCCACATGCGCAAAAGCGGCGGATCACCCTGCTCCTGTCCACCAAATGTAGCAGAGAGCCTGGAGATTTGACCGGGGGCCGCAGTACACGTTTCCTGGTCTCGTGATCACCGCTATCCAATGGATTACGGCAATCACTTAAAAGTAAAGAAAAGTAAAAAAAAAAAAGTGTAGTACAGTAAAAAAAACTATACAAGTTTGGTATTGTAGTAATCGTACTGACCCTTAGAATAAAGTCATCATGTCATTTTTGTTGTAGTTTGTGCGCCGTAGAAACAAGACGCACTGAAAGATGGCGGAATGTTTTTTTTTTTTTCATTTCACTCCACCTTTTAAAGGTTTTGCAGTACATTATATGGTACATTAACCCTTTCCAATCCAATTTGTATCCTGGTTTTCCTAGGAGGCTTACTCTTTTTCTGCTGTTATACAATGGTGTTATATGCTGGCTAAAGCCAGTACTGCATGAGGTGACACGTTGGATAGGCCCCGGCAGCAGAGAGGCTGGCAATATACAGTAAGAGAACCCCTAATGGATGTCTTCCAACATCGGAGCTGTACAGGCTTAAATCATAATGTCTTCAGAGGTCAGACAGTGGATTGGAAAGGGTTAAATAGCACCTAAACCTATGACAGCAGCCCATCAGTCTCTGACGGAGGTGGGGTCTAATAGGCTGAGTTATGTGGCAGACATGCAGGCCTTTTCAGGCTTCTGGCTGCCATGGTAACCTACTGGTACTCTGCAATCCCCTGCTGGGTGCCAAGAGGCAACAGAAGGATCCCCTTCCCCCTGCCATCTGCTTACATGCTGCAGTTGCTATTGATTGTGGCATGTAATAGATTAAACAGGCAAGATCTGAGGTTTCTCTATTCCTGGCAGTTAGAGCAGGAGCCTGGCTATCAGTAGGCAGCCAAGCCACCATCTTAAATAGATGTATGTGCAGGATTAAAGCCCTTCAGTGAGGTCAGTAATAAGGCATATTGGCCGTCTCTAAGGGAATAGGTTGTGCTGTGGAATATACTGTATATATATTGAAGGGCCTAATTCTGAATCTTGTTATGGGTCCCCTGGGGTCTATGTAAGCCCCTGATTATAGTAGGTCATGAGTATCAGAACGGTCTGGCACCCTGTATCCACTATGTGTGGGAGTATACAACAAGCATCCACCCCCCTCATTATCAAGAGGCAGTGCGAGTGGCTGTCTTATCGGTGTCCTGCACAGGTGTTATTGGCTCCTCCATTTGGTAGTCAGCTAACTGCATGGTGAGAGGATGCAGCTATATGCACTCCTCACCCAGTAAGTAATGGACATTTTCTGTGATTGTTTTTAATTTTTTATTTCCCCTTCTGTGATGGGTTTGAAGGTTAAATTCAATTAGGAAGGTGGGGAAAAGGCTGGGAGGTGTGATCCGCAGTGCATCGGCGCATGAAAAATCACAATCCGCAATCTACCGCAAGCCAAAAAAAATACAATTTAAAGATCATCCGCAGCGCATCCGCTTCACAAATCTGCATCAAATATCCGCGCGGGCTGTATGTTCCCCATGGACATGAGGCCTTAAGGCCGAACAAAGGCGAGGTGCAGACTAACGGAAAAAAACACTCCGGTCATGAAAGGGTTACCGAAGTAAAAGGTCTTGATTCTGAGGTTCTCTTCTGTTTACGGCATTCTTACTGCTTATAATAAAATTTTTACTACTGTAGATATTTTCTGTGCAAACAGATAGAGGGGAAGATTCAAGTAGATGCGCAAATATCCTGGAACGTCTGCCGGGCAATCTAAGGTAGCCTAAAAAAAATCACGTTACATACAGCCCTTAATAATTAATTTACCTCACTGCACATAAGGGGTCTGTCAGTCACCACAGATGGCTACTAACCTCCAGTATAATAAATAGCACCACTCATGATACAATTAATGTCACCACTTACCTTCAGTACAATAAAAGGCGCCACATACAGTATATTTAATGTCACCACTTACCTTAAGTATAATAAACGGAGCCACTCATTGTATAATTCATGTTACCACTTACCTGCAGTACATTTACAGTATATTTAATACCACAACCTACCTTCATTATAATAAATGGTGTCACATATGGTACAATTCATGTCACCACTTACCTCCAGTATAAATGGCACCCCTCACAGTACCATTAATGTGACAACTTACCTCTAGTATAATAAATGGCACCCCTCACAGTACCATTAATGTGACAACTTACCTCTAGTATAATAAATGGCATCACACACAATATATGTAAAATTAATCTGTCTCCAGACTTATGGTGCCGGATTGGAGAGCTGCAAAAACTAGTGGCAGAAACCCTGATCATGACAAATTACTGGTTCTCTTTCATTATTTCCCATAAAATCAGTGTTTCTGTGCCAGTATTGGCAGCTCTTCATGAACATGGCACCTCGCCACTTCCCACTCTACCGGTTTCATTCCTGGGTCACACGGTGCCCCTTACACATTCCACAACCCTGACAGCGGAAACGCGTCTGGTCTCTTAATTCCTGGATCTGCTCACTCTGCGGCAATAGGGGTGACACCTTTCTTTCCAAAAAATAGGAGATAAGTTTTGTCAGTTGTGTCCTCTGTGCTGCGTCCCATAGGGTGACCCTGGACGTGGGGCAAACGTTGAGGAGAAGGGAGGGTTAGATGCTGGCTTGTCACAGCGGCACTTACTACGCTCTCTCCCGGTGGGACACATGTAGCTTCGGCCAGGTCAGCGCTGGGCCTCTTCCAGGCACCCCCAACATAGGGATGCCCAATAGACTGTGGAAAAGGTGCAAGGGTTGTCACGGGTGATGCCACCGCTCTGGTACCCACTGGCATGAACATCGGTGGGGAAATAATGGAGCCACCGACAGTGATATAGTACCTCAGGTCACCAGGAACGATCAGTGCCTGGAATAACTTTACTTAATGGTAACTTTAGCAATACAAAAGGCACAAATGTTAGGGTTGGAAAGTGCAGGAATTAGATAAGCCAGAGTACCTCAATGTGGGAGACCCAGACTTCAGGCCGCCTATGCGTGACCAAATAATTGTTTATTTATTTTTTTTTATTTTTTTTATTTTTTTTAAACTTCATAAAAATTCAGAACTTGACTTGTAATAATGTTGCCATCCAATAAGTGGTGCTGCATCTCCTTCCAAGTGCAGGTTGAAGGAGAGATATGACACATCATAAAACTGTCCTGAGCTCAGTGGACTGATTTACAATTTACTTCTCAGCTCTGTTTGTCTTTAGGTTTGAGTGCAAAACAGTCTCAAATTTCTATGTGTGAACATTTATTTAGATCAATAGCAATTTGTTCCCCTCCCCTCTGCATCTGTATGTTATAATTATGTGTCATCCAAACTAGTTTTATTCAACAGCCTGATGAAGGGGGTGATATCCCTGAAAGCTTGCTGTAACATCATGCATATTTGTTAGCCATTAAAAGGTATCATATTTACAAATTACTGGGTTTTTCTCACTGACAACAATCACACATTGACCAAATAAAGACGCGTACCTCCACATAGCAGGACCCAGACTTCAGGGCGCTTGAGGGTGAACAATGAAAGTAGAGTACCTCCACCTGGCGGTCCCAGACTTCAGGACGCGCGGGTCTGAAATAATTATGAATGAGTACCTCTGCACTAGGCCTTGGAAGAATGCACTGACTTGTTGCTCACTCTCTCTCTCTTAGGGGGGGGGGCTCACCCCATCATCATCACCAACACAAGCACTCCGGGAAACCTCTCTAAATCTTCCATTCTTCACTACATGAGGGTTAAAGGTACCCCCATGTAGCTGGCACTATTTAGCAGGAACCCAGAAGACAAGGGCAAGACCTTTTCCTGCTCTCAGGCACTCTCATTTATATGTTCACTCATGCCACTTGACAGGCTAGAAATTGTTACATTCACAGTCAGCTCACACTTTGCAGACTTTAACTCTACATTTACTGCAGCTGTGCAATACACATAACAGAATGACACGACAGGCTTGCACAGTGCATCAACACAGGGTGATGTACTGGGCCACTACAGTTTCCCACATACTTAAGAATAAGCCGACCCTGGCGCCTCCAAAACAGAGTGTATGAATCCGGAGTCGGATCATCTTCAATGTTTGACTTCCTATCTACCTGTGAGGTCTGTGTACCGTCATGGAGTATGCAAGGCAAAACCTATGTGAAGAATCAACCCACTCCAGGTGTACAGAGACTACTAGAAGTGTGATTTCAGTGTATGGCTTTTCTATTATGACAGCATGTCAGGAATATGACTTGCAAGTACATTAAGGAATTTCTACTAGGCTGAACAGAATTCAGAAACACTAGTATAGCTTTGGGGGTTATTCATTACTCTTTCCCAAAAAGAATTGTGACCAGTGGAATGAAGATCACTTTCTCTTTTGAAGAATAAAACCAAATTACAAAAATATGAGAGGGTGACTGGCAGGAAAGAGAAACAAGAGACGAGTGGAATGACCATCACTCTCCCTGAAAAAGTAGAACTAGGTGAAAGGAAGGCCCTGCCAGCTGGAACAGACCAGATGGACAGCCAGCACTGTGACATGACATGGGGGACATACGAAAGCTCCAGTCATACACATAAATCATACATACCATGCATACAGTCTCATGCACATGGTGGCATATCTAAGCTAAACATTTCTACATTAGTACATTACATTTATAGGAGAATATATTACTTTGAATTAGATATGAGCAAGTGCAATAAACAATAAGTGCTGTATTAAACATCCTCCTGCACATTACTTTAATGATACAAACAATATAACCTTTTCAATGTGAAAGAAAAGCATGTGTTGAACTATGAAAAGGGGATAGAACTCAAAAGTCTTTTTCTTTATAAGGGGCCTAAACTGGAAAAAAAAACAATCTCTCTCAAGCAAAGAGTCTCTGGTATTCTCGTATATAGTCAATTTTTTTTCTAAAATTTGAAATGACTCTTATGCCGCTGGATCACCCCGGTCACTTGGATTTCCTCGTCCTCAGACTCAGAGGTCCAACCAGTTGGTGTCACTGAACTACCCAAACAACGGACTCCTAGTGAAGCAACGGATGAGGTACTGTCCGATCTCAATTACGCAGGGTCACCGTCCTGGGCAATGTAGTAGCAGGGCAAGGTTCCTCCATGGCAGTCAGCCTTGGAGGGCGCAGTTCCCTCCAAGGGGAGAAATGTTCACAGGCCTGGAAAAAGACTTGTACACCGGGGTCCTCAAAATCCTGTATGAAGGGATGCAACCCTGGGGGTATAACAGCGTGGGCAACCCTGTTGGCCCAATGAATTATAATCCAGGGGCAAGGCGGCTCCTCTCCACCATAGAGCAGCAACCAGGGCACCAGTCTTGGCCGTAGAATGCTCGTGGACAGGACTGCAGGCAGAATCGCGGACACACTCACCTCGTTTAAAAGTTTTCCGGGGCCTAGCCGGCTGGAGGGGTCATATGTGGAGGCTCTGCTCTTTTTGATTGCGGCCTCTTGTTCCCTTGAAAGTGGTGCCGCGGAGGCATTTGCTGGGTCTGGTTTCTAAAGGTCCTCCAGATCACCCCAATAGCACTGAGGCCTTGATAGTGGGTAGCCAGTCACCACACCAGCAATTAAACGACTAGGGGAGACCACTGGAGGATACATCTCTACTCCATGAGCTTTGCCAAAGTTATGTCTCATGGTGTCTGCAGCAGCAGATAACTCCTTCCCCTGGGGGTGTCCTGAATTATAGGTAAAGTCCTTTTGATAGGGGTAGTCCTCCCCCCATCTTCACGAATAGCAAGGGTGCAGTTCTTTTCATGCCAAAAACTTGGCGGGAGTCTGTTGGTGGGAGAGAGTGAGCCAGAGAGGAGCTCTGATGATTGAGCACTATTTTGAAAAGTCCCTCTCAGATCATGCGGAGCAAACACTTGTAAACTATTTACACATTCCTTTATTCTTTGTGGCGCAGAGGATTTGATCCTGTTCCCAGTGATACCAAAAAGTAGGGTCCTGCAGCTTCCCATAGGGTGACCCCGAAGCGCAGGGTATACGTTGAGGAGCAGGGAGGGTAAGATGCTGATTTTTCACGGCGGCACTTACCACGTTCCCTCCCGGAGAAACGCACATAGCCTCGGCCAGGGCAGTACTGGGCATCTTCATATCACTCCAGCCATAGAGATGCTTAATAGACTGGGGAACAGGTGCAAGGCTTGTCACGAGTGATGCCATCGTTCCGGTACCCACCGGCATGAACATGTACTTGTAGAGAAATATCTTGAGATAAAATCACAATTCTCTGTGGGTAATTTAACAGACCAGTGCAGGAAAGACAATGACCCAATCAGGGAGGAAAACACTGGATGACACTGGGCCTACAGTTGAGTTATCTGTATGACTCCGCTCCTGGACACACACTCCAGAGGAGAACTTGAACACTCCACTGACACTCAGTTTCTGATGGTTTCTGAACTCTGCAAAGCAGATTCCTTTCTCTTCCTTTCTTTCTCTCTTAGGGTAGGGGTCCTGGGCATGAACCTCCAGGGTACCGCTCCTCTGCTTCTATTCTTCAACACATGAGGGTTGAAGGTACCCCTATGTGGCTGGCATTCACTCTCCGACTAATTGGAATGGAACTCTCTGACTTGCACCTTGCAGTCACATATATCTTGTATACTTACGTGACAACACAAATGGATACACTTTCCAGACATGTCCCAGACATTAACCTCTCACATGTTGAAGCTGTGCAATACACATAACTGGTATCAGGACAATCTGCATAGTCCATCCACAGTGAAGACATGACATGTGAGACAGGAACAGTTATGGAAGGGCCAGATATATATATTTCAGGCAACAACACTAGCACAAGAAAAGAAATATGATAATAATAATAAATAATAATAATCTTTATTTGTATAGCGCCAACTTATTCCGCAGCGCTTAATGATGTCATAGATCCAGACATTTGTTGGGAATCTCTCCCAGGCAAAAGTAATAGGTCCAACAAAATCTTATCCGCTCTTGCAGAAAACGTTATCTTGCAAAATGTAGAAGAGAAAAAGGGATCTGTTGTCTTGGACCTAACTCTTACCAACAAGGAGGGAATGCTTGAGGAAGGAAGGTGGCTGGGACCTTAGGAGGCAGTGATCATGCCACCCTAACATCCCAGCCACCCTTAACAAGGAAACTACAGACCAGTGAGCCTGACTTCTATACTGGTAAAGATCTTTGAACAAATCATTAAATAGCATGTATGCAAGAACTTGGATGAGAATGGAATAATTAACCAGAGCCAGCATGGGATTGTAACAAATCATGCCAGACAAATCTAATTTTTTTTATGACAGAATTACTGACTGTGTGAAACAGAGAATGGTTCAGCTCCCTTGTGCTATTAAATAGCTATAAGTAAGGGATGTACATTCAAACCAAAGTGAATGTTACTTCACTGGGGGATCTGGATGCAACTATTTCTTCCTATTCCAGGTCAGCCTTAAAAGATAGAAATAGTGATTTTATTCTTTCTTCACTCCTTTATTCAAATCACAGCTGGTTCAGTAAAAATAATAGGTATACAGGGAAACGCGTTTTGGGGTCCACATTGCCCTTTTTCAAGCCTAACGGTAATACACAAACATACTCACTTATATATTATCCCATAACAGTGTTCACAAATGTGCCTGCAGCGCTTCCAAATGACGTCAGTTATCACGTCGGCGCAATCATTTGGCATCATCCACAGTGGGACGATGTGTGTTCCATTGTGCGTTCCAACCAACTCGGTCATGTGACACGTCATGCGGTGATGTGATGAGTCGAGGCGCACATCACATGAGGACACAGCAAGCTGGTGATGCGCTGCACTGCGCGTCTCAGCTGACGCCAGTCACCATGATCAGAATGTCCAACGCTGCTCTGCGTTCTACATGTATTTCAGAGCAGGCATATTATCTGAAATAGTAAATGTGTAAATTTATGACAGATTAGAAAAATATTAAATGCTCTCTCTTTTCAGAACTTATATAGATATAGTTATATGTCTGATCCATGTTATGAAGAATATTTGTGAAAGCAAATGAGTGAATATTCACTTATGCATACATATATATATATATATATATATATACACACATATACACACACATACATATACATACATATATAAACACACACAATATATATTACAAGATTGGAAAATTAAAGAAAATTATTACATTTTTGAATAGACCCAAAGTCCTGACATGTCTGTCATTATAGGAACTCTATGGATTTTTGGTTCCCATTTGTAATAACTATAAATACAATCCAAAATATTCATATAAAATTCTGCTATCTACAAGTATACGCAATATATTACATTTTAAAATATTATAGATTATATTATTATGGATGGCTGACAGTGAAGAAATAAGAGAAAGGATTCAAAAAGATCTGGACAAACTTAAACAGTCGGCAGTGACTAACAGAATGGTATTTAAAAAGCTAAAACAACAGAAGTAAAATCACATGCATTAAGTCACACCCCCAATCAACACAGTGTAGCCCATGGCCCACTTTTATCCTTGGTTGGTATATTTTATTGATAAAAAGGACAACCCCATATTCATTCCAAATTTAAATAGTAAGAAACAAAGCGCTGTGGGTTGGACTAAGGCTCAGTGCATATTACCCTAAAAAAGAAATCCAGGTATTGAAGCCCCCAGGGCTGTAAGGGAAGGCAGTCATGATGTGGTTAACGGGGAGGGAAGGGGTTAAAGAACAGGCTGCATGCTGGTAGCCTGGGAGGGGAGGAGATGCAAAGGAAGAGTGCACGAAAGACAGGGGAAGAGCCAGTTGCAGCAGCAAGGGAGAAGAAGGAAGAAGAAGAACCTGGAGCAGGACCTAGAAGAGGGAAGTAAGAAGACACCGACTGAAGTACAGAAGCTGGCTGGCGATCAGAGGGAGGGAGAGGCAAAGAAGGAAGAGCCTGAAGAGGCAAAGAAGGAAGAGCCTGAAGAGGCAAAGAAGGAAGAGCCTGAAGAGGCGAAGAAGGAAGAGCCTGACGAGGAGAAGAAGGAAGAGCCTGACGAGGAGAAGAAGGAAGAGCGTGATGAGGAGAAGAAGGAAGAGCCTGACGAGGAGAAGAAGGAAGAGCCTGACGAGGAGAAGAAGGAAGAGCCTGAAGAGGAGCAGAAGCAAGAGCCTGAAGAGGAGCAAAAGCAAGAGCCTGAAGAGGCGAAGAAGGAAGAGCCTGAAGAGGCGAAGAAGGAAGAGCCTGAAGAGGCGAAGAAGGAAGAGCCTGAAGAGGCGAAGAAGGAAGAGCCTGAAGAGGCGAAGAAGGAAGAGCCTGATGAGGAGAAGAAGGAAGAGCCTGACGAGGAGAAGAAGGAAGAGCCTGACGAGGAGAAGAAGGAAGAGCCTGACGAGGAGAAGAAGGAAGAGCCTGACGAGGAGAAGAAGGAAGAGCCTGACGAGGAGAAGAAGGAAGAGCCTGACGAGAAGAAGAAGGAAGAGCCTGACGAGGAGAAGAAGGAAGAGCCTGACGAGGAGAAGAAGGAAGAGCCTGAAGAGGAGCAGAAGCAAGAGCCTGAAGAGGAGAAGAAGGAAGAGCCTCATGAGGAAAAGAAGGAAGAGCCTGAAGAGGCGAAGAAGGAAGAGCCTGAAGAGGCGAAGAAGGAAGAGCCTGAAGAGGAGAAGAAGGAAGAGCCTGAAGGGGAGAAGAAGGAAGAGCCTGAAGAGGAGAAAAAGGAAGAGCCTGAAGATGAAAGACTTACTGGAGGAGAAGATGGAAGCATTGCTGGCACACATCCGGGTGGCGGCAGAAGAACAGGGCCTGGCCTGGCTGGAGCAGATGTCCGGAGCGGCCCTTGGAGCAGCAGAGACAGAGCCAGTGGCAGGCCTGAAGAGGGAGTGGAGACTGTGTAGGGTGCATGCACCTACAAGCGTTAGCCCAGAGCACGTGCCAATGCGCTGATGCCGGGGAGGGGGCGCATCCCAGGTAACTTCAGGCAGGCTCTCCCCTGCATCTGCACTAAGCAGAGAGAGTAGGGCTGAGGGGAATCCCGCTCAGTGGTGTGGGGCGGCATCCACTACTGGACCCCATGTGGAGAGGGAGGCGGGGCCTAGTACTGGTCTGGGATCCATGAGAGCTGAGAGAGGGGGGCTGCTCACATGTTGCAGGACCGAGCGGGGAGTAGTCCCACTGCAGACACAGCCCAGCAGAAAGAGGAGAGAGACAGGCTCCACTGGTTTGTGGAGGCAGGTGGCATGGAGAAGTTAGTGGGGGATGGCATTCAGCCGGATCAGCACAGAACAAGAGGATCTCAACATGCAGCGGTAGCTGAACGCATAGGTGGGAGGAAGCAGTTTGGAGAAGAGATGGCAGTGCAGAGCAGAAACATCATAGACTCGAAGGGATATCAGCAGGAAGACGGGTCCTATGCAGCATGGTGAGTTAACATTCATGTCAGTCCGCCTGCCGGTAGTAGTTTTTCAGGGGATGGGTGGTTTGGTGATGCCTTTGCAGCTGTGTGCGGTGCTAGCAATGAGGTTGGAGCCTTAGTAGGGTGCATGGTGGAGTTTTTGCAGGGACAGGGATTAGGGCCTGGTCCGCGGCCTGTTTCGCTGTGTTACATGGCGTTCAGCACGTCGTCCAGCAAGAAAAGCATTCCGAATGGAAGTTCAGTCAATGGGACTGGGGTAGAAAGGCAGTGGGGGGTGTCGGAGCTGTGGCTGGTCCCGTTGCTGACAGCCGCATGGAACTTGCCGGTGCGAGCTTCATCCAGCAGGGATGGTACTCTGGGTGGAAGCTTGGCTGGGGGGGCTGGTCTGGAATCACTTGTGGGGGTTACCGTGGCAGTACAAACAGAAAAGGATGGTCACGGGATTTGCTGGGATGATAGGATGAAAGGGGAGGTCTGTGTTTGCTTTGAGGGGCCATTGTGGGCCTGATTGGAGAAAGAAGTTAAGGAAAACATCTGGAAGGATGAATATGTGGACATATTCTCCCTCCTACCATTGGAAAAATAAATTTAGATAAAGTGAAGAGAACAGAGTACAATAAGGAGGAGGAGGAAAGACATAGGTGGCGTATAATTCCTCAGACATTCACCAATTGGCTGCAAGCATTTGCCATTTAGGCAAGCGTAATTGGGGAAAAAGAAAGAAAAAAAATGCTGGAAAATTGCTCCAGCCTTTTTTGTTATTTGGACTCAATAGGAGAAGCATATCGAGTATACAGGGGGCAGACTTGGCTGGGCTATGATGAGCAGTTCAGGCAGCGGAAAGCAGTCCGGCCATCAATCAGATGGCATGAAAAAAACATGTTTGTGGCTGAGGGTAATGGCCCCAGTGCGTTTTTGGCAGCCCTTTCAGGCAGGAGCCGGGTCATCAGGCCTCGCTTCTAATTCGCAAGCGGGAAGTCAAGGAGACCAAGCAGAAGGTTATAGATTTGGTTTTGTTAGCAATTCAATGAAGGCCAATGTAAATTCGGGGCGGGCTGTAGGTTCAAACATTGCTGCTCCCTCTGTAATGAAGGGTCACGCGGAGCAGCTAACTGCTTCAGGAAAGGAAAGGGGATAGCTCCCAGGGGTCTTGAAAAAAGTGATGACCACGGTGATGTTGGTAGAGTTGGTGTAGTTCCTAAATAGATACCATAACAAGGAGAAGGCCGAATTATTGTTGAGGGATTTTAAGGACAGTTTTGCCATTTTGCTCCGTTGCATAAGTTACCATTTCTACAAAAAAACTTGCTGTCAGCACTGAGGTGTCCGGAGATTGTAACCAAAAATTTGGACAAGGTGGTTAGTTTAGGACGCAAGGCAGAACCTTTCAAGGACCCTCCTTCGCAGGAATTTGTGGTGTCACCACTGGGGGTAGTTTCAAAGAAGGGATCGAACAAGTTTCAGTTAATCCATCATTTTTGATTATATAATTCATAGACTCCCAAAACCCAGATTTCTACCGGAAGCAACGCCCTGCGACACTATTGCCCATATCCATTTCTACCATATCAAGGAGGCTTTAATTTCGACAACACGAAGGATGACCCAACTCCCGGCCCCTTTTTCGAATATTTAGTTGTTCTCGGATCTATCTCAGTCAACTATGCAAGCCAGAAGATCCCTTTTACCCGTAACTATGGCCCTTAGACAAGCTGGCATCGCCTACAAATGGGGGTGTCCCATAAAATTAATAATAAAGATGAAAAAACACATATTATCCATAATCTGGAATCTGGATAGGGGATCCTCAAAACTTGGCACATTTCCTTGGCTCTAAATTTATGGGCCTCCCAAAATTCCAAGCCTTCAAGGAACAACTCCGGTTTGAGCAGAAAACATGAGCCCGTTGATTTTGTTCACTCTTTTCCTTCTACCAGATCCTTTCTTGAAAGTATAGGAGGCTGCTGGACCTTAAGAGACTTTCCACCCCCCGATTGAGGACAGCTCGTATAGTCTGGTATGTCCTCACAATGTTCTATTTGTTTTTTGTTTTATTGTTCAGTATTGTTTAATGCTATAAATGCGATTAACGAGCCTGCCCCAGATTTTACCTCAATATATTTAAAAAGTATGTCAATAAATATTTTCTCCCTTAATGCGAGGGGCCTTAATTCTCCCTTTAGGAGAAGAGCCGTCCGGAGAGAGACATTACAATCTGGAGCATACATAGTGTGTTTACAGGAGTCGCATTTCCAAGCCTCTGCACCCCCTCCATGAAACAATTTTTGAATATTCACAGCCAATGCACATTTCAGAGCCTACAGGCCGCTATATTATTATAGTTTGTATCATCAACTCAGTTCCAGTGACATTAGCGAATATTTATTCTCCAAATACCAAGCAAATTCATTTCTTGAACAAAGTAATGAGCGAGGTGCGGAGGCTTAGGAGTGATATGATTACCTGCGGAGACTTCAATATTACCCTGGACAGAGAGCTAGATAATGTAGGTACTAGTAATAGACGTATGCCTTCGCTTGGACCTTGGTTGCAAAGAGAAGCACTATATGATACTTTCTGTTGCAAGAACGCCTCTTCCCATGCGTTTTCGTTTTACTCGGCCCCCCACAGATCCTTTTCCAGGATAGACTTATGCCTTGTAAATAGAGCACTATTACCCGCTGTGTCATCTTCTAAATTAGGAACAGCATGTGGTCTGACCACGCTCCCAGTGTTACCACCCTTTGTCTGGGACCTCAGTATTCACATCCTAAACCTTGGGGAATAAATACATTCCTGATGAAAATGCCCAAATATAGAGAATACAGATGAGCGAACGTACTCGTCCGAGCTTGATGCTCGCTCAAGCATTAGGGTACTCAAGATGCTCGTTACTCGAGCGAGCACCACGCGGTACTCGAGTCAATTCCATTTCCTTCCCTGCATGTTTAGCGCCATTTTCTGGCCAATAGACATGCAGGGAAGGCATTACAACTTCCTCCTGTGACGTGCCAGCTCTATCCCACCCCCCCTGCAGTGAGTGGCTGGCGAGATCAAGTGACCGCCAAGTATTTAAAGTGGTCCCGCCTGTGGCTCGCCTCAGACACACGCTGGCAGAGATTAGGGAGGGTGCTGCTGGTGCTATAGTGAGAGTGTTGGCGTCTTCAAGAACCCCAACAGTCCTTCTTAGGGCCACATCTGACCGTGTGCATTACTGTTGTGGCTGCTGGGAGCAGTTTTGCACCATTTTTTTTTTTTCATCTCGCGCTGTGCAGGCTATAGCGTTCTCAGTCTGCAGTCAATTATACAGAGTATAGGGGCAGTACTGGTGAGGCAGGGACAGTGGTAGTGTAGAATCCTGTCTAAAAGAACCCCAACGGTCCTTCGTTGGGCTACCTGTGACCGTGTGCATTTTACTGCCTGGCTGCTGGGAGTTGTAGTGCCTGACTATTACCCAGCTATGTCTTTTTGCAGCCTTGCGTATATTTTTTTTCTGGCTGCAGTTTGCGTTACATAAGCGCTGTCAGCCTCCAACTGCACGCCAATAATTCCATAATTTTTGACACCGCTCTGTGTGTGCCGTCAACTTCACGCGCAGCGTGCGGCGACAGCCACTGATAAAGGGAAAATCATATAGACGCTCGTTTGTTGCGCTACCTCTGACCGTGTGCATTTTACTGCCTGGCTGCTGGGAGTTGTAGTGAATCACAATTGCACGGCTAGGCCTGTTTGCAGCCTTCTGTATTCTTTGTTTCTGCCTGGAGTTAGCATAACATAACTGCTGTCAGCGTGAAAGTGTACGCCAATAATTCCATAATTATTCACACTGCTCTGTGTCTGCCGTCAACTTCACGCACACTGTACTGCGACAGCCCCTGATAGAGGGAAAGTGATGTAGATGCTATATAGCCTGTATTCTTTTTCAAAAAATTTTTAATAAAAGCTCCTTCGTTGGGCTATCTGTGACTGTGTGCATTTTACTGCCTGGCTGCTGGGAGTTGTAGTGAATCACTATTGCACGGCTAGGCCTGTTTTCAGCCTTCTGTATCCTTTGTTTCTGCCTGGAGTTAGCATTACAATACCGCTGTCAGCCTCCAACTGTACGCCAATAATTCCATAATTATTCATACCGCTCTGTGTCTGCTCTATTCATAATACACCATGCTGAGGGTTAGGGGTAGGGCTATAGGACGTGGATGTGGAGGTCCAAGTGAGGGTGTGGGCACAGGCCGAGTTCCTGGTCCAGGTGAATCACAGCCGGCTGCTGCGGGCTTAGGAGAGAGGCACGTTTCTGGGGTCCCCAGCTTCATATCACAATTTTTGGGTCCCTGTGGTAGACCTTTATTACAAACGAGCAGTCTGGGGGGCGTGGCCTAGAGCATGAGGAGATAGGCAGCACAGGCTGGAAGCTCCCGCTTAACCCCGACTAAGCAGCGCATCCACCGGCACTCACGGACTCCAATTACCTGCAATGGGCCGTCTGAAGAGGTCAGGAGACAAGGGGGCGCCCACAAGAGAAGATACGGGGCCCCTGGATGCTTTTCTGGACCACCTCCCGCGGCGGCCGGCGGCTCAGGAGGCATCCAAGATGGCGCCGCCGCTCCAGAAAGGGGGAGGAGCTTCAACCCCACTCGGCGCCAGAGCTTCAGGAGCGACCGCTCAGCAGTCCAGCTCGCCGCAGGCCACCCACAGCAGCTCGGCAGACCCCAGGGACGGGAGGTACTCAGCCCCACAGCCTAAGAGGCAGCCTAAACAGGCTAGAAGCCTGCCGAGGCAGGTCCGCCCACCGCCGCCATATTAAACAGAAAGCTCCCTACCAGGAGCACTAGAGGCTACCCCCCAGATCCTCTAGGGCAGAAAGTGGCCTGCAGCTCGGCCGACAAAGGGTCAGGGATGGCCACTAGGCTCCAAGGACCACTCCAGCAGCCAGCAAGCGCAGAAACAGAGCGGGGAGGCAAGTGCACGACATCAAAGGTGGAGGAGGGGGAAGAGCAATCACCCCATGTTGTGCAGGACCTCAGTAAAGCGGTCCCCACCACAAGCAGGCTGTGGAGAGGAGACCCCACAAGAATCCCCACTCAGCGACCGTCGAACAGTTACCCCGCATGGAAGCCCTAAGGATACCTCGAGCTATGCAGCAGCAAAATCTGCAAGGGGGCACAACTCACAATCACACGCATGCCCTACCCCCCCCCCCCCCCCCCATCACCGGGCACAGATGAGGACGACGAGGAAGACAACGACACGTGGGACTGGAAAGCCCACCTAAAAAGCATCCCCACTAGAAGTGAAATAGATGCCTTACTTACAAGGGCGACGAGCTCACAAATGCAAGCCATAGAAGCACTGCAAACTGAAATAAAGCATATTGGCCATAGAGTGGCTGACACAGAAGAAGCCCAGACCTAACTCCAGTCGCAGCTCACCGAACATCATAACGTCCTGCTGGACCACTCCTTGCAGATAACCAGCATACATACTCATCTGGACGACATTGAAAACCACAATAGAAGAAACAGCATCCGTATCCGTGGCCTAAGCGAGGAAGTGGAACCGGCACGACTAGAACAGTGGGCAATCAAGAGCTTCGGCGATAAACTCAACAGACAAGAAGACAATCCGATCGAGTTAGATAGGATCCACAGAGCCTTAGGCCCTAAAAGTGCAGACCCGACTAGGCCACAAGACGTGATTTGTAGGATCCACTTCTACAAAGAGAAAGAGGAACTCTTGCGGAAAATCAGGGAGACGGGCCCGTTAACCTGTCAAGAAGGACACTTCAACAAAGGAGAGCCCTACGACCGTTGCTGATCGCCCTCAAAGAGAAAAACATACCATACCGATGGGGATACCCCTTCCAGTTGCAAGCAGGAAGAGACGGAAATACAGCTATCTTCAGGGGTCTCGGGGACCTTCCGAGGTTCCTTGCCAAATTTGAACTCCCCATGATCGCATTACCCGACTGGCCAAAAGTGGGAACCCCAGATCCGCTGCCCCCAAAAGAAGCCTGGCAACTGATCGGCCCCTCGGGGAAGCATTGACTAGAGGACAGCGGATCCCTAACACCCTGAGGGCCCTACCTCTTACACTATTTGCCTGACTACTTCCGACGGATTCATCTCCCTCGCTGTCCGTGGATGCCAAATTGAAACAAAACCCTATAACGGGTTTAGATTCAGAAGTCGGGGTTTGGGGGGCGCTGAGAGCCAAGCCCTGGTACAGGCTCCCCCAACCCTAACCTAGGCCAGCAGCACGAGTTGCTGCACTAAAAATTTAGCTATATCCGTAGCCTTACTTGCTACGTGAATTTGCAAAAGAGGCGGGGCCTTCTTGGCCTAAGACCCCGTCTCAACATGCTGCATTAGTTTTGCCCAACTTTTGTTTTCTCCTTCACTACCTATGCTTCCCTTCTCTTCTTCTCCCCCCGATTCTCTCCCCATTCATGGTCTTCCTCCACCAACCCCAGGGGGCTACAACCTGTGGGTCCCGGCGATGCTCCCCCTAACCCCGCGAGATTGCGTCATTAACAGTGAGTTCCTACAACGCTAGAGGCCTAAACAGCCCTAGTAAGAGAAATCAAATTTTATATAGCTTCCACAAGAAAACAGCCATGATAATTTTCTTCCAGGAAACTCATTTCACCACCCCTAGTACCCCCAGTTGCCATAACCGATACTACCCATACTGGTACCATGCCCCTCACCCAGACCGCAAAGTAGGATGGGTCTCCATAACATTCCATAGATCACTAAAACCTCAAGCCCTAGAAATAGAAAAAGACGTTGAAGGGAGATATATATTCTTGAAACTAAAACTGCTGAACGACACGTTTACCCTCGCTAACTTTTATTTCCCTAACCAGGGGCAGACGTCCTTCAGCTCCAGAGCTCTTCGGAGACTGTCAGACTTTGCAGAGGACTCGATGATAGTAGCTGGGGGCGACTTCAATGTTCCCCTGGATCCACGCCTGGATACCTCCTCGGGGCGTTCCTTGGTCTCCCACTCAGCCATTTGCAGGCTCAAGAAGATGCTGGTGAGTTTACACCTGGTCGATCTATGGAGATCTCTCCACCCAGCCGACAGGGACTATAGTTGCCACTCACGGGTACACAATACATACAGCAGAATCGATTATATCTTTGTATCACACAAGCTCCTAGACGGGTCCCCTAAATGCTCTATAGGACAGTTCATATGGTCAGACCATGCCCCCATACTAGGGGAACTGAAACCCACTAGACAGGAAGTTAGGGGTTTTAATTGGAAGTTAAATGACAATCTCCTCAAGGATCCCCCATCACTAGCTGACATAAAAAGGACAATAGAGGTTTTCCTGGAGGCCCACGCAACTGATCCAACCCCTGCACCAATTAAGTGGGAGGCCCTGAAATGTACCTAGAGAGGGGTATTCATGGCTCACGGAGCGAGGCTCAAAAAAGAAAGATCCCACAATCTTAAGCAGCTATTTTGGGAACTGGGGATTCGCGAGACGGCCAACAAAGCTCAGAAATCAGAGACTCTCTTAGCGGAAATTATAGACATTAGACATAAAATCCTAGCTATTCTGGACCAGAACTCCCTCCACATCATAGACAGATTCCAGGCAGGCTGCTATGAGTATGGTAATAAGAGCGGGAGGTGGCTTGCAAGGGCCCTTCGCCCCCGAGCCCCCCAGACGAATGTCATGTCCTCTGGGAGCGAGGTCCATGCACCGAGCGAGATATTGGAAGTCTTCAGGGCTTTCTACTCCGATCTTTACAATATCCCTAGCACTGATGTATCGGAGGAGCCCACTCGTAGGGAACAAACGGCTCAATATCTACAACAAAATATACACAGAACTATCTCCCGAGCGGAGGCAGATTCCCTCGAGGCGGACCTTTCTCGCGGGGAACTCTCCCGGGTCATACGGGACTTGAAAATGGGGAAGAGTCCTGGGTCCGACGGCTTCACACCAAGATTTTATAAAACATTTGGAGACCAGTTAGCAGAAAGCATGCTGGCCGCATTCAACGCAGTCTCCCAGGGGTGCCCATTCCCTCCCCAGTCCCTGCAGGCCAATATTGTGGTAATTTTGAAGCTGGGGAGAGACCCTCGGTCATGCAAGAGCTATAGACCCATCTCCCTCTTAAATAGCGACCTAAAAATTTTCGCAAAAATCTTGGCGAACAGACTAAACCCCCTTGTCCCGTCCCTCATACACGTGGACCAAGTTGGGTTTGTCCCTGGAAGAGAAGCCAGCGATAATACAATCAAAACTATCTCCTTAATCAATAAAGCACGAAATACCGATACCCCACTGTGCCTTCTAGCGTTGGACACGGAGAAGGCCTTTGATAGGGTAAAATGGACCTTCCTGGAATCAGTACTGAGGGGGGTGGGTCTTGGCCCGAGGGTCCTTTCCTGGATAATGTCCCACTACAGCTCTCCCTCCGCACGGATAAGGATTAACGGCCTCCTGTCAACACCTCTTGAGATACGGAACGACACTAGGCAGGGCTGCCCCCTCTTCCCGCTCTTATACATGCTTGCGATGGAGCCCCTGGCGGAGGCACTGAGGAGAAACCCAGACATCAGGGGGATAACGGGGGGAAGGGGGGGGGGGTAGAGAGCATAAACTATCCATCTTTGCGGATCACTTACTATTGTACGTCTCGAATCCTAGCACCTCGATTCCTGAGATTAAAAGGGAATTAATTGGGTATGGGAATCTCAGTAATTTCAAAATCAATCCCCAAAAATCAGAGATCCTAAACGTTTCCCTGCCATCCCACGAGGCTAACCAGTTGAGTGGGTCTCTCTCATACACTTGGAGGAACGACGCAATAAAATACCTGGGCATATACATCCCGGCTGACCCACCTTTTCAATCTAAACTATAGACCGCTACTATCATTATTCGAGACAGAACTAGAAGGCTGGTCCAAACTGTACTTATCGTGGTTTGGAAGGATTAGCTCCCTTAAAATTAACCTGTTGCCTAGATCTTGTACATCTTCCAGACCGTGCCACACGACATCCCTAGGAGCTTCTTCAACATACTACGAAAGGCGATAATAAAATTCGTATGGAAGAACCTAAAACCTAGAATTAGCCACAAGACCTTAACCCGCCCTAGGTCAGCCGGGGGGAGCGGGCCTACCGGACCTCGAACTCTCTCATAAGGCTGTGATAGGGAAATACATATTAGACATACTTCACTACCCAGACAAAAAAACATGGGTGGCCCTAGAACTAGAGCAAAGCAACCTGAACCTGGGGGGGGGGGGGGGGGCTTCTGGATCCACGGGAATGTAGACTGGAAGGGCTGGGGTGCGTCCTCTCTGGTGCTACATTTAATAAGAGCATGGAGGCGAACCACTAGAAACAGTGGGATAGCGGGGGTTCCCGGCCCTCTGACGCCTCTAACGGGAAATCCTCAACTCACGGTCACACTAACGACAAAGACACTGTCCTTTCTCCCGGATAGGCTTAAGCCGCACACGCGAGAGGTGTGGGGATCGGGAGGCATGCGCACACTGAACGATATCATAGGAACCCAAAGAGTTAAACCGGGGGCTTGGATGCACTATCTACAAATCAGGAACTATCTATGCTCGCTCGGGGCTCCCAGGCAGCTAAACGCAAACCTAACCCCCGAATATGTACGGCCCAAACCCCCCCCCCCCCCCGGACCCATGCGGTGTCTCTGCTGTATCGATTGTTGCTTGATAGTAGGCAGAAGGAGTCCCGCCCGCAGTGGGAGTCGAGGTGGGAGGAGACGATCAGGAGGCAGTTCTCCAAGGAGCTCTGGAGCAAAGCATATAAGCTCTCCCACAAGATGTCCATATCTACCAAGGCTCAGGAACTTAATTATAAGATTATCTCGCAATGGTACAGGACGCCGAAGAGACTTCATAGAATTTTCCCGGACGTGCCAGAGGAGTGCTGGAGATGCGGTCTGGAGGTGGGTTTCTGGAGGTGGGTTCCATGTTACACATTTGCTGGTCCTGTCCGTTAGTCGCCTTGCTTTGGGGGGACATCGCCGGGTTATACAATAAAATGTGCAGATCTAGCCTTTTCTTGACCCCCGAAATAGGCCTTCTCTCCATGTTACCAGGCACTATATCGAGAATCAAAAAGGGCCTCTTGAGACATTTCATCGTGGCTATACGCCTCATCATCTCACAGCATTGTAGACAAAGAGGCGAGCTCCGCAGGTCAACTTGGTTAGAGGCAATGGAACACACCAAACACATGGAGGAACTTAGGAGTTCAGATGCGGAGCCCGGCGCAACACGAGCGGTCGCAGGCGATACTTGGACAGCCTGGATAGACTTGAAGAGCTCTCCATCCTTCCGCACATGGCTGATTAATGGCTCATTGTGAACACTAGTCTTCTGGGGGTCCCGAGGAGGAGGCGAGAATTTAGCTTGGGCCACGCCCCCCTAAGGGCCTGGTCCCCCCACCACGCTTACATACAACACGATGTAAAAAGGTGGTAGAAGACCATACCCATTCCCTACCACCCCCCCACTCCCCCTCTTTCCCCCCTTCTTCCCCCTCTCCATCTACTCCTCCTTCCACCCCTCACCCCTTCTACGCTTATGTCTATCCCTGTTTCCCCCTGTTCCTCCTGGTATTTTTCCCAGGATTCTAATTTTCAGTTTATATTGGTAGTTGACTGTTCACGCGTTAAACCTGCAATGCCACAGTCATAATTTAGAAGTGTTGAAATAGTTTCACTGGAGAAGGCGGTGGTGCGAGGGTCACCGGAAACATTGGCATTAACCAATCGCGTTGGCAGAAAAGGGGATGAGCCCCCCGAAGCATTGGGAGGCGGGGAATCAAGGTCGGGCTGGCCTCATCACGAGGCTAGTAGTTTCACACGGATTATTTGCCCCATACTCTCTGATCTAAACTTATACTTATACTCTTAGCTGGGCACCTTCCGATGGCCCTCCGCGCTGCCCGTTGGCCATACGACAGTCCAATTACCCCATACCCTTGATAATATTCAACATTGCAATGATGTTTTTGACTTTGATTTTGAAAACTAATAAACATATTTTGAAAGACAAATGAGCAGTGTGAGCAGGTCCTGTCGTGGATGGCAGAAAATGCATCCAGCGATGTATCGACCACCCAGTCTTCTACGCCGTCCACTGCTGCAACTCTGAATCGTCTTGCTGCTGCTCTTCCTTCCTCCCAGCCTCCTCACTCCATGAAAATGACACATTCTGATGAGCATATGAATGATGAACTGCCAGCATAAACGGATGTATGAAGGTATAAAATCGCTTTATTACTAAAGATGAGCGAACGTGTTCTTCCGAGCTTGATATTCGTGCGAATATTAGGGTGTTTGGGATGTTCGTTATTCGTAACGAACACCATGCGGTGTTCTGGTTACTTTCACTTCCTTCCCTGAGACGTTAGCGCGCTTTTCTGGCCAATTGAAAGACAGGGAAGGCATTACAACTTCCCCCTGTGACGTTCAAGCCCTATACCACCCCCCTGCTGTGAGTGGCTGGGAAGATCAGGTGTCACCCGAACATAAAAGTCGGCCCCTCCCGCGGTTCGCCTCAGATGCCGTGTGAGTTAGATGAGGGACAGTGCTGTTTGTACCGGAGCTGCTGTAGGGAAAGAATTGGTAGTTAGTGTAGGCTTCAAGACCCCCCAAAGGTCCTTATTAGGGCCACTGATAGCTGTGTTGGCTGCTGTTAGCAGTGGCAAATTTTTTTTTTCTCAAAATCGGCTCTGCAGAGCGTTGCACCCGGCATTAGGGACAGAAGTGCTGCATAGGCAGGGAGAGTGTTAGGAGTGAGTGTAGCCTTCAAGAACCTCAACGGTCCTTTCTAGGGCCATATTTAACCGTGTGCAGTACTGTCCAGGCTGCTGTTAGCTGTGCTGCATTTTGTTTTGCTTCTCAAAATCGCCTCTGCAGAGCATTGCACCCTCCATTGATACTGCAGGGAAAGAATTGTATAGGCAGGGCCACAACACAGTTATTATTCATAGAATATACGCAGTGCTGCCTTTTGGTGCAAAAAAACGGAAAATAATTCTATTTGTCCTGCCTCTGTCCGTCCTAACGCCGGTGGACACGTGTCGGCTGCGTGTGCAACCTGTAAAAATCAGACGCACCCAGCTACGTTTTACTCCTGGCTTTGCCATTTGCTTTCCTTAATTGGGAAAAAAAATACCTGCTCTGCCACAGTTAATAACTCTGCTACCCTCACGTTCTGTGACACATTAGCAGGAAAACAGCACAGTTATTAAACTTCTCATGTTCATAGAATATACGCAGTGCTGCCTTTTGGTGCAAAAAAACGGAAAATAATTCTATTTGTCCTGCCTCTGTCCGTCCTAACGCCGGTGGACACGTGTCGGCTGCGTGTGCAACCTGTAAAAATCAGACGCACCCAGCTACGTTTTACTCCTGGCTTTGCCATTTGCTTTCCTTAATTGGGAAAAAAAATACCTGCTCTGCCACAGTTAATAACTCTGCTACCCTCACGTTCTGTGACACATTAGCAGGAAAACAGCACAGTTATTAAACTTAGATTATACATTCACTAGAGGCAGTGGGGCCTTTCGTTTTCAAAAAAGGGAAAAAATTATATTTGGCCTGCAGTCTTGCGCCAATTTATTAGCTGCCTGTGAAATCAAATCACTGGTAATACAGCATGCTGAGGGGTAGGGGTAGGCCTAGAGGACGTGGACGCGGCCGAGGACGCGGGGGGCCAAGTCAGGGTGTGGGCACAGGCCAAGCTCCTGATCCAGGTGTGTCGCAGCCGACTGCTGCGCGATTAGGAGAGAGGCACGTTTCTGGTGTCCCCACATTCATCGCCCAATTAATGGGTCCACGCGGGAGACGGTTATTAGAAAATGAGCAGTGTGAGCAGGTCCTGTCCTGGATGGCAGAAAGTGCTTCGAGCAACCTATCGTCTACCCGCAGTTCTGCGACGTCCACTGCTGCAAATCCGAATCCTCTGTCTGCTGCTCCTCCTTCCTCCCAGCCTCCTCACTCCACTACAATGACACCTGCTCAGGAGCGGGAACACTCCCAGGAACTGTTCTCGGGCCCCTGCTTAGATTGGGCAGCAGCGGTTCCTCTCCCACCAGAGGAGTTTATCGTCACTGATGCCCAACCATTCGAAAGTTCCCGGGGTCCGGGGGAAGTGGCTGGGGACTTCCGCCAACTGTCTCAACAACTTTCTGTGGGTGAGGAGGACGATGACGATCAGACACAGTTGTCTTGCAGTGAGGTAGTAGTAAGGGCAGTAAGTCAGAGGGAGCAGCGCACAGAGGATTCGGAGGAAGAGCAGCAGGACGATGAGGTGACTGACCCCACCTGGTGTGCAACGCTTACTCAGGAGGACAGGTCTTCAGAGGGGGAGTCAAGGGCATCAGCAGGGCAGGTTGCAAGAGGCAGTGCGGTGGCCAGGGGTAGAGGCAGGGCCAGACCGAATAATCCACCAAGTGTTTCCCAAAGCGCCCCCTCGCGCCATGCCACCCTGCAGAGGCCGAGGTGCTCTAAGGTCTGGCAGTTTTTCACAGAGACGCCTGACGACCGACGAACAGTGGTGTGCAACCTTTGTTGCGCAAAGCTCAGCCGGGGAGCCAACACCAACAGCCTCACCACCACCACCATGCGCAGACATATGATGGCCAAGCACCCCACAAGGTGGGACGAAGGCCGTTCAGCGCCTCCGGTTTGCACCCCTGCCTCTCCCCCTGTGCCCCAACCTGCCACTGAGATGCAACCCCCCTCTCAGAACACAGGCACTACCGCCTCATGGCCTGCACCCACACCCTCATCTCCGCTGTCCTCGGCCCCATCCAGCAGTGTAGTTCAGCGCACCGTCCAGCCGTCGCTTGCGCAAGTGTTCGAGCGCAAGCGCAAGTACGCCGCCACGCACCCGCACGCTCAAACGTTAACCGTCCGCATAGCAAAATTCATCAGCCTTGAGATGCTGCCGTATAGGGTTGTGGAAACGGAGTCCTTCAAAAGTATCATGGAGGCGGCGGCCCCGCGCTACTCAGTTCCCAGTCGCCACTACTTTTCCCGATGTGCCGTCCCAGCCCTGCACGACCATGTCTCCCGCAACATTGTAAGCGCCCTCACCAACGCGGTTACTGCCACGGTCCACTTAACTACGGACACGTGGACAAGCACAGGCGGGCAGGGCCACTACATCTCCCTGACGGCACATTGGGTGAATTTAGTGGAGGCTGGGACAGAGTCAGAGCCTGGGACCGCTCACGTCCTACCCACCCCCAGAATTGCGGGCCCCAGCTCGGTGCTGGTATCTGCGGAGGTGTATGCTTCCTCCACTAAAGCACCCTCCTCCTCCTCCTCCTCCTCTGTCTCGCAATCAAGATGTGTTAGCAGCAGCATGTCGCCAGCAGTCGGTGTCGCGCGGTGTGGCAGCACAGCGGTGGGCAAGCGTCAGCAGGCCGTGCTGAAACTACTCAGCTTAGGCGATAAGAGGCACACGGCCCACGAACTGCTGCAGGGTCTGACACAGCAGACCGACCGCTGGCTTGCGCCGCTGAGCCTCCAACCGGGCATGGTCGTGTGTGACAACGGCCGTAACCTGGTGGCGGCTCTGCAGCTCGGCAGCCTCACGCACGTGCCATGCCTGGCCCACGTCTTTAATTTGGTGGTTCAGCGCTTTCTGAAAAGCTACCCACGCTTGTCAGACCTGCTCGGAAAGGCGCGCCGGCTCTGCGCACATTTCCGCAAGTCCCACACGGACGCTGCCACCCTGCGCACCCTGCAACATCACTTTAAGCTGCCAGTGCACCGACTGCTGTGCGACGTGCCCACACGGTGGAACTCTACGCTCCACATGTTGGCCAGGCTCTATGAACAACGTAGAGCTATAGTCGAATACCAACTCCAACATGGGCGGCGCAGTGGGAGTCAGCCTCCTCAATTCCTTTCAGAAGAGTGGGCCTGGTTGGCAGACATCTGCCATGTCCTTGGTAATTTTGAGGAGTCTACCCAGGTGGTGAGCGGCGATGCTACAATCATTAGCGTCACCATTCCTCTGCTATGCATCTTGAGAAATTCCCTGCAAACCATAAAGGCAGCTGCTTTGCGCTCGGAAACGGGGGCGGGGGAAGACAGTATGCCGCTGGATAGTCAGGGCACCCTCCTGTCTATTTCTCAGCGCGTACAGGAGGAGGAGGAGGAGCATGAGGAGGATGAGGAGGAGGGGGAAGAGACAGCTTGGGCCGCTGCTGACGGTACACCGGCTGATTGCCTGTCATCCTTTCAGCGTGTATGGCCTGAGGAGGAGGAGGAGGAGGAGGAGGATCCTGAAAGTGATCTTCCTAGTGAGGACAGCCATGTGTTGCGTACAGGACTTCATTTTAGGATGCCTTTCTCGTGACCCTCGCGTTGCACGCATTCTGGGCACGACGGATTACTGGGTGTACACACTGCTCGATCCACGGTATAAGGAGAACCTGCCCACTCTGATTCCCGAAGAGGAAAGGGGTTCGAGAGTGTTGCTATACCACAGGACCCTTGCGGACAAGCTGATGGTAAAATTCCCAGCCGACAGCGCTAGTGGCAGAAGGCGCAGTACCGAGGGCAAGGTAGCAGGGGATGTGCGTAGATCGAGCAGCATGTACATCCCAGGCAGTGCAACAGTCTTTAAGGGCCTGGCCAGCTTTATGGCTCCCCACCAAGACTGTGTCACCGCTCCCCAGTCACGGCTGAGTCGGCGGGAGCACTGTAAAAGGATGGTGAGGGAGTACGTAGCGGATCGCACGACCATCCTTGGTGACGCCTCTGCCCCCTACAACTACTGGGTGTCGAAGCTGGACACGTGGCCTGAACTAGCGCTGTATGCCCTGGAGGTGCTTGCTTGTCCTGCGGCTAGCGTCTTGTCGGAAAGGGTGTTTAGTGCGGCTGGGGGAATCATCACAGATAAGCGTAGCCGCTTGTCAACCGACAGTGCCGACAGGCTAACACTCATCAAGATGAACAAAGGCTGGATTTCCCCAGACTTCTGTTCTCCACCAGCGGACAGCAGCGATACGTAAGCAATACGTAGGCTGCACCCGCGGATGGAAGCTACGTTCTCTCTCACCATCCAAAACGGGGACATTTCTGCTTCATCAATCTGTGTCTAATATTCCTCCTCCTCCTCCTGCTCCTCCTCCTGAAACCTCACGTAATCACGCTGAACGGGCAATTTTTCTTAGGGCCACAAGGCTCACTCAAATAATTTTTCTGAACAATTTTTATAAGTTTCAATGCGCTTAAAAGCGTTGGAACTTTAACTTGAACCAATTTTTCGTTACACTGGGCTGCCTCCAGGCCGAGTTACCACTTAAGCCACATTAACCAAAGCGATTAATGGGTTTCACCTGCCCTCTTGGCTGGCCATGGCCAATTTTTGGGATGTACATTAGTACTGTTGATACAGCAATTTTTGTGGGCCCTCGCCTACAGTGTAATCAAATTAATTTTTAGCCCACCTGCATTACAGCTGACGTTACCTCAGCTGTGTTGGGCAATGCAATGGGATATTATTGTGTACCGCCGGTGGCTTCCTGGCACCCACCCAGGCAGTGGGTCCACAGGGAGTGTAACCTACATGTGTCCACTTGTAAAGAACCCCGGTCAGACTGGGGCATGCAGTGTGGGCCGAAGCCCACATGTATTACGCACAACATTACTACCTCAGCTGTGTTGGGCAATGCAATGGGATATTTTTGTGTACCGCCGGTGGGTTCCAGGGAGCCACCCATGCTGTAGGTGCACACGGAGTTTTTAATACATCTGTCCACTTGTAAAGAACCCCAGTCTGACTGGGGCATGCAGTGTGGGCCGAAGCCCACCTGTATTACGCACGACATTACTACCTCAGCTGTGTTGGGCAATGCAATGGGATATTTCTATGTACCGCCGGTGGCTTCCTGGCACCCACCCATGCTGTCGGTCCACAGGGACTTCACAATAGGGAGTTGTACCTGCCTGTGTCTATGAATTAAAAAGCCCGGTCTAACTGGAGCATGCAGACACCTTGACAGAATGAATAATGTGTGGCACATAGGTTCCCCATTGCTATGCCTACGTGTGCAGCTCCTGATGGCGGTGGCACAGGATTCTATTTCTCATTGCTTCTGTACAGCATTGTGGGCTATCGCCCCGCCCCTTTTAAAGAGGGTCGCTGCCTAGCCGTGCCAACCCTCTGCAGTGTGTGCCTGCGGTTCCTCCTCATGGCAGACGCACTTCTAAATAGACATGAGTGTGGCGTGGCATGAGGGCAGCTGAAGGCTGCGCAGGGACACTTTGGTGTGCGCTGTGGGGGGGAGGGGGGGCGGTTGGTCAGCATTTAACCCAGGAGAAGTGGCAGCGGAGTGTCATCCAGGCAGTGATTGTGCTTTGTTGTAGCTAGTGTGGTGCTTAGCAAAGGTATGCCATGCTAATGAGGGCTTTTCAGAAGTAAAAGTTGTTGGGAGGGGGGGGGGGCCACTCTTGCCGGTATTGTGGCTTAATAGTGGGACCTGTGAACTTGAGATGCAGCCCAACATGTAGCCCCTCGCCTGCCCTATCCGTTTCTGTGTCATTCCCATCACTTTCTTGAATTGCCCAGATTTTCACACATGAAAACCTTAGCGAGCATCGGCGAAATACAAAAATGCTCTGGTCGCCCATTGACTTCAATGGGGTTCGTTGTTCGAAACGAACCCTCGAACATCGCGGGAAGTTCGTTCCGAATAATGAACACCCAAACATTTTGGTGTTCGCTCATCTCTATTTATTACCCCATTACAAATGAATGCGACGTTTCGGCACTGTTGTGCCTTCCTCAAGCTAACATACAAATGACAAGACATGGTATATATAGCAACTAGCTTACCCATCGCGCGTTGCTGCGAAGACAGACATACATACATACATTTGTTTTTATATATCTAGTGTAGTAATGCATAAAGGACAGACAGACAGACATTCATTTATATATATATATAGATGACATCAGGAAGTGAGAGAATTAGATTCCGTACGTAAAATTTGGACACTAATGCTTTGGGGCTTAGAATTGAATAATCGAGTTGGGACCCGTTAGCTTTTCCTATTTATGACATAGTCCATGCTCGTTCCAAATTTCAAGTTTCTATCACATTGGGAAGTGAGAAAATTAGATTCCGTTCGTAAAATTTGGACGCTAATTCTTTGGCGCTTAGAATTGAATAATCGAGTTGGGACCCTTGATCTTTTCCTATTTATGACATAATCAATGCTCGTGCCAAATTTCAAGTTTCTATGACATTGGGAAGTGAGAAAATTAGATTCCGTACGTAAAATTTGGATGCTAATTCTTTTGCGCATAGAATTGAATAATCGAGTTGGGACCTATTTGCTTTTCCTATTCATGACATAATTAATGCTCGTGCCAAATTTCAAGTTTCTATGACATTGGGAAGTGAGAAAATTAGATTCCGTACGTAAAATTAAGATGCTAATTCTTTTGCGCTTAGAATCGAATAATCGAGTTGGGACCCATTGGTTTTTCCTATTTATGACATAATCCATGCTCCTGCCAAATTTCAAGTTTCTATAACATTGGGAAGTGTGAAAATTAGATTCCGTACGTAAAATTTGGACGCTAATTCTTTGGCGCTTAGAATTGAATAATCGAGTTGGGACCCTTGATCTTTTCCTATTTATAAAATAATCAATGCTCGTGCCAAATTTCAAGTTTCTATGACATTGGGAAGTGAGAAAATTAGATTCTGTATGTAAAATTTGGATGCTAATTCTTTTGCGCTTAGAATTGAATAATCAAGTTGGGACCCATTAGCTTTTCCTATTTATGACATAATCAATGCTCGTTCCAAATTTCAAGTTTCTATGACATTGGGAAGTGAGAAAATTAGATTCAGTATGTAAAATTTGGACGCTAATTCTTTTGCGCTCAGAATCGAATAATCGAGTTGGGACCCATTATCTTTTCCTAATTATGACATAATCAATGCTCGTTCCAAATTTTAAGTTTCTATGACATTGGGAAGTGAGAAAATTAGATTCCGTACGTAAAATTTGGATGCTAATTCTTTGGTGCTTAGAATTGAGTAATCGAGTTGGGACCTATTTGCTTTTCCTATTTATGACATAATCAATGCTCGTGCCAAATTTTAAGTTTCTATGACATTGGGAAGTGAGAAAATTAGATTCTGTATGTAAAATTTGGATGCTAATTCTTTTGCGCTTAGAATTGAATAATCGAGTTGGGACCCATTAGCTTTTCCTATTTATGACATAATCAATGCTCGTTCCAAATTTCAAGTTTCTATGACATTGGGAAGTGAGAAAATTAGATTCCATATGTAAAATTTGGATGCTAATTCTTTGGCGCTTAGAATTGAATAATCGAGTTGGGACCCTTGATCTTTTCCTATTTATGACATAATCAATGCTCATGCCAAATTTTAAGTTTATATGTCATTGGGAAGTGAGAAAATTAGATTCAGTACGTAAAATTTGGACGCTAATTCTTTTGCGCTCAGAATCGAATAATCGAGTTGGGACCCATTATCTTTTCCTAATTATGACATAATCAATGCTCGTTCCAAATTTCAAGTTTCTATGACATTGGCAAGTGAGAAAATTAGATTCCATATGTAAAATTTGGATGCTAATTCTTTGGCGCTTAGAATTGAATAATCGAGTTGGGACCCTTGATCTTTTCCTATTTATGACATAATCAATGCTCATGCCAAATTTTAAGTTTCTATGACATTGGGAAGTGAGAAAATTAGATTCAGTACGTAAAATTTGGACGCTAATTCTTTTGCGCTCAGAATCAAATAATCAAGTTGGGACCCATTATCTTTTCCTAATTATGACATAATCAATGCTCGTTCCAAATTTCAAGTTTCTATGACATTGGGAAGTGAGAAAATTAGATTCTGTACGTAAAATTTGGATGCTAATTCTTTTGCGCTTAGAATTGAATAATCGAGTTGGGATCTATTAGCTTTTCCTATTTATGACATAATCCATGCTCGTGCCAAATTTCAAGTTTCTATGACATTGGGAAGTGAGAAAATTAGATTCCGTACGTAAAATTTGGACGCTAATTCTTTTGCGCTTAGAATTGAATAATCGAGTTAGGACCTATTAGCTTTTCCTATTTATGACATAATCAATGCTCGTGCCAAATTTCAAGCTTTTATGACATTGGGAAGTGAGAAAATTAGATTCCGTATGTAAAATTTGGACGCTAATTCTTTTGCGCTTAAAATCGAATAATCGAGTTGGGACCCATTATCTTTTTCTAATTATGACATAATCAATGCTCGTTCCAAATTTCAAGTTTCTATGACATTGGAAAGTGAGAGAATTAGATTCCGTACGTAAAATTTGGACGCTAATTCTTTGGCGCTTAGAATTGAATAATCGGGTTGGGACTCATTACCTTTTCCTATTCATGACATAATCAATGCTCGTGCCAAATTTCAAGTTTCTATGACATTGGGAAGCGAGAAAATTAGATTCCCTACGTAAAATTTGGATGCTAATTCTTTGGTGCTTAGAATTGAATAATCAAGTTGGGACCCTTGATCTTTTCCTATTTATGACATAATCAATGCTCGTGCCAAATTTCATGTTTCTACGACATCGCGAAGTGAGAGAATTAGTGGCAGTGATGGAAATCAAACGATCTACGTGGGGGGGGAGCGTAACAGTCGACGACGCTCGCACGCGCGCTATTTATCGTAGGATAGATGTACTATGCCTATAATCTTCCCAGGAGTGTACAAACAACTTCCCAAAGTTTCATGGCGATCGGATGAATGGTTTAGTAGCGCATAAAGGACAAACAGACAAACACACAGACACGCATACATTCAATTTTATATATATAGATGATACATTCACCTTGGACCAATCATGGTCTTCATAAAAAACACACATATGACAGCAATTATCTTCCACCAATTGAAGTGCCAACAACACATAGTGCAAACACCTGTCAGGTACTACGTGGTTGATTGCCTTATTCACATGTCATCATCATCATGTTCACAGTCGGCGTCTGGTAGTGATGCCATTCCACCGCAATACAGCAGATGCGCGGAAGCGTAGCACTTCAATTGGTGGAAGATAATTGCTGTCATATGTGTGTTTTTTATGAAGACCATGATTGGTCCAAGGTGGATGTATCATTGCTATATATACCATGTCTTGTCATTTGTATGTTAGCTTGAGGAAGGCACAACAGTGCCGAAACGGCGCAGTCATTTGTAATGGGGTAATAAAGCGATTGTATACCTTTATACATCCGTTTATGCTGCCAGTTCATCATTCATATGGACATTTATCTGGAGCCTTTCTGGTTTTTGGCTCTTAACTGGCTTTAGCATTTTTTGATTGCCTGACCCTGGTAAGGGATTATTTAGTGCTGTTGGTGGGACTGACTTTATTCTCTACAGATTGTTTAAAACCAGCACCAGCGTGCACAACCTACAGGCATATAATGGAAAGACACCTGGATCCGGATGTACCAGGTAACCCCGTTACTTTTTCATATTCTGATGTTGAAGTGAATAGAATTCTATCTGGAGCCACACATAACAACACTTATCTGGGTGTTCCTACAGCGGACATGCTGTTACGAAAATGAGAATCTGAGAGTAAAAAAAAAATCTCTCTCACTTTGCATATGTCTACATTGTGCGAGTATTACAAGGCAAAGCGAATACCTCGAGGATTACCTCCTCATGTCTGACCTACGCTAATGGCGGACAATAAAGCGTTTTGCGCAAAATTTGAAGGAATAGTAAATAAATTTTCCTTCGATATGATTATTCTCAACGTAGAATTTTTACAGCTTGAAATTGCCGAAAGTACATCACGGCTTACAGCTATTAAAAACAGCATATTGGAAGTATTATCCCAGGAAGATTGGAGTAAACATAAAGAGAAAAAGATGATAAATTTAAAACGACATCAAGATGAGTTAGAACATACCAAGAAAACGAAATGGTTTAGAGATGTTGATGACTACAGCCAAGGACGTGTATTCAGCTGGCAATCAACTAAAAATAAATCTAATGAGAATTTTGATTCAACTGCAAGATCTAGGCGACAAAGAAGGCGTGCACCGAGAAATAAAGCCCACTTTGGTTTTTCATCGCGAGGCTCTATCTCCACAGATGATTCAGCTAAAAATGATAATGCGAGGGGCGTGTCTACATCTTCTTTTTTAGGTCGCACAACTCTGACCAGAGGCAAAAGAAAGGAGGGCCCTATGAATCCAAACGCCGAGGAGGACGCAAGCACCACAGGACAATTAAGAGGTCCGGATGGATTGACCACCCGGTCCATCAAGAGACCTCCCCTGATGGAATCAAAAAAATAAGTAATGAAGGGATTGTGGTAAATATTTCATCCAGGGTATTGTCACCAATAGAGACCATGGTTCTAACAAAAGGTCTTTCATTTTGTCCAACCTCACAAATCAATTGGTTTGATTTGAATCCTGACCTCCACCGTTTTTTTCGTAATTTAAGATTGAAAAGCTTTTTCTCTACACAATCTACCCCTTCTGAGGGGCAGACCACCTCCCGTGAGGCTTTTTCACTTGCGGGAGTTGGTCTACGTAATAAAAGCAACTTTCAGCCTCCCACATCTAACCATCAGGTTGAGGTTTTTGTTAGTGCAGTACAACGAGATATTGAACAATTGAGAATCAAAACCTTGAGTACAGGTGGTAGGTTGAAACATAATCTCACCAGATCTGAAAAAACTGCTCTCTCTAATTTATCAAAAGATGAAAATATTATATTCAAGCCGGCCGATAAAGGCGGCGCCATAGTGATAATGGATACCACTATGTACATACAGGAAATTGAGAGACAATTAAATAACACTGAGATCTATGAAAGATTATGTTATAATCCTACTTACAGATTTCAAAATCAATTGAGAACCATTCTGAATGAGGCCCTATCATCAGGCATTATTGACGAGAAATTGTACAAATTTTTGGATGTTAAATACCCGGTGGTGCCCACGCTATACACCCTACCGAAAATTCATAAAGACACAAAAAATCCTCCCGGACGTCCTATTGTCTCTGGGAGAGATTCCCTTTTTTGTAGCGTCGCTCGATTTCTTGACAAGATCTTGCGACCCCTTGTGGAGACGGCTGATTCTTATCTCAGGGACACCTCTGATTTCTTAAATAAAATTTCGAGATTTGATGTTACAGAGGAAACTATCTTAGTTACCTTTGACGTAACATCACTGTACACCTTCATTAATCATGCCAAGGGGGTGGGAGCGGTAAGAACATTTCTTGCTGCCTCAGACATGTCCCCTCGTTGTGCCAATCTTGCCCTGTCGCTGCTTGGGTACATCCTTGAGAACAATTATTTTTTGTTCAACGGGGTGTACTACAGGCAGCGACAGGGTACAGCAATGGGCTCGAATGTGGTGCCCACGTACGCTAACATCTTCGTACGTGGGTTTGAGGAAGAACATATTTACAACTCCACATTCAGAACATCATTGGTATATTGGGGACGATATATCGATGATGTTTTTGTATTGTGGAATGGTTCACTGCAAAGCCTACAGCAGTTTCATAATTTTCTGAATTCCATTCATACTGAATTGAAGTTTACAATGTCACACTCTACCTCGGAAATTCATTTCCTTGATGTTCTTGTGAAAAAACAAAGTGGCAGACTGTTTACCGATCTGTATGTCAAAAACACCGATCGAAACAGCTTACTACTTTATAGTAGTGACCATCCTATCTCTATGAAAGACTCCCTTCCTTGGAGCCAGTTACTGCGAGTAAGAAGGATCGCGCATGATCAGACAGTCGACCTTAGACTCAATGATATGTGTGATTGTTTCTTACAAAGGGGATACCCTGAATCTATTGTCAGGGAGGCAGCAAACAGAGCTAGAGTCATCCCTCAGAAAGATCTTCTAACTTCTAAGCCTAAACAGGAAAATTCTAACCGATTACCGTTTGTTTCAACCCATAACAACATGAGTCGTGTAGTTAAGAACATACAGTAATTAAAAGACATTGGCCATTGTTGACTCTTGGCAATGTCATGATCCCTGAATTTATCAATGCTCCTCTTATGGCGTACAGGCGAGGAACCATTATAGGAGACAGACTGGTTCATTCCCATCTCATGACAAAAAAATCCTCTATCCAAACTACCCTGATCCCTCCAAAAAGAGGTAACTATCCATGCTAGGCATGTTCCTGTTGCAGCAACTTAATCAGGGGTGAATATTTTTTTCACCCACTTAGAGGCAACAGATATCGGATTAAAGAAAGGTTCTCTTGTGCTTCATCATACGTGATCTACCTCATAACCTGCCCTTGCGGCTTAGGTTATGTTGGTGAAACCACCATGGAGGTGAGGGCACGTATGGTGAAGCACAAGAGCACGATCAGGACCAAGAACATGACATTGCCTGTCTCTCGACATTTTGTCGAAGCTAGACATGCAATTAGTCAGTTTAAGTTTAGGGTGATCGACCATGTCCCCGCCTTACCCAGAGGTGGAGATAGGGAGACACTCCTCCAAAAACGGGAACTTAAATGGATCTTTGAGTTGGACACTATGTCCCCAAGAGGACTTAATCATGAATATGCCTATCAGCCACATTTGTAGATAGTCTTTCAGTCATTTCAGAATATGGTCGATATGATTTGATATTAATTTTATATAAAGTGTATATTATATGTCTACTAATATCTTCTTTTTTTCTTTTCCTTTTTTTTCTTGTGTTGCAGGGATACCGTGATGTTGGTTGCCTTCCATTTGGTTATCCTCTCCTCATGTTTCACTTTTGCATATTTATCAAATTATGCGCTGCATTGAAGTATCTTTTAAAAAAAATATATTGCATTAATATTTTTTGGTTCGTTTGGTTTTGTTAATTTTATGATTTACATTACTTGGTGTCATAATTACTGACAGTATAAGGGACATTTATACACAGAAGAAGGCATTGAAATTATGCCATAGACATCTAAGGGTAATATAATCTACAATGAGGATCCTATGTTTGATTATATCAACCACTACAATATTGGGATGACTTTTAAAATTCTATATTACAACTCAATATGAATGAAGTGGGACAAGCAATGGCTCTGTATAGTGAGGGATTTTTATTCATGCATCTACAGATTTATTGCTCCCAGTATCCCGACAATAACGTGTGGTGACACATATATGAGCTTCGTGTGGCGCAGATTGTAAGCTCTCGCCTACAACCTGAGAGTTGCAGGTTCGATCCCTGGATGATTTAGGTCGTCGGCTCGGGGTTGACTCAGCCTTCCATCCTTCCGAGGCCGGTGGAGTGAGGGCCCATTATTCCTATTTGTTGTTATGGTCCCCTTTAATAGTGGAGCCCTTATTTCTGTACTAGGTACAAATGCCGTATTCTAATGTTTTTTGCTGTCAGATTATCACACCGAGCATTCTTATATTCTAACATCTATATGGCTTTAATAGCCATGCATTCATTATAGAATTGACCTTTGGAGCCATTATTGATGCGATCGCCGTTTGTTTGGGGTCCATTATATTGTATGGTTAAACACTTTTTCTTCAATTCCGCGCATGGGTAATAGATATAATAAGCCTCCGATTGGAGACCGGTCAATGAGAAGTTTATCTGTTATGTCAGAATTTTGCGGACATAGCGCTTTTTGCGCATGTGCCGCTACTATTGGAAGCTGAGGCAAGTGAATGATAAGTGTTACGTCATAGTCTCGCGGGCATAGCGCTTTTTGCGCATGCGCTGCAACTATGGGGAGTTTTGGGGACTTGTAAAGCAATTTTAACATCAGTTCAAAGTCTCGCGAGCGTAGCGCTCCCGCGCATCTGCTATATTACGGTGGAATGGCATCACTACCAGACACCGACTGTGAACATGATGATGATGACATGTGAATAAGGCAATCAGCCACGTAGTACCTGACAGGTGTTTGCACTATGTGTTGTTGGCACTTCAATTGGTGGAAGATAATTGCTGTCATATGTGTGTTTTTTATGAAGACCATGATTGGTCCAAGGTGGATGTATCATTGCTATATATACCATGTCTTGTCATTTGTATGTTAGCTTGAGGAAGGCACAACAGTGCCAAAACGTCGCATTCATTTGTAATGGGGTAATAAAGCGATTTTATACCTTCATACATCCGTTTATGCTGCCAGTTCATCATTCATATGGACATTTATCTGGAGCCTTTCTGGTTTTTGTCTCTTAACTGGCTTTTTCATTTTTTGATTGCCTGACCCTGGTAAGGGATTATTTAGTACTGTTGGTGGGACTGACTTTATTCTCTACATTCTGATGAGCAGACAGACTCCCAGGAAATGTTCTCGGCCCCCTGCCTCAATTAGGAAAAAATGGTTCCTCTCTCACCTGAGGAGTTTGTCGTGACCGATGCCCAACCCTTGGAAAGCTCCCGGGGTCCGGGTGATGAGGCTGGGGACTTACGACAACTGTCTCAAGAGCTTTCAGTGGGTGAGGAGGACGATGATGATGAGACACAGTGGTCTATCAGTGAGGTAGTAGTAAGGGCAGTAAGTCCGAGGGAGGAGTGCACAGAGGATTCTGAGGAAGAGCCGCTGGACGATGAGGTGACTGACCCCACCTGGTGCGCTAAGCCAACTGAGGACAGGTCTTCAGAGGGGGAGGCAAGTGCAGCAGCAGGACAGGTTGGAAGAGGCAGTGGGGTGGCCAGGGGTAGAGACAGGCCAGACCAAAGCACCCCCTCGTGCAAAGCCACCATGCAGAGGCCTAGGACTTCCAAGGTGTGGATGTTTTTCAGTGAGACCACGGACGACCGACGCACAGTGGTGTGCAACCTGTGTCGCGCCAAGATCAGCCGGGGAGCCACCAGTACCAGCCTCACCACCACCAACATGCGCAGGCATATGATGGCCAAGCACCCCACGAGGTGGGGCGAAGGCTGTTCACCGCCTCCGGGTCGCACCACTGCTTCTCCCCCTGTGCCCCAACCTGCCACTCAGATCAAACCCCCTCCCAGGACACAGGCACGAGCGCCTCCCGGCCTGCACCCACACCCACACCTCCGCTGTCCTCGACCCCATCCAACAATGTCTCACAGTGCAGCGTCCAGCTGTCGCTAGCACAATCGTTGGAGCGCAAGCGCAAATACGCCGCCACGCACACGCACGCTCAAGCTTTAAATGTGCACATTGCCAAATTGATCAGCCTGGAGATGCTGCCGTACAGGCTTGTGGAAACGGAGGCTTTCAGAAACATGATGGCGGCGGTCCCACACTACTCGGTCCACTATTTTTCCCGTTGTGCCGTCCCAGCCCTACACCAGCACGTCTCCCGCAACATCAATCGTGCCCTCACCAACGCAGTTACTGGGAAGGTCCACTTAACCACACCACGTGGACAAGTACTAGCGGGCAGGGCCACTATATCTCCCTGACGGCACATTGGGTGAATTTGGTGGAGGCTGGGACCGAGTCAGAGCCTGGGACCGCACCCGTTTTACCCACACCCAGAATTGCGGGTCCTTCCTCGGTTCTGGTATCTGCGGCGGTCTATGCCACCTCCTCTAAACCCTCCCCCTCCTACGAAACCTCTACCTCTCAATTAAGAAACGTGAGCAGCGCGTCGCCAGCAGTTGGTGTGGCGCGGTGCAGCAGCACAGCAGTGGGCAAGCGTCAGCAGGCCGTGCTGAAACTTCTCAGCCTAGGTGACAAGAGGCGCACGGCCCCTAACCTGTTGCAGCATCTGACAGAGCAGACCGACCTCTGGCTTTCGCCGCTGAGCCTCCAACCGGGCATGGTCGTGTGTGACAACGGGCGTAACCTGGTGGCGGCTCTGCAGCTCGGCAGCCTCACACACATGCCATGCCTGGCCCACGTCTTCAATCTGGTGGTTCAGCGGTTTCTGAAAAACTACCCACACTTGTCAGACCTGCTTGGCAAGGTGCGCCACATCTGCGCACATTTCCGCAAGTCCACCATGGACGCTGCCACCCTGGGGACCCTGCAACATCGGTTTTCCAACATGGTGGAATTCTACGCTCCACGTTGGCCAGGCTGTATGAGCAGTGTAGAGCAATATTGGAATACCAACTCCAACATGGGCAGCGTAGTGGTAGTCAGCCTCCCCAATTCTTTACCGACGAGTGGGCCTGGATGGCAGACATCTGCCAGGTCCTCGGAAACTTTGAGGAGTCTACCCACATGGTGAGCGGCGATGCTGCAATCATAGCGTCACCATTCCTCTGCTATGCCTGCTGAGAAGTTCGCTGCAAAGCATAAAGGCTGACGCTTTGCAGTCAGAACAGGAGACGGGGGAAGAGAGTATGTCGCTGGATAGTCAGAGCACCCTGATGTCTATATCTCAGCGCGTTTTGGAGGAGGAGGGGGAGGGGGAGGAGCAGGAGGAGGGGGAAGAGACAGCTGGGCCCACTGCAGAAGGTACCCATGCTGCTTGCATCTCATCTGTTCAGCGTGTATGGGCTGTGGAGGAGGAGGAGGATCCTGAAAGTGATTTTCCTAGTGAGGACAGCGATGTGTTGCGTACTGGTACCCTGGCACACATGGCTGACTCCATGTTAGGCTGCCTTTCTTGTGACCCTCGCGTTAGACGCATTCTGGCCACTACGGATTACTGGGTGTACACCCTGCTCGACCCACGGTACAAGGAGAACCTTTCCACTCTCATTCCTGAAGAGGAAAGAGGTTCGAGAGTGATGCAATACCACAGGGCCCTGGTGGACAAAGTGATGCCAAACTTCCCATCTGACAGCGCTAGCGGCAGAATGCGCAGTTCCGAGGGCCAAGTAGCAGGGGAGGCACGCAGATCAGGCAGCATGTTCAGCGCAGGCAGGGGGAACACTCTCCAAGGCCTTTGCCAGCTTTATGGCTCCCTAGCAAGACTGCATCACCACTCCCCAGTCAAGGCTGAGTCGGAGGGAGCACTGTAAAAAGATGGTAAGGGAGTACGTAGCCGATTGTACCACCATCAACTGTGATGCCTCTGCTCCATACAACTACTGGGTGTCAAAGCTGGACGCGTGGCACAAACTTGCGCTGTATGCCCTGGAGGTGCTTGCTTGCCCTGCCGCTAGCGTCTTGTCAGAGAGGGTGTTTAGTGCAGCTGGGGGAATCATCACGGATAAGCGTACCCGACTGTCAACTGCCAGTGCCGGCATGCTTACACTCAAAGATGAACAAAGCCTGGATTTCCCCAGACTTCTCTTCTCCACTGGCGGAGAGCAGCGGAACCTAAAGATTCTTTTCGCTGCAACCGCTGATAAAAGTACTCTTCTGTATCACCAGTAAAATGGGGCATTTAGCTTTGTCAATCTGTCTCTGACATTAGTCCTCCTCCTGCTACTCCTCCTCCAGAAACATGTCATCGCGCTGAACGGCCAATTTTTCTGCAGCCCATAAGGCTCATCTACATATACCAATGTTTTTACAATTTTTCAGTTTCAAAAGTATTGATACTTTAACATGAACCAATTTTTTCAACAGGGCTGCAGACAGGCTCTGTTACAAATTAAGCAACAGTGAGCTGTATCTTTCAAAAATATTTATGGGTTTCACCTGCCCTCTCGGGTGATAAATTTTTCAGAGGTACACTTGTACTCTTGGTACACTTATTTTTCGGGCCCACACCTACACTCTTATCCAACTAATTTTTCCGGCCTTTGCCTACGCTCATGGTACCCCAATGTTTCAGAGGTTGGCCTATACTATTACTACAGAAATTTTACTGGGGTCTGCCTGCCTATACTTCTGCTACAAGATAGTTACAGGGGTCTGCCTATACTGCTGCCACTGAAATGTTACAGGGGTCTGCCTATACTGCTTCTACAAAAATGTTACTGGGGTCTGCCTATACTTCTGCCACGTAAATGTTACAGGGGTCTGCCTATACTGCTGCCACAAGGATGTTATTGGGGTCTGCCTATACTGCCGCTACAAGACTTTTACTGGGGTCTGCCTATACTGCTGCCACGTAAATGTTACAGGGGTCTGTCTATACTTCTGCTACAGAAATGTTACAGGGGTCTGCCTATACTTCTGCTAATTAAATGTTATTGGGGTCTGTCTATACTGTTACTACAGAAATGTTACTCGGGTCTCCCTAGACTTCTGCCACATAACTCTTACTGGGTTCAGCTTATACTTTTGCTACAGGAATATTACAGGGGTCTGTGTATACTATCAGTGCACTAAGTCTTCCCATCGCGGTGTTCTACCTATCTGGCCCAAAAATAAAACTCAGACTGACTGGGGCATGGATTGTTGGCTGAGGCCAACATGTATTTTCTCTCACGTTACCACAGCTATCCGGGGCACTGCAATAGGATTTCTTTATCAACCTTCTCTGGGTTCCTGGGACCCACCCATGCTGTGGGTGCACAGACTTCCCATAGCGGAGTTGTACCGGCCTGGCACAAAAAAAAAAACCCAGACTGACTAGGGCATGGAGTGTGGGCTGAAGCCAACATGTATTTTCTCTCACGTTACCACAGCTATCCAGGGCACTGCAATGGGATTTCTTTATGTACCTTCTCTAGGTTCCTGGGACCCAGCTATGCTGTGAGTGCACACAGACTTCCCATTGTCAGGGTAATTCTGCGTACAGCACCAATCAGGCCCACCCCAATGCCCACGCTGCCGGCGGTAAAGAAGAGACACCACACACGGAGGTCTGGTATAGTTCCACACACGGGGACATGACTGCGCACTTTATTACAGATTACATGGGATCTTATACCCTTTGGTCTCATCAATAGGAATGGATAATGGTCTCATTGGCTCAAATTCACCGCATAACCATATATGTAAAGTCTGGATTTCTGCCTGAGACAGTGAAAGTTATATACGTAGTTGAACAGTCGTTATCTAGATACGGCGCTTCTGGGAAAACAGCCAAACACACGGCCTTCGTATTTGGTTCTTCCTTGCGGTGTTTAAGATACATGTTGTCTTTGCCTTGCAAGGCCTTTGGAATATCTGATGTAAGGCGACAGATTAAGTTTTTCTCATTTTAACTTTGAATAGAACTTGCATACAGGTATAAAAGCATAAAAGACATATGGCAATATATACATATACCCTCACAAACCCCCCTAAAAACTTAATATGTAGATTAAGCACCAGACCTTGCACTCTTCCTCGGTCGCCTCTCCCTTGCGTCAGGGTTTCCCCACTGCCCGTAAGGCCCTACTCCTAGGAGGGGGGATCCCTACCTCACCTCAGAAGGAGGCCATGGATTCCCTGGGCTCCTTTCCAGGCATCCATACCCTCTCTCTGTACAAGTTAACACCGCTCAGTGTGCCTTCGCCGGAACCTAAGGTCTTCTGCACTATCCCTAGGCAAATGGGAATTCCACTGACAATCCATCTTAGGAGATTGGGGCAGGCGCAGTACTAGTACATTTCTCCATTCTTCTGGTAACGTACGTGGTTGGCATTATCGGAACTGGCTCTTCATCTTTTTCAAACAAGGGAAATATTGGTGTTACATTGTCCAGTCCCTTACTCATACTCTTTTTCATCAAAGGGATAATACACGTACAAGAAATTACATATCCCACCTCTTTCTGCTAAAATCATATCCAGGGCCACTCTGTTTTGGAACGCCAGGGATGCAGTGGGCCCTAACTGGTCAGCTAACCCTTGCAAAGCATCCCTGGTGTAGTTTACAAACCTCTGCTGATTTTAATAGATATAATTCATCCAATCTACATTATTATTAACAGTGACAATAGCAAATAAGGACTTATAACCTGCTTTAACCTGATCTCTAGAATTAAATTCATCTGGCACCCCCCTTGGCACTCCTATTGCATCTATGTATACATGTGGATCAAAGTTACCACCTGGAGCGTCAACTTCTCTCTTAGCACGATGCAGTGTTAGAGTCTCACCCTCAGTGTAGTCTTCATATTGCACATTTGATTGTATTAATTTGTTCGGATCACTGAAACAGAGGCTAGTGTACAGTAGTCAAAGGTGTGTGTGGCTACTTGTGTGTGTTAGAGGAATTGTACCACATTATAGCATGTAAAGGATATGCAGGATCATGAGTTTTTTCAGTGCGAAGTGTGGATCCAAGTGGGCTTTCCTTCAAGCTTGACTGCAGTTGGGGTGGTGAGCAACATCTGGTAGGGACATTCAAACAGGGTTTCTCTCTCAAACTTTTTCACATAGACCCTGTCACCTGGTTTCAGATTGTGACACTCATCTGTAGGACCTGGGAGAAAAGCAGAGACTGCAGAATGCGTTACTGACAATTCCTTGGAGAGGCCTATGACAAAATTAACAAGAAAATCATTCCCCAAACTCTGATACTGTGGCATGTACCCTCCGGAGAAAAAGAAAAACTAAGGGAAGACACTCAATTCAAGATTTGCCCATTTTCTTCATTGCCTTTTGTATCTACTTTCCCACTACTCCGTGGATGGTAGAGTGTGTGAGAAGTCTGGAATATACCCAAAGCAGACATGATGTGTTGTATTATTTCACCTGTGAAGTGTGTACCATTGTTTGACTCAATCACTTCCGGTGCCCCATATCTGCAGATTACCTCATTCATGAGCTTCTGTGCGGTTACCTGCTTATTTACTTTGGTAACAGAGTAGGTCTCTCCAACCTGAAAAGACAACAACAACAAGCACATATTCATACTTCCCATTAAGTGGGAGCTGTGTGTAGCCAATTTTCAATCTCTGAAATGGGTAGAGTGGCCCCGACAAGTGTTATGTGGCAAATTTACTTCTGCCCTGTTGCTTACGGCAAAGATCATACAAAATTGGACAAATGATGCAGCAGCTACAGAAAACCCAGGAGCCACCCATCCCGTGCGTCTTTCCGTGCGTCAGCTGGGCCATCATGGGGCACAGGGACCGTGGTGGGCAAGTGCTGTTGACTGTTCGCCATACGCCGTCCTGTTTCTGCTGCTCCAATATTTAGTCCATTTGTCTTTTTCTTCCTTTCTGGCTTGTAGCATATCAAAGTCCAAAGTTTTTTTTATCAAAGTCCAAAGTTTTTTTTATCAAAGTCCAAAGTTTTTTTTATCAAAGTCCAAAGTTTTTTTTATCAAAGTCCAAAGTTTTTTTTATCAAAGTCCAAAGTTTTTATCAAAGTCCAAAGTTATTGTTAAATTCTTCTTTCCTTCTTTTCTTCCATGGCTTGAGGGCCGCTGCCTTTGCTGCGTGGTCTGTGATGGCGTTGCCTCTTGCTTCTCCGGTGTAGGAATTGGTGTGAGCTCTCCATTTTGTTAGGTAGAAGTAGGGCCTCCATGAGACTCTGCACCGCTGCACCATTCTTAATTGGCTGTCCTGTTTGAGGTAAAAACTTTCTGGCTTCCATATTGGGCCGTAATCATGAGCTATGCCTAAATGCATACCGGAAGTCAGTGTAAATGTTTGCCGTCTTACCTTCTGCCACTCTACACGCCTCAGTGAGGGCCTTCAGTTCCGCTTCTTGTGCTGAGACATGCGGAGGCAGAGCTTCTGCTTTTAGGACATCTTGTTGTGTGATCACTGCATATCCAGTGTGGAGTCGTCAATCACCCTGGTACCATCTATAAAAAACAACTCAAAATATGCATTGTTAACAAAGGGGTTTCAGTAACTTTTTAAATCTTAAATTTTCTTGTTGCATCACTGTTAGACAATCCGGCTTATATTCTATTTCAAAAAGATCAGAATCTTGTAGCAAAAAATTTAAAAATGGCTGATTTGCAATACCTAAATCACCTATGCCTTCTCGTCCCCCCCTTTAAACCAGGGTATTCAATTGGAAGAAGAGTAGCCGGGTTCAAGGTAGTACAACATTGTAAAAAGATTTGATGGATGCAGATAAGGCCTGTAAGATGTTAGCGCCAATAACAGAAACATGAGTTACATCAGGGCAGAATAATCTACAAACACCTATTAATATTGGAAATGTGATATCCTTTAAGCAAATTCATTATTAATCTGATCCTGCCTGCAATGTCTTATCAAATTTGAGAGAGAAAAAAAAACAAAAAACTTTTACTAGCTGCTCAAGATTCTCACCCCCTCCCTTGTGGACAAGAGGGATGAGCCATTGCCATTACGTATTTTTACATCATCTAGCTCCACCCCCTCGATACTGGCTGCTTGCTTCTTCCTACACACCTTCATTTAAGTTCCACAGTCTGCACGTCCACATCTCAAACAAGTAAAGTCTTATGCATGGTGGGAGGACTTTTATCCCCAGTCAATATCTGCATCACACATTTTACATTTATCATAGTCTGAACACGGGTGATTAACTCTCATCGATCCATGCGCTCAAGTCTGCCCCGTCACCCCCCATTGAAGGTGTACCAGTACATACAGATGCACAGACAAAAGTGTGACAAACATACATACATCAGTTGAAAAACATTGAGGCGAGTGCTATAATGTTACAAAGTACATGATTCTATTGAGATGTGATTGTGAATGCCTGGCACTTTAAAAAAAAAAAAATCCCCAGACTGACTAGGGCATGGAGTGTGGGCCGAAGCCAACATGTATTTTCTCTCACATTACCACAGGTATCCAGGGCACTGCAATGGGATTTCTTTATGTACCTTCTCTGGGTTCCTGGGACCCACCCATGCTGTGGGTGCACACAGACTTCCCATAGCGGAGTTGTACCTGCCTGGAACAAAAAATAAAAAACCCCAGACTGACTAGGGCATGGATTGTGGATGAGGCAAACATGTACTTTCTCTCAGGTTACCTCAGCTATCCGGGGCACTGCAATGGGATTTCTTTATGTACTGTCTGTGGGTTCCTGGGAGCCACCCATGATGTGGGTGCACACAGACTTCCCCTTCTTTTACCTGTCTGTCCCCAAAACACTGAGAGACTTGGGTAGGGTGCAGAATGCAGATAGTTTACCCCTTGTGTTGTCGATGAGGTATCCAATACCCAAACAGAATGAGTAGTGTGTGGACACATGGAGTCCCCATTGCTATGTCACTCGCAGCACCTTGGGCCACACAAGGTGTTTGCTGGGACAGAGGCTGACCCAGGGCCCGCTCATATACTTCCCACACAGAGTATTGCTGCATTGTGGAGATGTGTAGAAGTGCTGGGCTGGCATCTGAATCCCCTTTATGCCCACAGTTGCAGCTCCTGACGGAGGTGGCACAGGACTGGAATAAAGATTGAACATCAATCTATTATCAATTCTCAACAGCATTGTGGGCTATCGCTCCCCCCCCCCCCTTTCAAAGAGGGTTACTGCCTGGCCCTGCTCACCCTCTGCAGTGTGTGCCTCCGGTTCCTCCTCATGGCAGACGCACTTATAAATAGGGTGGTGTGGCTATGAGGCCAGCGTGTGGCATGAGGGCAGCACAAGGACACTTTTGTGTGCGCTGCGGACGCAGGGTAGTGCGGGGGGGGTTGGGCAGCATGTAACCCAGGAGAAGAGGCAGCGGTGTGTCCCGCAGGCAGTGATTGAGCTTGGTTGGAGGTAGTGTGGTGCTTAGCTAAGGTGTGCCTTGCTAATGAGGGTTTTTCCAAAGTAAAAATTGTGGGGGGCGGCCCACTCTTGCCGCTATTGTGGCTTAATAGTGAGACCTGGGAACCTGAGATGCAGCCCTGCATGTTGCCCCTCGCCTGCCCTATCCGTATCTGTGTCGTTTCCATCACTTTCGTAGATTTTGCAGATTTCCACAAATGAAAACCTTAGCGAGCATGGGTCATATACAAAAATGCTCGAGTCGCCCATTGACTTCAATGGGGTTCATTACTCGAAACGAACTCTCGAGCATTGCAGGAAGCTCAACTCGAGCAACGAGCACCCGAGGATTTTGGTGCTCGCTCATCTCTAATAGAGAAATTATATTGGACAAGATTAAGAACTATTTTAAGTGTAAGGCTGGTCTGGTTGGCACATAAAGCTTATACGAGAGGTATATTTATTTAATTGGGGGTAAGATTTAAAAAATAGAAGTCATAAGAAGTAGATGATCTTATTAACCCATTAAGAACCAGGCACAGTAAATTTATGGGTTTAAAGCACCGCCGATCGTAAAATTATGGCGGCGCTTTAAGCCTCCTGGCTCTGCAATAATTCAGAGGCAGGAACGGGTTATCAGCTGTTAGTGACAGCCTTCTGCTTCCCTGAGTATACAGTGCTCAATGAGCACTGTGTACTGAAAGAGAAAGTACAGTGTAACTTTCACATCGGGAACCCGGGGGGGGGTCATGTGACCACAGGGGTTCTCTGCTACAGCAGAGCTGGAGGGTCATACTAGACCCTGGCCAACTCTGCCAGTGACTAATGTCACTAGAGGGGTTGCTTTCCCCTGTAACTGCGGCTCCTATGGATGCCTCAGCTACAGTGGGAAACTGTCAAATAAAAAAAAAAAATGAATGTTCCCCAGAGGTCTTATATGACTTTATGGGGGACATAGATATAAAAAAACATAATTACATACATAAGAAGAACAATATCACAGAATACAACAACAATATATACATCATAAGATACATCATATATCATAAGAAAGAAAATAACACAAAGCCAACGCCAACAAAAAATGTTGCTGTATGTGCCCTGTAAACCAAAACCATATATACTATACTAGCTGATATACCCGGCTTCGCCCGAGATAATTTGGTTCTGGTGTTTATCTGGTGTTCACATGGAAAATCTTATGAAGTCGTGGTTACTTTAGAGATACTGAGTAAAGATATGTTCACCATTTTGCATAGTTCTCTGCGTTACCCAGAAAACACCACGTGGAGGTAACCATGCAACGCTTCCTTTTTATAAAATGACATCAGGAAGTGAGAGAATTAGATTACATACATAAAATTTTGACACTAATTCTTTTGCACTTAGAATTGATTAATCGAGTTGGGACCCATTAACTTTTCATATTTATGACACAATCAATGCTTATGCCAAATTTCATGTTTCTATGACATTGGGAATTGAGAGATTTAGATTATGTACATAAAATTTGGACGCTAATTCTTTTGCGCATAGAATTGAATAATCGAGTTGGGACCCATTAGCTTTTCCTATTTATGACATAATCAATGCTCGTGCCAAATTTCCTGTTTCTATGACACCGGAAAGTGAAAAAATTACCTTCCGCACGTAAAATTTCAATGCCAATTCTTTTGCGCTAGAATTGAATAATCGAGTTGGGACCCATATATGACAATCAATGCTTGTGCCAAATTTCCCGTTTCTATGACACCGGAAAGTGAAAAAATTACATTCCGCACGTAAAATTTGGACGCTAATTCTTTTGCGCATAAAATTGAATAATGGAGTTGGGACCCATTAGCTTTTCTTATTTATGACATAATCAATGCTCGTGCCAAATTTCCTGTTTCTATGACACCGGAAAGATAGTAAAAAAACATAATTACATACATAAGAAGAACAATATCACAGATTACATACATAAGATACATCATATATAGAGATGAGCGAGCACCAAAATGCTCGGGTGCTCGTTACTCGAGACGAACTTTTCGCGATGCTCGAGGGTTCGTTTCGAATAACGAACCACATTGAAGTCAATGGGCATTTTTGTATATCGCCAATGCTCGCTAAGGTTTTCATTTGTGAAAATCTGCAAAACCCAAGAAAGTGGTGGAAACGACACAGCAACGGATAGGGCAGGCGAGGGGCTACATGTTGGGCTGCATCTCAAGTTCACAGGTCCCACTATTAAGCCACAATACCGGCAAGAGTGCCCCCCCCCCAACAACTTTTACTTCTGAAAAGCCCTCATTAGCAATGCATACCTTAGCTAAGCACCACACTACCTCCAACAAAGCACAATCACTGCCTGCATGACACTCCGCTGCCACTTCTCCTGGGTTACATGCTGCCCAACTCCCCCCCCCCCCCCACGACCCAGTGTCCACAGCGCACACCAAATTGTCCCTGCGCAGCCTTCAGCTGCCCTCATGCCACGCCACCCTCATGTCTATTTATAAGTGCGTCTGCCACAGGAACCGCAGGCACACACTGCAGAGGGTTGACACGGCTAGGCAGCGACCCTCTTTAAAAGGGGCGGGGCGATATCCCACAAAACTGTACAGAAGCAATGAGAAATATAATCCTGTGCCACCGCCATCAGGAGCTACACACGTGGGCATAGCAATGGGGAACCCATGTGCCACACACTATTCATTCTGTCAAGGTGTCTGCATGCCCCAGTCAGACCGCAATTTTTTATAAATAGTCACAGGCAGGTACAACTCCGCAATGGGAATTCCGTGTGCACCCACAGCATGGGTGGCTCCCTGGAACCCACCGGCGGTACATAAAAATATCCCATTGCATTGCCCATCACAGCTGAGGTAATAATGTCATGTTTAATGCAGGTGGGCTTCGGCCCACACTGCATGCCCCAGTCAGACTGGGGTTCTTTAGAAGTGGAAACAGATGCATTTACAACTCCCTGTGGATCCACAGCATGGGTGGCTCCCTGGAACCCACCGGCGGTACATAAAAATATCCCATTGCATTGCCCATCACAGCTGAGGTAGTAATGTCATGTTTAATGCAGGTGGGCTTCGGCCCACACTGCATGCCCAGTCAGACTGGGGTTCTTTAGAAGTGGACACAGATGCATTTACATCTCCCTGTGAACCCACAGCATGGGTGGGTGCCAGGAGGCAACCGGCGGTACATAATATCATCCCATTGCATTGCCCATCACAGCTGAGGTAGTAATGTCATGTTTAATGCAGGTGGGCTTCGGCAGTACCCAACACAGCTGATGTAACGTCAACTGTAATGCAGGTGGACTAAAAATTAATTTGATTACACTGTAGGCGAGGGCCCACAAAAATTGCTGTATCAACAGTACTAATGTACCTCAGAAAAATTGCCCATGGCCAACCAAGAGGGCAGGTGAAACCCATTAATCGCTTTGGTTAATGTGGCTTAATTGATAACTAGGCCAGGAGGCAGCTCAGTTAAAATAAAAATTGGTGGAGGTGAAAGTTTCAACGCTTTAATGAGCATTGAAACGTATAAAAATTGTTTATAAAAATTATATGACTGAGCCTTGTGGGCCTAAGAAAAATTGCCCGTTCGGCGTGATTATGTGAGGTTTCAGGAGGAGGAGGAGGAGGAATATTATACACAGATTGATGAAGCGAAAAGGTCCCCGTTTTTGATGGGGATACAGAACGATGCTTCCATCCGCGGGTGCAGCCTACGTATTGCTTAGGTATCGCTGCTGTCCGCTGGTGGAGAAGAGAAGTCTGGGGAAATCCAGGCTTTGTTCATCTTGATGAGTTATGAGTTATGAGTTATCTGTGAGGATTCCCCCAGCCGCACTAAACACCCTCTCTGACAAGACGCTAGCCGCAGGACAAGCAAGCACCTCCAGGGCATACAGCGCGAGTTCAGGCCACGTGTCCAGCTTCGACACCCAGTAGTTGTAGGGGGCAGAGGCGTCACGGAGGACGGTCGTGCGACCGGCTACGTACTCCCTCACCATCCTTTTACAGTGCTCCCGCCGACTCAGCCTTGACTGGGGAGCAGTGACACAGTCTTGCTGGGGAGCCATAAAGCAGTCAAGGGCCTTAAAGAGTGTTGCCCTGCCTGTGCTGTACATGCTGCCTGATCTCCGCGCCTCCCCTGCTACCTGGCCCTCGGAACTGCGCCTTCGGCCACTAGCGCTGTCGTATGGAAATTTTACCATCAGTTTGTCCGCCAGGGTCCTTTGGTATAGCAACACTCTCTAACCCCTTTCCTCTTTGGGTATGAGAGTGGAAAGGTTCTCCTTATACCGTGGGTCGAGCAGTGTGTACACCCAGTACACCCTCCTCAGGCCATACACGCTGAAAGGATGACAGGCCAGCAGCATGTGTACCCTCACCAGTGGGCCAAGCTGTCTCTTCCCCCTCCTCCTCATCTTCCTCCTCCTCCTCCTCACCGCGCTGAGATATAGACAGGAGGGTGCTCTGACTATCCAGCGACATACTGTCTTCCCCCGGCTCTGTTTCCGAGTGCAAAGCGTCTGCCTTTATGCTTTGCAGGGAACTTCTCAAGAGGCATAGCAGAGGAATGGTGACGCTAATGATTGCAGCATCGCCGCTCACCACCTGGGTAAACTCCTCAAACTTTCCAAGGACCTGGCAGATGTCTGCCAACCAGGCCCACTCTTCTGAAAATAATTGAGGAGGCTGACTCCCACTGCGCCACCCATGTTGGAGTTGGTATTCCACTATAGCTCTACGCTGCTCAAGAGCCTGGCCAACATGTGGAGCGTAGAGTTCCACCGTGTGGGCACGTCGCACAGCAGTCGGTGCACTGGCAGATTAAAGCGATGTTGCAGGGTGCGCAGGGTGGCAGCGTCCGTGTGGGACTTGCGGAAATGTGCGCAGAGCTGGCGCACCTTTCCGAGCAGGTCTGACAAGCGTGGGTAGCTTGTCAGAAAGCGCTGAATCACCAAATTAAAGACGTGGGCCAGGCATGGCACGTGCGTGAGGCTGCCGAGCTGCAGAGCCGCCACCAGGTTATGGCCGTTGTCACACACGACCATGCCCGGTTGGAGGCTCAGCGGCGCAAGCCAGCGGTCGGTCTGCTCTGTCAGACCCTGCAGCAGTTCGTGGGCCATGTGCCTCTTATCTCCTAAGCTGAGTAGTTTCAGCACGGCCTGATGACGCTTGCCCACTGCTGTGCTGCCACGCCACGCGACACCGACAGCTGGCGACGTGCTGCTGCTGCTGATACATCTTGATTGCGAGACAGAGGTTGCGTTCGAGGAGGAGGAGGAGGGTGGTTTAGTGGAGGAAGTATACACCGCCGCAGATACCACCACCGAGCTGTGGCCCGCAATTCTGGGGGTGGGTAGAACGTGAGGGGTCCCAGGCTCTGACTCTGTCCCAGCCTCCACTAAATTCACCCAATGTGCCGCCAGGGAGATATAGTGGCCCTGCCCGCCTATGCTTGTCCACGTGTCCGTTGTTAAGTGGACCTTGGCAGTAACCGCGTTGGTGAGGGCGCGTACAATGTTGCGGGAGACGTGGTCGTGCAGGGCTGGGACGGCACATCGGGAAAAGTAGTGGCGACTGGGAACTGAGTAGCGCGGGGCCGCTGCCGCCATCATACTTTTGAAGGACTCCGTTTCCACAACCCTATACGGCAGCATCTCCAGGCTGATAAATTTGGCTACGTGCACGTTTAACGCTTGAGCGTGCGGTTGCGTGGCGGGGTACTTGCGCTTGCGCTCAAACACTTGCGCTAGCGACGGCTGGACGGTGCGCTGAGAGACATTGGTGGATGGGGCCAAGGACAGCGGAGGTGAGGGTGTGGGTGCAGGCCAGGAGATGGTAGTGCCTGTGTCCTCAGAGCGGGGTTGGATCTCAGTGGCAGGTTGGGGCACAGGGGGAGAGGCAGCGGTGCAAACCGGAGGCGGTGAACGGCCTTCGTCCCACCTTGTGGGGTGCTTGGCTATCATATGTCTGCGCATGCTGGTGGTGGTGAGGCTGGTGGTGGTGGCTCCCCGGCTGATCTTGGCGCGACAAAGGTTGCACACCACTGTTCGTCGGTCGTCTGCACTCTCAGTGAAAAACTGCCAGACCTTTGAGCACCTCGGCCTCTGCAGGGTGGCATGGCGCGAGGGGGCGCTTTGGGAAACAGTTGGTGGATTATTCGGTCTGGCCCTGCCTCTACCCCTGGCCACCGCACTGCCTCTTGCAACCTGCCCTGCTGCTGCCCTTGCCTCCCCCTCTGAAGACCTGTCCTCAGTAGGCGTAGCAAACCAGGTGGGGTCAGTCACCTCATTGTCCTGCTGCTCTTCCTCAGAATCCTCGGTGCTCTCCTCCCTCGGACTTAATGCCCTTACTACTACCTCACTGATAGACAACTGTGTCTCATCGTCATCGGCCTCCTCACCCACTGAAAGGTCTTGAGACAGTTGCCGGATGTCCCCAGCGTCATCCCCCGGACCCCGGGAACTTTGCAATGGTTGGGCATCAGTCACGATAAACTCCTCTGGTGGGAGAGGAACCACTGCTGCCCAACCTGAGCAGGGGCCCGAGAACAGTTCCTGGGAGTCTACCCGCTCCTCAGAATGTCTCATTTTCATGGAGTGAGGAGGCTGGGAGGAAGGAGGAGCAGCAGCCAGAGGATTCTGAGTTGCAGCAGTGGACGGCGCAGAACTCTGGGTGGACGATAGGTTGCTGGAAGCACTTTCTGCCATCCACGACAGGACCTGCTCACACTGCTCATTTTCTAATAAAGGTCTACCGCGTGGACCCATTAAATGTGCTATGAATGTGGGGACGCCAGAAACGTGCCTCTCTCCTAATCCCGCAGCAATCGGCTGTGATACACCTGGATCAGGAGCTCGGCCTGTGCCCACACCCGGACTAGGGCCTCAGCGTCCTCGGCCGCGCCCACGTCCTCTAGGCCTACCCCTACCCCTCAGCATGCTGTATTACCAGGAATGCAGAAACACAACGCTGTAATTAAATGTGCCGCTTATTGGCCTGTGGTTGGAGGCTGAGTTCGCTTACGGAACGCCAGGAAATAATTTGGCGCAAGCCTGCTGTAACACTTAGCTGGCTGCGTATTTATTTGGAGAACTAATACCCCCAGCAGACACGGACCCAGAACACTGAGCACAGTGACAGGCAGGCCAAATAGATTTCTTTCCAATATTTTTTTGAAAAGGACCACTGCGTATATTCAATCTATAATATAGGTCTTCTGGCCCTGCCTACACAATTCTGTCCCTGGAGTATTACTGCAGGGCGCAATGCTCTGCACGGCCGATATACCAAAAAAAAAAAAAAAAAGTGCAACACTGCTAAAAGCAGCCTCCACACTACTGCACACGGTTAGATGTGGCCCTAAGAAGGACCGTTGGGGTTCTTGAAGCCTACAATCACTCCTAACACTCTCCCTATAGCAGCTCCGGCACCAACAGCACTGTCCCTCAGCTATCTCACAACGCATCTGTGGCGAGCCGCGGGAGGGGCCGATTTTTATACTCGGGTGACACCTGATCTCCCCAGCCACTCACTGCAGGGGGGTGGTATAGGGCTTGAACGTCGCAGGGGGAAGTTGTAATGCCTTCCCTGTCTTTCAATTGGCCAGAAAAGCGCGCTAACGTCTCAGAGAGGAAACTGAAAGTAACCCGAACATCACGTGGTACTCGTTACGAGTAATGAGCATCTCGAGCACGCTAATACTCGAACGAGTATCAAGCTCGGACGAGTACGTTCGTTCATCTCTAATAATTACATACATAAGAACAATATCACAGAATACAACAACAATCTATACATCATAAGATACATGATATATCATAAGAAAGAAAATAACACAAAGCCAACGCCAACAAAAAACGTTGCTGTATGTGCCCTGTAAACCAAAACCATATATACTATACTAGCTGATATACCCGTCTTCGCCCGAGATAATTTGGTTCTGGTGTTTATTTGGTGTTCACATGGAAAATCTTATGAAGTCGTTGTTACTTTAGAGATACTGAGTAAAGATATGTTCACCATTTTGCATAGTTCTCTGCGTTACCCAGAAAACACCACGTGGAGGTAACCATGCAACGCTTCCTTTTTATAAAATGACATCAGGAAGTGAGAGAATTAGATTACGTACATAAAATTTGGACACTAATTCTTTTGCGCTTAGAATTGAATAATCGAGTTGGGACCCATTAGCTTTTCCTATTTATGACAATCAATTCTCGTGCCAAATTTCCCGTTTCTATGACACCGGAAAGTGAAAAAATTACATTCCACGTAAAATTTTGACGCCAATTCTTTTGCGCTATTATTGAATAATCGAGTTGGGACCCATTAGCGTTTCCTATTTATGACATAATCAATGCTTGTGCCAAATTTCACATTTCTATGACACCGGAAAGTGAAAAAATTATATTCCGTACGTAAAATTTGGACGCTAATTCTTTTGCGCATAGAATTGAATAATGGAGTTGGGACCCATTAGCTTTTCCTATTTATGACATAATCAATGCCCGTGCCAAATTTTAAGTTTCTAAGGCATTGGGAAGTGACAGATTTAGATTATGTACGTAAAATTTCGACGCCAATTCTTTTGCGCTAGAATTGAATAATCGAGTTGGGACCCAATTTCTTTTCTTATTTTGGAGATAATCTATGCTCGTGCCAAAATTCATGTTTCTACGATATCAGGAAGTTGGAGAACTTTTGGTGAGTCAGTGAGTCAGTGAGTCAGTGAGTCAGTCAGTGAGTCAGTCAGTGAGTCAGTCAGTGAGTCAGTCAGTCAGTCAGTGAGTCAGTCAGTGAGTCAGTGAGTCAGTCAGTGAGTCAGTCAGTGAGTCAGTCAGTGAGTCAGTCAGTGAGTCAGTCAGTGAGTCAGTCAGTGAGTCAGTCAGTGAGTCAGTCAGTGAGTCAGTGAGTCAGTCAGTCAGTCAGTCAGTCAGTGAGTGAGTGAGTGAGTGAGTCAGTCAGTGAGTCAGTCAGTGAGTCAGTCAGTGAGTCAGTGAGTCAGTCAGTGAGTCAGTCAGTGAGTCAGTGAGTCAGTCAGTGAGTCAGTCAGTGAGTCAGTCAGTGAGTCAGTCAGTGAGTCAGTGAGTCAGTCAGTGAGTCAGTGAGTCAGTCAGTGAGTCAGTCAGTGAGTCAGTCAGTGAGTCAGTCAGTGAGTCAGTGAGTCAGTCAGTGAGTCAGTCAGTGAGTCAGTCAGTGAGTCAGTGAGTCAGTCAGTGAGTCAGTCAGTGAGTCAGTCAGTGAGTCAGTCAGTGAGTCAGTGAGTGAGTCAGTGAGTCAGTGAGTCAGTCAGTGAGTCAGTCAGTGAGTCAGTGAGTCAGTCAGTGAGTCAGTGAGTCAGTGAGTCAGTCAGTGAGTCAGTGAGTCAGTGAGTCAGTCAGTCAGTGAGTCAGTCAGTGAGTCAGTCAGTGAGTCAGTCAGTGAGTGAGTCAGTGAGTGAGTCAGTCAGTGAGTCAGTCAGTGAGTCAGTGAGTGAGTCAGTCAGTCAGTCAGTCAGTCAGTCAGTCAGTGAGTCAGTCAGTCAGTCAGTCAGTGAGTCAGTCAGTCAGTAGTCAGTCAGTCAGTGAGTCAGTCAGTCAGTGAGTCAGTCAGTGAGTCAGTCAGTGAGTCAGTCAGTGAGTCAGTCAGTGAGTCAGTCAGTGAGTCAGTCAGTGAGTCAGTCAGTGAGTCAGTCAGTGAGTCAGTCAGTCAGTCAGTGAGTCAGTGAGTCAGTCAGTGAGTCAGTCAGTGAGTCAGTCAGTGAGTCAGTCAGTCAGTGAGTCAGTCAGTCAGTGAGTCAGTCAGTCAGTGAGTCAGTCAGTCAGTCAGTCAGTCAGTCAGTCAGTGAGTCAGTCAGTGAGTCAGTCAGTGAGTCAGTCAGTGAGTCAGTCAGTGAGTCAGTGAGTCAGTCAGTGAGTCAGTGAGTCAGTCAGTGAGTCAGTCAGTGAGTCAGTCAGTGAGTCAGTGAGTCAGTCAGTGAGTCAGTCAGTCAGTGAGTCAGTCAGTGAGTCAGTCAGTGAGTCAGTGAGTCAGTGAGTGAGTCAGTGAGTCAGTCAGTCAGTCAGTCAGTCAGTGAGTCAGTCAGTGAGTCAGTCAGTCAGTGAGTCAGTCAGTCAGTGAGTCAGTCAGTCAGTGAGTCAGTCAGTCAGTGAGTCAGTCAGTCAGCGAGTCAGTCAGCGAGTCAGTCAGTGAGTCAGTCAGTGAGTCAGTCAGTGAGTCAGTCAGTGAGTCAGTCAGTCAGTGAGTCAGTCAGTGAGTCAGTCAGTGAGTCAGTCAGTGAGTCAGTCAGTGAGTCAGTCAGTGAGTCAGTCAGTCAGTGAGTCAGTCAGTGAGTCAGTCAGTGAGTCAGTCAGTGAGTCAGTCAGTGAGTCAGTCAGTGAGTCAGTCAGTCAGTCAGTGAGTCAGTCAGTGAGTCAGTCAGTCAGTGAGTCAGTCAGTCAGTCAGTGAGTCAGTCAGTGAGTCAGTCAGTGAGTCAGTCAGTGAGTCAGTGAGTCAGTGAGTCAGTCAGTCAGTCAGTCAGTGAGTCAGTCAGTGATTCAGTCAGTCAGTCAGTCAGTGAGTCAGTCAGTCAGTGAGTCAGTCAGTCAGTGAGTCAGTCAGTGAGTCAGTGAGTCAGTCAGTCAGTGAGTCAGTCAGTCAGTGAGTCAGTCAGTGAGTCAGTCAGTGAGTCAGTCAGTGAGTCAGTCAGTCAGCGAGTCAGTCAGCGAGTCAGTCAGCGAGTCAGTCAGTGAGTCAGTCAGCGAGTCAGTCAGTGAGTCAGTCAGTCAGTGAGTCAGTCAGTGAGTCAGTCAGTGAGTCAGTCAGTGAGTCAGTCAGTGAGTCAGTCAGTGAGTCAGTCAGTCAGTGAGTCAGTGAGTCAGTCAGTGAGTCAGTCAGTGAGTCAGTCAGTCAGTGAGTCAGTCAGTCAGTGAGTCAGTCAGTCAGTGAGTCAGTCAGTCAGTGAGTCAGTCAGTGAGTCAGTCAGTGAGTCAGTCAGTGAGTCAGTCAGTGAGTCAGTCAGTGAGTCAGTCAGTCAGTGAGTCAGTCAGTGAGTCAGTCAGTGAGTCAGTCAGTCAGTGAGTCAGTCAGTGAGTCAGTCAGTGAGTCAGTCAGTCAGTGAGTGAGTCAGTGAGTCAGTCAGTCAGTGAGTCAGTCAGTGAGTGAGTCAGTCAGTGAGTCAGTCAGTCAGTGAGTCAGTCAGTCAGTGAGTCAGTCAGTGAGTGAGTCAGTCAGTGAGTCAGTCAGTCAGTCAGTGAGTGAGTCAGTCAGTCAGTCAGTGAGTGAGTCAGTCAGTGAGTCAGTCAGTGAGTGAGTGAGTGAGTCAGTGAGTCAGTCAGTCAGTCAGTCAGTCAGTGAGTGAGTCAGTGAGTGAGTCAGTCAGTGAGTCAGTCAGTCAGTGAGTCAGTCAGTGAGTGAGTCAGTCAGTGAGTCAGTCAGTCAGTGAGTCAGTCAGTGAGTGAGTCAGTGAGTGAGTCAGTCAGTCAGTCAGTGAGTCAGTGAGTGAGTCAGTCAGTCAGTCAGTGAGTCAGTCAGTCAGTGAGTGAGTCAGTCAGTGAGTCAGTCAGTGAGTCAGTCAGTGAGTCAGTCAGTGAGTCAGTGAGTCAGTCAGTCAGTCAGTGAGTCAGTGAGTCAGTGAGTCAGTGAGTCAGTCAGTGAGTCAGTCAGTGAGTCAGTCAGTGAGTGAGTCAGTGAGTGAGTCAGTCAGTGAGTCAGTCAGTCAGTGAGTCAGTCAGTGAGTGAGTCAGTGAGTGAGTCAGTCAGTCAGTGAGTGAGTCAGTGAGTGAGTCAGTCAGTCAGTCAGTCAGTCAGTGAGTGAGTCAGTCAGTGAGTCAGTCAGTGAGTCAGTCAGTCAGTCAGTGAGTCAGTCAGTCAGTCAGTGAGTCAGTGAGTCAGTGAGTCAGTCAGTCAGTGAGTCAGTCAGTCAGTGAGTCAGTGAGTCAGTCAGTGAGTCAGTCAGTGAGTCAGTCAGTGAGTCAGTCAGTGAGTCAGTCAGTGAGTCAGTCAGTCAGTCAGTCAGTGAGTCAGTCAGTGAGTCAGTCAGTCAGTGAGTCAGTCAGTCAGTGAGTCAGTCAGTGAGTCAGTCAGTGAGTCAGTCAGTGAGTCAGTCAGTGAGTCAGTCAGTGAGTCAGTCAGTGAGTCAGTCAGTGAGTCAGTCAGTGAGTCAGTCAGTGAGTCAGTCAGTGAGTCAGTCAGTGAGTCAGTCAGTGAGTCAGTCAGTGAGTCAGTCAGTGAGTCAGTCAGTGAGTCAGTCAGTGAGTCAGTCAGTGAGTCAGTCAGTGAGTGAGTCAGTCAGTGAGTCAGTCAGTGAGTCAGTCAGTCAGTGAGTCAGTCAGTCAGTGAGTCAGTCAGTCAGTGAGTCAGTCAGTGAGTCAGTCAGTGAGTCAGTCAGTGAGTCAGTCAGTGAGTCAGTGAGTCAGTCAGTGAGTCAGTCAGTCAGTGAGTCAGTCAGTCAGTGAGTCAGTCAGTCAGTGAGTCAGTCAGTGAGTCAGTCAGTGAGTCAGTCAGTGAGTCAGTCAGTGAGTCAGTCAGTGAGTCAGTCAGTGAGTCAGTCAGTGAGTCAGTCAGTGAGTCAGTGAGTCAGTCAGTGAGTCAGTCAGTGAGTCAGTCAGTGAGTCAGTCAGTGAGTCAGTCAGTGAGTCAGTCAGTGAGTCAGTCAGTGAGTCAGTGAGTCAGTCAGTGAGTCAGTCAGTGAGTCAGTCAGTGAGTCAGTCAGTGAGTCAGTCAGTGAGTCAGTGAGTCAGTCAGTGAGTCAGTGAGTCAGTCAGTGAATCAGTCAGTGAGTCAGTCAGTGAGTCAGTCAGTCAGTGAGTCAGTCAGTGAGTCAGTCAGTCAGTCAGTCAGTCAGTCAGTGAGTGAGTGAGTCAGTCAGTGAGTCAGTCAGTGAGTCAGTCAGTCAGTCAGTGAGTCAGTCAGTGAGTCAGTCAGTGAGTCAGTCAGTGAGTCAGTCAGTCAGTCAGTCAGTCAGTCAGTGAGTCAGTCAGTGAGTCAGTGAGTCAGTGAGTCAGTCAGTGAGTCAGTGAGTCAGTCAGTGAGTCAGTCAGTGAGTCAGTCAGTCAGTGAGTCAGTCAGTGAGTGAGTCAGTCAGTGAGTCAGTCAGTGAGTGAGTCAGTCAGTGAGTGAGTCAGTCAGTGAGTGAGTCAGTCAGTGAGTCAGTCAGTCAGTGAGTCAGTCAGTGAGTGAGTCAGTCAGTGAGTCAGTCAGTGAGTCAGTCAGTGAGTCAGTGAGTCAGTCAGTCAGTGAGTCAGTCAGTGAGTCAGTCAGTGAGTCAGTCAGTGAGTCAGTCAGTCAGTGAGTCAGTCAGTGAGTCAGTCAGTGAGTCAGTCAGTGAGTCAGTCAGTGAGTCAGTCAGTGAGTCAGTCAGTGAGTCAGTCAGTGAGTCAGTCAGTGAGTCAGTCAGTGAGTCAGTCAGTGAGTCAGTCAGTGAGTCAGTCAGTGAGTCAGTCAGTGAGTCAGTCAGTGAGTCAGTCAGTGAGTCAGTCAGTCAGTGAGTCAGTCAGTGAGTCAGTGAGTCAGTCAGTGAGTCAGTCAGTGAGTCAGTCAGTCAGTGAGTCAGTCAGTGAGTCAGTCAGTGAGTCAGTCAGTGAGTCAGTCAGTGAGTCAGTCAGTGAGTCAGTCAGTCAGTCAGTGAGTCAGTCAGTGAGTCAGTGAGTCAGTGAGTCAGTGAGTCAGTGAGTCAGTCAGTGAGTCAGTGAGTCAGTCAGTGAGTCAGTCAGTGAGTCAGTGAGTCAGTCAGTGAGTCAGTCAGTGAGTCAGTCAGTGAGTGAGTCAGTCAGTGAGTCAGTCAGTGAGTCAGTCAGTGAGTCAGTCAGTGAGTCAGTCAGTGAGTCAGTGAGTCAGTCAGTGAGTCAGTCAGTGAGTCAGTCAGTGAGTCAGTGAGTCAGTGAGTCAGTCAGTGAGTCAGTCAGTGAGTCAGTCAGTGAGTCAGTCAGTGAGTCAGTCAGTGAGTCAGTCAGTGAGTCAGTCAGTGAGTCAGTCAGTGAGTCAGTCAGTGAGTCAGTCAGTGAGTCAGTCAGTGAGTCAGTGAGTCAGTCAGTCAGTCAGTCAGTCAGTGAGTGAGTGAGTGAGTCAGTCAGTGAGTCAGTCAGTGAGTCAGTCAGTGAGTCAGTGAGTCAGTCAGTGAGTCAGTCAGTGAGTCAGTGAGTCAGTCAGTGAGTCAGTCAGTGAGTCAGTCAGTGAGTCAGTGAGTCAGTCAGTGAGTCAGTGAGTCAGTCAGTGAGTCAGTCAGTGAGTCAGTCAGTGAGTCAGTCAGTCAGTGAGTGAGTCAGTGAGTCAGTCAGTCAGTGAGTCAGTCAGTGAGTGAGTCAGTCAGTGAGTCAGTCAGTCAGTGAGTCAGTCAGTGAGTCAGTCAGTGAGTGAGTCAGTCAGTCAGTCAGTCAGTGAGTCAGTCAGTGAGTCAGTCAGTGAGTCAGTGAGTGAGTCAGTGAGTGAGTCAGTCAGTGAGTCAGTCAGTGAGTCAGTCAGTCAGTGAGTCAGTCAGTGAGTCAGTCAGTGAGTGAGTCAGTGAGTGAGTCAGTCAGTGAGTCAGTCAGTGAGTCAGTCAGTGAGTCAGTCAGTGAGTCAGTCAGTGAGTCAGTCAGTGAGTCAGTCAGTGAGTCAGTCAGTGAGTCAGTCAGTGAGTCAGTCAGTGAGTCAGTGAGTCAGTGAGTCAGTCAGTGAGTCAGTCAGTGAGTCAGTGAGTCAGTCAGTCAGTGAGTCAGTCAGTGAGTCAGTCAGTGAGTCAGTGAGTCAGTCAGTGAGTCAGTCAGTGAGTCAGTCAGTGAGTCAGTCAGTGAGTCAGTCAGTGAGTCAGTCAGTGAGTCAGTCAGTGAGTCAGTCAGTGAGTCAGTCAGTGAGTCAGTCAGTGAGTCAGTCAGTGAGTCAGTCAGTGAGTGAGTCAGTCAGTCAGTGAGTCAGTCAGTGAGTCAGTCAGTGAGTCAGTCAGTGAGTCAGTCAGTGAGTCAGTCAGTCAGTGAGTCAGTCAGTCAGTGAGTCAGTCAGTGAGTCAGTCAGTGAGTGAGTCAGTCAGTCAGTCAGTCAGTCAGTCAGTCAGTGAGTCAGTGAGTCAGTCAGTCAGTGAGTCAGTCAGTGAGTCAGTCAGTCAGTGAGTCAGTCAGTGAGTCAGTCAGTCAGTGAGTCAGTGAGTGAGTCAGTCAGTGAGTCAGTCAGTGAGTCAGTCAGTGAGTCAGTGAGTCAGTGAGTCAGTGAGTCAGTCAGTGAGTCAGTCAGTGAGTCAGTCAGTGAGTCAGTCAGTGAGTCAGTCAGTGAGTCAGTCAGTGAGTCAGTCAGTCAGTGAGTCAGTCAGTCAGTCAGTCAGTCAGTCAGTCAGTGAGTCAGTGAGTCAGTCAGTCAGTGAGTCAGTCAGTGAGTCAGTCAGTCAGTGAGTCAGTCAGTGAGTGAGTCAGTCAGTGAGTCAGTCAGTGAGTCAGTCAGTCAGTGAGTCAGTCAGTGAGTCAGTCAGTCAGTCAGTCAGTGAGTCAGTCAGTCAGTCAGTCAGTCAGTCAGTGAGTGAGTCAGTCAGTCAGTCAGTCAGTCAGTCAGTCAGTGAGTCAGTCAGTCAGTCAGTCAGTGAGTCAGTCAGTCAGTCAGTCAGTCAGTGAGTCAGTCAGTGAGTCAGTCAGTGAGTCAGTCAGTCAGTCAGTGAGTCAGTCAGTGAGTCAGTGAGTCAGTGAGTCAGTGAGTCAGTCAGTGAGTCAGTGAGTGAGTCAGTCAGTGAGTCAGTCAGTGAGTCAGTCAGTGAGTCAGTCAGTGAGTCAGTCAGTGAGTCAGTCAGTGAGTCAGTCAGTGAGTCAGTCAGTGAGTCAGTCAGTGAGTCAGTCAGTGAGTCAGTCAGTGAGTCAGTCAGTGAGTCAGTCAGTGAGTCAGTCAGTGAGTCAGTCAGTCAGTCAGTGAGTCAGTCAGTCAGTGAGTCAGTCAGTGAGTCAGTCAGTGAGTGAGTCAGTCAGTCAGTGAGTCAGTCAGTCAGTGAGTCAGTCAGTCAGTGAGTGAGTCAGTCAGTGAGTCAGTCAGTGAGTCAGTCAGTGAGTCAGTCAGTCAGTGAGTCAGTCAGTCAGTGAGTCAGTCAGTCAGTGAGTCAGTCAGTCAGTGAGTCAGTCAGTCAGTGAGTCAGTCAGTGAGAGTCAGTCAGTCAGTCAGTCAGTCAGTCAGTCAGTCAGTGAGTCAGTCAGTCAGTGAGTCAGTCAGTGAGTCAGTCAGTGAGTCAGTCAGTGAGTCAGTCAGTGAGTCAGTCAGTCAGTGAGTCAGTCAGTCAGTGAGTCAGTCAGTGAGTCAGTCAGTGAGTCAGTCAGTCAGTGAGTCAGTCAGTCAGTCAGTCAGTCAGTCAGTCAGTGAGTCAGTCAGTCAGTGAGTCAGTCAGTGAGTCAGTCAGTCAGTGAGTCAGTCAGTCAGTGAGTCAGTCAGTGAGTCAGTCAGTGAGTCAGTCAGTCAGTCAGTCAGTCAGTCAGTCAGTCAGTCAGTCAGTCAGTCAGTCAGTGAGTCAGTCAGTGAGTCAGTCAGTCAGTGAGTCAGTCAGTCAGTGAGTCAGTCAGTCAGTGAGTCAGTCAGTGAGTCAGTCAGTCAGTGAGTCAGTGAGTGAGTCAGTCAGTGAGTCAGTCAGTGAGTCAGTCAGTGAGTCAGTCAGTGAGTCAGTCAGTGAGTCAGTCAGTGAGTCAGTGAGTGAGTCAGTCAGTGAGTCAGTCAGTGAGTCAGTCAGTGAGTCAGTCAGTCAGTGAGTCAGTCAGTCAGTGAGTCAGTCAGTGAGTCAGTCAGTGAGTCAGTCAGTGAGTCAGTCAGTGAGTCAGTCAGTGAGTCAGTCAGTGAGTCAGTCAGTGAGTCAGTGAGTGAGTCAGTCAGTCAGTCAGTCAGTCAGTGAGTGAGTGAGTGAGTGAGTCAGTCAGTGAGTCAGTCAGTGAGTCAGTCAGTGAGTCAGTGAGTCAGTCAGTGAGTCAGTCAGTGAGTCAGTGAGTCAGTCAGTGAGTCAGTCAGTGAGTCAGTCAGTGAGTCAGTGAGTCAGTCAGTGAGTCAGTGAGTCAGTCAGTGAGTCAGTCAGTGAGTCAGTCAGTGAGTCAGTCAGTCAGTGAGTGAGTCAGTGAGTCAGTCAGTCAGTGAGTCAGTCAGTGAGTGAGTCAGTCAGTGAGTCAGTCAGTCAGTGAGTCAGTCAGTGAGTCAGTCAGTGAGTGAGTCAGTCAGTGAGTCAGTCAGTGAGTGAGTCAGTGAGTCAGTCAGTCAGTGAGTCAGTCAGTGAGTCAGTCAGTGAGTCAGTGAGTGAGTCAGTCAGTGAGTCAGTCAGTGAGTCAGTCAGTCAGTGAGTCAGTGAGTGAGTCAGTCAGTGAGTCAGTCAGTGAGTCAGTCAGTGAGTGAGTCAGTGAGTGAGTCAGTCAGTGAGTCAGTCAGTGAGTCAGTCAGTGAGTCAGTCAGTGAGTCAGTCAGTGAGTCAGTCAGTGAGTCAGTCAGTGAGTCAGTGAGTCAGTGAGTCAGTCAGTGAGTCAGTCAGTGAGTCAGTGAGTCAGTCAGTCAGTGAGTCAGTCAGTGAGTCAGTCAGTGAGTCAGTGAGTCAGTCAGTGAGTCAGTCAGTGAGTCAGTCAGTGAGTCAGTCAGTGAGTCAGTCAGTGAGTCAGTCAGTGAGTCAGTCAGTGAGTCAGTCAGTGAGTCAGTCAGTGAGTCAGTCAGTGAGTCAGTCAGTGAGTCAGTCAGTGAGTCAGTCAGTGAGTCAGTCAGTGAGTCAGTCAGTGAGTCAGTCAGTCAGTCAGTGAGTCAGTCAGTGAGTCAGTCAGTGAGTCAGTCAGTCAGTGAGTCAGTCAGTCAGTGAGTCAGTGAGTGAGTCAGTCAGTGAGTCAGTCAGTCAGTGAGTCAGTCAGTGAGTGAGTCAGTCAGTCAGTCAGTCAGTCAGTCAGTCAGTCAGTGAGTCAGTGAGTCAGTCAGTCAGTGAGTCAGTCAGTGAGTCAGTCAGTCAGTGAGTCAGTCAGTGAGTCAGTCAGTCAGTGAGTCAGTGAGTGAGTCAGTCAGTGAGTCAGTCAGTGAGTCAGTGAGTCAGTGAGTCAGTGAGTCAGTCAGTGAGTCAGTCAGTGAGTCAGTCAGTGAGTCAGTCAGTGAGTCAGTCAGTGAGTCAGTCAGTGAGTCAGTCAGTGAGTCAGTCAGTCAGTGAGTCAGTCAGTCAGTCAGTCAGTCAGTCAGTCAGTCAGTGAGTCAGTGAGTCAGTCAGTCAGTGAGTCAGTCAGTGAGTCAGTCAGTCAGTGAGTCAGTCAGTGAGTGAGTCAGTCAGTGAGTCAGTCAGTGAGTCAGTCAGTCAGTGAGTCAGTCAGTGAGTCAGTCAGTGAGTCAGTCAGTCAGTGAGTCAGTCAGTGAGTCAGTCAGTCAGTGAGTCAGTCAGTCAGTCAGTGAGTGAGTCAGTCAGTCAGTCAGTCAGTCAGTGAGTGAGTCAGTCAGTCAGTCAGTCAGTCAGTCAGTCAGTCAGTGAGTCAGTCAGTCAGTCAGTCAGTGAGTCAGTCAGTGAGTCAGTCAGTGAGTCAGTCAGTCAGTCAGTGAGTCAGTCAGTGAGTCAGTGAGTCAGTGAGTCAGTGAGTCAGTCAGTGAGTCAGTGAGTGAGTCAGTCAGTGAGTCAGTCAGTGAGTCAGTCAGTGAGTCAGTCAGTGAGTCAGTCAGTGAGTCAGTCAGTGAGTCAGTCAGTGAGTCAGTCAGTGAGTCAGTCAGTGAGTCAGTCAGTGAGTCAGTCAGTGAGTCAGTCAGTCAGTCAGTGAGTCAGTCAGTCAGTGAGTCAGTCAGTGAGTCAGTCAGTGAGTGAGTCAGTCAGTCAGTGAGTCAGTCAGTCAGTGAGTCAGTCAGTCAGTGAGTGAGTCAGTCAGTGAGTCAGTCAGTGAGTCAGTCAGTGAGTCAGTCAGTGAGTCAGTCAGTCAGTGAGTCAGTCAGTCAGTGAGTCAGTCAGTCAGTGAGTCAGTCAGTCAGTGAGTCAGTCAGTCAGTCAGTCAGTCAGTCAGTCAGTCAGTCAGTGAGTCAGTCAGTCAGTGAGTCAGTCAGTGAGTCAGTCAGTGAGTCAGTCAGTGAGTCAGTCAGTCAGTGAGTCAGTCAGTCAGTCAGTCAGTCAGTGAGTCAGTCAGTCAGTCAGTCAGTCAGTCAGTCAGTGAGTCAGTCAGTCAGTGAGTCAGTCAGTCAGTGAGTCAGTCAGTGAGTGAGTCAGTCAGTCAGTGAGTCAGTCAGTGAGTCAGTCAGTGAGTCAGTCAGTCAGTCAGTCAGTCAGTCAGTCAGTCAGTCAGTCAGTGAGTCAGTCAGTCAGTGAGTCAGTCAGTCAGTCAGTCAGTCAGTGAGTCAGTCAGTCAGTGAGTCAGTCAGTCAGTGAGTCAGTCAGTCAGTGAGTCAGTCAGTGAGTCAGTCAGTGAGTCAGTCAGTCAGTCAGTCAGTCAGTCAGTCAGTCAGTCAGTCAGTCAGTGAGTCAGTCAGTCAGTGAGTCAGTCAGTCAGTCAGTCAGTCAGTGAGTCAGTCAGTCAGTGAGTCAGTCAGTCAGTGAGTCAGTCAGTCAGTGAGTCAGTCAGTGAGTCAGTGAGTGAGTCAGTCAGTGAGTCAGTCAGTGAGTCAGTCAGTGAGTCAGTCAGTGAGTCAGTCAGTGAGTCAGTCAGTGAGTCAGTCAGTGAGTCAGTGAGTGAGTCAGTCAGTGAGTCAGTCAGTGAGTCAGTCAGTGAGTCAGTCAGTCAGTGAGTCAGTCAGTCAGTGAGTCAGTCAGTGAGTCAGTCAGTGAGTCAGTCAGTGAGTCAGTCAGTGAGTCAGTCAGTGAGTCAGTCAGTGAGTCAGTCAGTGAGTCAGTCAGTGAGTCAGTCAGTGAGTCAGTCAGTGAGTCAGTCAGTGAGTCAGTCAGTCAGTCAGTCAGTCAGTCAGTGAGTCAGTCAGTCAGTGAGTCAGTCAGTGAGTCAGTCAGTCAGTCAGTGAGTCAGTCAGTCAGTGAGTCAGTCAGTCAGTGAGTCAGTCAGTCAGTGAGTGAGTCAGTGAGTGAGTCAGTGAGTGAGTCAGTCAGTGAGTCAGTCAGTGAGTCAGTCAGTGAGTCAGTCAGTGAGTCAGTCAGTGAGTCAGTCAGTGAGTCAGTCAGTGAGTCAGTCAGTGAGTCAGTCAGTGAGTCAGTCAGTGAGTCAGTCAGTGAGTCAGTCAGTCAGTGAGTCAGTCAGTCAGTGAGTCAGTCAGTCAGTGAGTCAGTCAGTGAGTCAGTCAGTGAGTGAGTCAGTGAGTGAGTCAGTGAGTGAGTCAGTGAGTGAGTCAGTGAGTGAGTCAGTGAGTGAGTCAGTCAGTGAGTCAGTCAGTGAGTCAGTCAGTGAGTCAGTCAGTGAGTCAGTCAGTGAGTCAGTCAGTGAGTCAGTCAGTGAGTCAGTCAGTGAGTCAGTCAGTGAGTCAGTCAGTGAGTCAGTCAGTGAGTCAGTCAGTCAGTGAGTCAGTCAGTCAGTGAGTCAGTCAGTCAGTGAGTCAGTCAGTCAGTGAGTCAGTCAGTGAGTCAGTCAGTGAGTCAGTCAGTGAGTCAGTCAGTGAGTCAGTCAGTGAGTCAGTCAGTCAGTCAGTCAGTCAGTCAGTCAGTCAGTCAGTCAGTGAGTCAGTCAGTGAGTCAGTCAGTGAGTCAGTCAGTCAGTGAGTGAGTGAGTCAGTCAGTCAGTCAGTCAGTCAGTGAGTCAGTCAGTCAGTCAGTCAGTGAGTCAGTCAGTCAGTCAGTCAGTGAGTCAGTCAGTGAGTCAGTCAGTCAGTGAGTCAGTCAGTCAGTCAGTGAGTCAGTCAGTGAGTCAGTCAGTGAGTCAGTCAGTCAGTGAGTCAGTGAGTGAGTCAGTGAGTGAGTCAGTCAGTGAGTCAGTGAGTCAGTGAGTCAGTGAGTCAGTGAGTCAGTCAGTGAGTCAGTCAGTGAGTCAGTCAGTGAGTCAGTCAGTGAGTCAGTCAGTGAGTCAGTCAGTGAGTCAGTCAGTGAGTCAGTCAGTCAGTCAGTCAGTCAGTGAGTCAGTCAGTGAGTCAGTCAGTCAGTGAGTCAGTCAGTCAGTGAGTCAGTGAGTGAGTCAGTGAGTGAGTCAGTGAGTCAGTCAGTGAGTCAGTCAGTGAGTCAGTCAGTCAGTCAGTGAGTCAGTGAGTCAGTGAGTCAGTGAGTCAGTGAGTCAGTCAGTGAGTCAGTCAGTGAGTCAGTCAGTCAGTGAGTCAGTCAGTCAGTGAGTCAGTCAGTCAGTGAGTCAGTCAGTCAGTGAGTCAGTCAGTGAGTCAGTCAGTGAGTCAGTCAGTGAGTCAGTCAGTGAGTCAGTCAGTGAGTCAGTCAGTGAGTCAGTCAGTGAGTCAGTCAGTGAGTCAGTCAGTGAGTCAGTCAGTGAGTGAGTCAGTCAGTGAGTGAGTCAGTCAGTCAGTGAGTCAGTCAGTGAGTCAGTGAGTCAGTCAGTCAGTGAGTCAGTCAGTCAGTGAGTCAGTCAGTCAGTGAGTCAGTCAGTGAGTCAGTGAGTGAGTCAGTCAGTGAGTCAGTCAGTGAGTCAGTCAGTGAGTCAGTGAGTCAGTGAGTCAGTGAGTGAGTCAGTCAGTGAGTCAGTCAGTCAGTCAGTCAGTCAGTGAGTGAGTCAGTGAGTGAGTCAGTCAGTGAGTCAGTCAGTCAGTCAGTCAGTGAGTCAGTCAGTCAGTCAGTGAGTCAGTCAGTGAGTCAGTCAGTCAGTCAGTCAGTGAGTCAGTCAGTGAGTCAGTCAGTCAGTGAGTCAGTCAGTGAGTCAGTCAGTGAGTCAGTCAGTCAGTGAGTCAGTCAGTCAGTGAGTCAGTCAGTCAGTGAGTCAGTCAGTCAGTGAGTCAGTCAGTGAGTGAGTCAGTCAGTCAGTGAGTCAGTCAGTGAGTCAGTCAGTCAGTCAGTCAGTCAGTCAGTCAGTCAGTCAGTCAGTCAGTCAGTCAGTGAGTGAGTCAGTGAGTCAGTCAGTCAGTCAGTCAGTCAGTCAGTCAGTGAGTCAGTCAGTCAGTCAGTGAGTCAGTCAGTCAGTCAGTCAGTCAGTCAGTCAGTCAGTGAGTCAGTCAGTCAGTGAGTCAGTCAGTCAGTGAGTCAGTCAGTCAGTCAGTGAGTCAGTCAGTGAGTCAGTCAGTGAGTCAGTCAGTGAGTCAGTCAGTGAGTGAGTCAGTCAGTCAGTGAGTCAGTCAGTGAGTCAGTCAGTGAGTCAGTCAGTGAGTCAGTCAGTGAGTCAGTCAGTGAGTCAGTCAGTGAGTCAGTCAGTGAGTCAGTCAGTGAGTCAGTCAGTGAGTCAGTCAGTGAGTCAGTCAGTGAGTCAGTCAGTGAGTCAGTCAGTGAGTCAGTCAGTGAGTCAGTCAGTGAGTCAGTCAGTGAGTGAGTCAGTGAGTCAGTCAGTGAGTCAGTGAGTCAGTCAGTCAGTGAGTCAGTCAGTCAGTGAGTCAGTCAGTCAGTGAGTCAGTCAGTGAGTCAGTGAGTGAGTCAGTCAGTGAGTCAGTCAGTGAGTGAGTGAGTCAGTCAGTGAGTCAGTCAGTGAGTGAGTCAGTCAGTCAGTGAGTCAGTCAGTGAGTGAGTCAGTCAGTCAGTGAGTCAGTCAGTGAGTCAGTGAGTCAGTCAGTCAGTGAGTCAGTCAGTCAGTGAGTCAGTCAGTCAGTGAGTCAGTCAGTGAGTCAGTCAGTGAGTCAGTCAGTGAGTCAGTCAGTGAGTGAGTCAGTCAGTCAGTGAGTCAGTCAGTGAGTCAGTCAGTGAGTCAGTCAGTGAGTCAGTCAGTGAGTCAGTCAGTGAGTCAGTCAGTGAGTCAGTCAGTGAGTCAGTCAGTGAGTCAGTCAGTGAGTCAGTCAGTGAGTCAGTCAGTGAGTCAGTCAGTGAGTCAGTCAGTGAGTCAGTCAGTGAGTCAGTCAGTGAGTCAGTCAGTGAGTCAGTCAGTGAGTCAGTCAGTGAGTCAGTCAGTGAGTGAGTCAGTCAGTCAGTGAGTCAGTCAGTGAGTCAGTGAGTCAGTGAGTCAGTGAGTCAGTCAGTGAGTCAGTCAGTCAGTGAGTCAGTCAGTGAGTCAGTGAGTGAGTCAGTCAGTGAGTCAGTCAGTGAGTCAGTGAGTCAGTGAGTGAGTCAGTCAGTGAGTCAGTCAGTCAGTCAGTCAGTCAGTCAGTGAGTCAGTGAGTGAGTCAGTCAGTGAGTGAGTCAGTCAGTCAGTCAGTCAGTCAGTGAGTCAGTCAGTGAGTCAGTCAGTCAGTGAGTCAGTCAGTGAGTCAGTCAGTGAGTCAGTCAGTCAGTGAGTCAGTCAGTCAGTGAGTCAGTCAGTCAGTGAGTCAGTCAGTCAGTGAGTCAGTCAGTGAGTGAGTCAGTCAGTGAGTGAGTCAGTCAGTGAGTGAGTCAGTCAGTCAGTCAGTCAGTCAGTCAGTCAGTCAGTCAGTCAGTCAGTCAGTCAGTCAGTGAGTGAGTCAGTGAGTGAGTCAGTCAGTCAGTCAGTCAGTCAGTCAGTCAGTGAGTGAGTCAGTGAGTGAGTCAGTCAGTCAGTCAGTCAGTGAGTCAGTCAGTCAGTCAGTCAGTCAGTCAGTCAGTCAGTGAGTCAGTCAGTGAGTCAGTCAGTCAGTCAGTCAGTCAGTCAGTCAGTCAGTGAGTCAGTCAGTCAGTCAGTCAGTGAGTCAGTCAGTGAGTCAGTCAGTGAGTCAGTCAGTGAGTCAGTCAGTGAGTCAGTCAGTCAGTCAGTCAGTCAGTGAGTCAGTCAGTGAGTCAGTCAGTCAGTGAGTCAGTCAGTGAGTCAGTCAGTGAGTCAGTCAGTCAGTGAGTCAGTCAGTCAGTGAGTCAGTCAGTCAGTGAGTCAGTCAGTCAGTGAGTCAGTCAGTCAGTGAGTCAGTCAGTGAGTCAGTCAGTCAGTGAGTCAGTCAGTGAGTCAGTCAGTGAGTCAGTCAGTCAGTGAGTCAGTCAGTCAGTGAGTCAGTCAGTCAGTGAGTCAGTCAGTCAGTGAGTCAGTCAGTCAGTGAGTCAGTCAGTCAGTGAGTCAGTCAGTGAGTGAGTCAGTCAGTGAGTGAGTCAGTCAGTGAGTGAGTCAGTCAGTGAGTGAGTCAGTCAGTCAGTCAGTCAGTCAGTGAGTGAGTCAGTGAGTGAGTCAGTCAGTCAGTCAGTGAGTCAGTCAGTCAGTCAGTCAGTCAGTCAGTCAGTCAGTCAGTGAGTCAGTCAGTGAGTCAGTCAGTCAGTCAGTCAGTCAGTCAGTCAGTCAGTCAGTGAGTCAGTCAGTCAGTCAGTCAGTGAGTCAGTCAGTGAGTCAGTCAGTGAGTCAGTCAGTGAGTCAGTCAGTGAGTCAGTCAGTCAGTCAGTCAGTGAGTCAGTCAGTCAGTGAGTGAGTCAGTGAGTCAGTCAGTGAGTCAGTCAGTCAGTCAGTCAGTCAGTCAGTCAGTCAGTCAGTCAGTCAGTCAGTGAGTCAGTCAGTCAGTGAGTCAGTCAGTCAGTGAGTCAGTCAGTGAGTCAGTCAGTGAGTCAGTGAGTCAGTCAGTCAGTCAGTCAGTCAGTCAGTCAGTCAGTCAGTCAGTCAGTCAGTCAGTGAGTCAGTCAGTCAGTGAGTCAGTCAGTCAGTGAGTCAGTCAGTGAGTCAGTCAGTGAGTCAGTGAGTCAGTCAGTGAGTCAGTCAGTGAGTCAGTCAGTGAGTCAGTCAGTGAGTCAGTCAGTGAGTCAGTCAGTGAGTTAGTCAGTGAGTCAGTCAGTGAGTCAGTGAGTCAGTGAGTCAGTCAGTGAGTCAGTCAGTGAGTCAGTCAGTGAGTCAGTCAGTGAGTCAGTCAGTGAGTCAGTCAGTGAGTCAGTCAGTGAGTGAGTCAGTCAGTGAGTCAGTCAGTGAGTGAGTCAGTCAGTGAGTGAGTCAGTGAGTCAGTCAGTGAGTCAGTCAGTGAGTCAGTCAGTGAGTCAGTCAGTGAGTCAGTCAGTCAGTGAGTCAGTCAGTCAGTCAGTCAGTCAGTGAGTCAGTCAGTGAGTCAGTCAGTCAGTCAGTCAGTGAGTCAGTCAGTCAGTGAGTCAGTCAGTGAGTCAGTCAGTGAGTCAGTCAGTGAGTCAGTCAGTCAGTGAGTCAGTCAGTGAGTCAGTCAGTGAGTCAGTCAGTCAGTGAGTCAGTCAGTGAGTCAGTCAGTGAGTCAGTCAGTGAGTCAGTCAGTGAGTCAGTCAGTCAGTGAGTCAGTCAGTGAGTCAGTCAGTGAGTCAGTCAGTGAGTCAGTCAGTGAGTCAGTCAGGGCTTTCAGCTTTTTATATATAGATATCAAAATGTCCAAAATAAATAGTAGAACCCATTCTATACTTTATTTTAGCATAAATATGCTAAATAAAAAAAATAACTATAAATGTTAAAAAAACCAATTTGTTTTAGCATTTTACCCCCAATAAAATGAAAAAAAAAGTCAGTGAAAAATATATTTTAAAAACTGCCTTATATGTCATGGGAAACAAAAACGCAGTAAAAATAATTTTGGTAGCTAAAGGAAACAATCCGCATCCAACATCAGAAAGCTTGGAAGACTTTTTTCGCCACATCCCTTTACAGACTATATCTAAAGAAGATGATAAGATATTGGGGGCCCCTTTCTCTTCAATACAGTTAGATTCGGTAATAATATCCTTGAAGCCCCTAAAGGCCCCTGGTCCCGAGGGGTTTGCAAATGAATATTTTAAACATTTTACAGAATATTTGTCTCATTAAATTTAGCTGCAGACGACGGGTCCCTTCCAGAAGAAGGTCTGCAGCAATATCCGCCCAATATCTTTGTTACATTCAGATGCTAAAATTTATGCTAAATTGATAGCTAATCGCCTACTGACTATTCTCCCTAAGGTTATTCACTCTGACAAAGTAGGGTTTACAAAGGACAGACAAGCACCAAACAGCATACGCAAAGTTATAAACTTGATCCATATATCAGAACAGTCTCTTACCCCTACTGTGCTCCTAATGTTGGACACTAAAAATGCCTTTAATAGGGTCCATTGGGACTTTGCTTTCTTAGCCCTTAAAAAGTTTGGCATGGGAAATACCGCGATTAATAAAATTAAAGCACTTTATTCTTCCCCTGCGGCTAGAGTCCTGGTTGTCGGAACACTTTTGAGACCTTTTAATATTTCCAATGGGGTAAGACAGGGTTACCCGCTGTCCCTTTGCTTTTTACTATCGCTATTAAACCTCTGGCTTAATTGATCCATACCAACATGTGTGTGCAGGGTGTGTGCAGGGTGTTCCCTTAACCATAAATTATGTTTATTTGAAGATGATATCAATCTGACTTTAACCATAACTCTCCAGTCTGACAGAGGTCTGGAAGGATATACAGATGTATAGTAAAGTGTCTTATTACAGCTTGAAAGCCACCAAGTCCCAAATTCTGGGAATTGATATTTCACCCAGCCACCGTGAAGCTTTAAGGAAAGAGTTTCCCTTCCAGTGGCAGGAGGATAGCATTCCCTACTTGGGGATTATGTTGTCCCATCCCTTAAATTTGATAGTAGAAAGAAATATTAACCCTTTGATGGATTCTCTGCGGCGAGAGCTAGACTCATACAAATCCCAGTACTTATCATGACTGAGCAAAATTGCAATTTATAATATGATGACGCCCCCTAAGCTCTTGTATGTTTTTAGTTTTCTCCAGATTGTGCTGCCCATTAAACGTCTCCAAAAATTGCAGAGACAAGTTACTCACTTTATCTGGGAGGGAAAGAGACCCAGAGTAGCTCTAAATATTATAGCTCTGAGAATGGGTAAGGGCGGAGTAGGTCCACCAAAAATAGAAGCATATCAAAAGGCTACAATTATAAATCAGACAACATACTAGTCATCCCTGGCTGTTAGCAATCGAGGAAGCATCTATCAAGCAGAGACCATTGGGGGCGCTATTATGGGCTTATATTCTATCCCTTCTTGGAAAGGTTCCCACACTTAATATTATATATCCTGATTTGTCCCCCACGGTACAGGCTTCTCTGAACGCCTGAAAATATCTGATGAAAAATCTTATTTCCTCTCCTCAATCTAATACACCCCATATCCCCATAGAGACACTGGAGTTTTATGAAAGGTCTGGTCTAAAGATCTTGGAAATCAAGAGGGGTACAGTGTCCTGAGTCTCTTAAAAACAGGGGCCTGTGTGAGGGTGACGTGTGTTGCAGGCGTTGCGGTGGTAAGGGTTCTCTGCTCCACATTTTTTAAGACTGCCTGTGTTTAACCATTTACTGGAAAGAAATATTTCTTATGATCAAAAATATTGCAAATCTCAATTTCACCAAACGTCCCGAAAGTGCCCGCCTTCTTTTACACATGGAAGGGATACACAACAGACTTAGAAAAATGATAGGACATATTTTTATGTCTGCGTCTTACCTAATAGCCAAACAATGGAAGAAAGTGCTGCCCCCAAGAATAGAAGACCTCTGTGATTTGCTGATCTCTAATGCTTTGATGGAGAAATTGATGGCAAGTTGGCAACTCGATCTAACAATCTGTTGAAATATAAGGAAATGTGGAATGTATGGCTTTCAAAATAGCGAATAGATGTATAGAGAGCAAATATTGCTTTTTTATGGTTGTTGCGTTGTTCTGTGTAGCTTTGAGGTTACTGTATTAAAAGGGAAAAAATGTCAGGGCATAATTTATGTTCAAAAGTATTTTATTGTTTTTCCATCGTAAATGTTACATCATGCCAAATCACATCAAGCTGGATACAGTACTTCCTTTTTTCTAATGTTTTGTAACAGTGCTATTAAACTGAAATTTAACAGTAAACTGTTCTACTGGTCTTCTATTTCTTCTTAAACTGTTGTGCAATAGAGAGACACCAGTGTTGGATGTTTCCTCTTGCCTGCTTTTAAAATTGTAACTAACGTTGTTACTGGATTCATTTCTAATGAGTATCTAACGTTGTAACCATATATCAATAAGAGTGTTCTGGTGGTCAACAGCCAACCCGCCCCGGTGTGTGTCGGGCGTGGAGTCTACCGGCACCAGAAATAACTACAAATGTAGTATTAATAATCTAATCATAAGAGATACAAAAAAGGAACTAAAAGTAGATAGGATGGGGGGACATGGGGGGGGGGGTGTGTGGGAGGGTATTAAGAGGGAAAAAGAAGGTAGTAGAGTGATAGAGAAAGAGCAGAAGGAAATCTAGGTAGAGAGATCCTCATAATGCCTTTTTACCTCGAGCCCCAGACCCAGCCCAGTATTTGTTACCGTATGGGCAGATCGCCCCTCTGCAGCCACCCTTCAAAGTCAGTTGACTTACGAAACGTCAGCCATGATTCCCAGGTCGTGTGGAAGACCTCGTACTTCTTTTCGTCCCCCACTCTTAGCTCCTCCATGTGGCATATTTCGTCCAGGGCTGTCACCCAATTTAATCTCGAGGGTGGCACTTGCGACCTCCATAGACGAGGGATGGAGACCCTTGTTGCTACTAGAAAAAAGTGAAGAATACTTTTCTTATTTATTCCCAGTGACCCCGGCAGTATTGTTAGGAGCGTGATTTCGGGGTTGAGAACTAGAGAGTTTCTTGTCAGGGCGTTGTAGAGTCCATCCACCGCCTTCCATAGGGGGGGGAGATCAGGGGGCATGACCACCAGACATGAGTTAGTGTCCCAGTCTCCGCCTGGATTTCCAACAGAGATCCGAGACCCCTGGGTAGAATTTTGCCAGCTGCGCCGGGGTGCGGTACCATTGTGTAAGCAATTTATAATTTAGCTCTTGGTGATTGCCTGATACTGTCGTCTTATGTATCATACACTGGGCTTTCACCCAGTCCTCGTCTGGCATGGCTCGACCCAGCTCCCTCTCCCATGATTTCCTGAATCCATTCCCGGCATCCCGACCCCCCTCAGCCACCAGAATGCTATAGACCGCGGAGATCTCGCCCCTTTTTTCCTGTGGGGACTCGCATAGCTCCTCAAAGGGTGTCGATGGCAGTGCCAGATTGGTAATCGGTCCCAAGGTTCTTATGAAGTGCACTATCTGATGATACTGGAACCACGCACCTGCCCTCGGCCCCCGCTCTCCGGCAAGTACCTCCATGGATAGGGATGGGATCCTACAAATGATGTCGCGTACTCTGGGGCATTGCAGACCTAGTCCCTCTAACAACGGTGATCCATCTTCACCTTGGGGGAAATCTGGGTTTCCCGTCAGGGGGGTCCATGGCCCAGGTACCCTTATCAGCCCGCACTTAACCGTGAATCCGTCCCATGTTTTCAGTATGAAGCATATAAAGGGGGATACTTTTATACTGCGTCTACCCAGACCTCCTTTTAGTCAGAATAACCCTTGTATTCGTTTGGTTGTGCGTTCTAATTCCACCCAGTGTTCCGTGGGGTCTTTTCGTGTCAAGTCTAGTACTATTTTGCCTATTGCCGCTCTATAGTATGAGCGAAGGTCTGGGAGGCCCAGACCCCCTTTGTTCTTCCGTTGTGTTAGTAATTTGTAGCTAAGGCGTGGTCTGGAGCCTTTCCAGATGTAGCATGTTACTATTTTTTGGAGTCTATTAAAGTATTATTTCGGTAAATTAATGGGTAAGGTTTGAAAGAGATACAGAAGTCTGGGTAAAATATTCATTTTAATCGTGTGGATTCTGCCTAACCATGATAGATTCAGTGCTCTCCATTTGTCTAGGAGTTTTGTGATAGCTTTAAGGATGGGCTTGTAGTTTAACTCGTACAGTTTTCCCGTCTCTGGGGATAGAACCACTCCTAGATATTTTATTTGGTCCTCTTGCCATCTTAGGGGGAATTTAGATGCTAGTTGGGCCATATCCCTTGTGGGGAGGGAAATGTTTAGTATCTCAGACTTAGTCATATTAATTTTGAAGTAACTGACTCTACTATATGTTTCGCATTCGCTTAGAATAGCGGGTATGTCTTTTTTGGGATTTGTCATGTAGATCAATAGGTCATCCGCGAATAGCGCGGTCTTATGTATATTTCCCATGACTTCATATCCCGATATTTCTTTATTTATTCTGATGGCTTTGGCAAACGATTCCATTACTAGTGCATACAGAGTCGGAGACAAAGGGCACCCATGGCGTGTTCTGTTCTTTATGTTGATTGGTTTGGAGAGCGCGCCATTCACTCTGATTTGTGCAATTGGATTCTTTTATAGGGCCATCACCCATTGCCTACATCTATTGCCTATACCTATCTGTTTCAGGGTGCTTTCCAGGAATGACCAGTTGACCCGGTTGAACGCTTTTTCAGCGTCGACTGAGAGTAAGCAAAATGGTATGTTAGCTTCTTTTGCCCTTTCCATCAGGGAGAGTGTTCTTATGGTGTTTTCCCTGACTTCCCTTCCAGGGACAAACCCCACTTGATCTCTGTTTATAATTTCCCGGGTTATCGGTCTTAGGCGAGCTGCGATGATCTTCGCGAAGATTTTCGTGCCGATGTTTAGCAGGGAGATTGGGCGGTAGTTTTCGCATGCCATCGGGTCTTTACCCGGTTTGGGCAATACCGTGATGGTAGCCTGCAGTGACTGCTGCGGGAATGAACCTGTGTCTGAAATTGAAGGCCTTGCTTAGTATTGGAGCTAGGAGATCTCCAAAGGCTTTATAAAACCTTGGGGTAAAACCGTCGGGACCCGGGCTTTTTCTTATTTTTAACTCTTTTATTTCTTTAATAATTTCCTGATCTAGGAAATCCTCTTCTAGTCCCTGTGCTTGGTCTGCGGGTATTGTTTTCAGTGTGTGCGTCTGTAGATACTGGTCTATTTCCCCTTGGTCTACTGGATTTTCTATATTATAGAGCTCGCTATAGTAGTTCTGGAAGCAGTCTAAGATGTCTTTTGTCGCATGAATTTTCCCTTTCTCTTGGGATTTCATCGCAAATACGTAGCTTTGATTACCCCTATGCTTTAAGGCTCGAGCTAACCACGATCTGCTTTTGTTGCCATATTCATAGAATTTTCCCTTGAATCTGTCCCTCATGCAAAGATGATTTTTCTCCAGAATTCCCAGCACCTGCTGACGTAAGGCTGAGATCTCTGCGCTTAAGGTCCGTGTGGGATTTGATTTGTTTGTTTGTTTCGCTTTCTCCATTTGGGCTATCAAGTGTGACAATTTACCTATCCTGTCTTTCTTTAGGCGTGCCCCGTGGGATATGAATACCCCTCTTAGCACACACTTGAGGGCTTCCCACTGTACCGTGGGCGCTGTGGTGTCTGCCTTGTGTATTTCTACAAACGTCTTGATAGTCTTTCCGATCTCCTGGAGACAGCACGAGTCACTTAAAAGGTTGTCGTTTAGTCTCCAGGAGTTCAGTCCCCCACTCTTCCTCTGCCCCTGAAGTGTCCCGTAGGCAGGTGCGTGGTCTGACCATATGAAGTTGCCCATCGAACACTTGGGGTCTAGGTCTAAGAGATCGTGTGAGATGAAGATATAATCCAGTCTCCCATAACTATTATGGGCCACTGAATTGTGACTGTAGTCCTTGACCCCTGGATGCAAAATCCTCCAGAGGTCAACGAGTCTCAGTTCTGTCAGTTGTCTCCGCAATCTACGCAGGGCCGTTAAGGGGAATCCGGACTTACCCGAGGATGAGTCCAGTTCTGGGTCCAGGCTGATGTTAAAGTCCCCTCCAAGTACGATCCTGGAACCTGAGGCGAACAGCGCCAGTTCTCCCAGGGCTCGGCATCCAAACGAGACCTGTCCGGAATTTGGAGAATACATGTTAGCTATTGTTATTATACTTCCTCCCAGGTCGATCTTTAGGAATATGTATCTTCCTTCCTTATCTACTTTTGTGTCCAGTACTTTATGCGGGAGGGTCTTATGGATTGCGATCGACACGCTGCAGATTTTGTCAGGGTGCGCACTGTGATGCCAATTGGTGTAATATCGGTTGTTGTCTTTTGGTATGTGCCCTGCTTTATAGTGTGTCTCCTGAAGGAGGGCTATCATAACCTGTTTCTTATGTAAATGCGCCATAATCTGGCCCCGCTTGGCTGGCGCATTCATTCTGTCAGGGAATAATTTAGTAAGTATTATCATATACATACAATCGCACTGCAGCACTCGTTTATCCAATTACCGTAACATGGTGATAATCATTAGGGTGATGTCACGCCTCGGTCTGGGTTGGATCCACACATGCTCCAATAGATAATATAATCAGAGGCAGCATCCACGACAATGTTAAAGCAATAAAAGGACACTTTATTCCATCATGGTCCTATGAAACAACAACGTTTCAATTCAATAATGGATCTTTGTCAAGCCTGATTATATTATCTATTGGATAAGCTAGAAAGTTTTCATGCAACTTGTATAACGATTTTCAAAAAGGCTCTTTACATGCCTGTAATATCTCGAATTCCACCTGTGTATAACCATACAAAATAAAAATGTTCTAAAGAAAGTAAAGCTCTTGATTTTGCCGTTACATTCAGCATCAGGCATCCTTTCCATTTTATATGTTACCTTTTTACTACTGTAGATATTTGCCGTGCAAACAAAAAGAGGTGAAGCTTCCAGAACACGAGCAAACATTCTGCAGGCGCCGTCAGCTGATTCCAGGATGAGGGATGTAAGGTATATGAAAAATAATCAGAAATTACATACAGTGCATGACCAGCGCTAAATCATGCATTTACCTCACTATATATAAGGGGTTTGTGAGCCACCACAGAAAGGGATGACCACTTACCTCCAGTACACTAAATGGTGCCACATGCAGTATAATGTCACCACTAACCGCAAGTATAATAAATGGCGTCACACGCAGTATGTGTAAAAGGCATCTATCACCAGACACATGCTGCCGGATTGGAGAGCTGCGTAAACCAGTGGCAGAAACCCAAATAATGACGCTGGGTCACTTACTGGATTTTATTCATTAGTTTCCATAAAATCATTGTTTCTGCACCAGTATTAGCAACTCTTCAGGAACATGGCACCTCTCCACTTCCAACCCCCCCAGTCTCATTCATGGGTCACACAGTTTCCCTTACACAATCCATAGCCCTTTCAGTGGAAGCACATCTTCTCTCTCAATTCCTGGATCACCTCAATCAGCAGCAATAGGGTTGTCACCTTTCTCCCCAAAATATAATAGACAAATTCAAATTAAAGGGGTCTGATTTGAAGGCGGGGCTTAACATGGAGTGCAGTGTCAATTCTGTCCTCCATATCAGTACACAATCCCCCATACAGCCCTTCTCAATACATACAATATATATCTTACTTCACAGTTTATATGTCAGGACTACCCATGGCTCCTATACAGCGTTGGTAAGACGTTACACAATAATCCAGCCCTAAAAGTCAATCCATAGTGGCCACGCTCAGGAAACAGGTCACAGAGCTTCAAGAGTTTTGTGCCTCCTACCAGGAAAAGGTTGCTGCTCTGCAACAAGAGATCGAGGGGTTATAGAGGCAACTCTTGGAGATGCACAACTCAGTGCCAGATATCTGCATGCCACCGAAATTTGCAGGAGATCGTCGCCAATATAGAGGTTTTCTAAATCAATGCAGAATTTACTTCCAGATGCAGCCCACCTTGTTTATGAGCGACAGGAAGAAGGTGTTTTTCATCATTTACCTCCTCACTGATGAGGTGATTGCATGGGCCTCGCCATACAGAGACCAACAGTAATCTGCTTGGTAGCCTCAATGCCTTCATGACCGCTATGGGTCAAATCTTTGATGATCTGAACCGCTGTGTCACGGCTGTAAGGAGGTTATATAACCTACAACAAGGGCGACGTTCCATTACAGAGTATTTGGTGGAATTTTGCTGCTGGGTTTATGATACCACATGGAATCCAGCTGCAAAGCAGAGCCAATTCTGCTGGGGATTATCTGAGTGGGTAAAGGATGAACGTGCCAGAGTGGAGACTCCTGATGACCTGGAAGATTTTATTCAGCTATGCATCTGGCTTGACCAAAGACTTTCCACACGGTGAAAAGAGAAACTGCATGGTTTGGACACCAGCACCCCTTATTCATTGTCAATCCACATTGAGTCCTCCGCTGAGCACTGAAGCCACAGCAGGATGGATACAGATCAATGTAATCTGCAAACCCCTTTCTACTGTTGAAAAAGAAAGGCACCATGCTGATATAATGTGTGCCTTTATTGTGGAAACTCAGGACATTATGCTTTAAACTGTCCAAACAAGTTCTAAAGGACGATCGCCCTAGCCAACATCAAGGCCACAACCAATCTAGTGGTCACAAAACAAGGTGATATCATGAAACACACCTTTGCACTGTGTAGCAACCCGGGGATCAATCACTCACATCACAGGTAGACACCAATGGGTTAAACTCCATATGTCTATTTATTTTAAACTTCACAATTCTCAGCAATAGCAGCTTGCTTCAGCACAGCACTTTATGCACGTAAACTTAAATGTCCTTTTACTTCAGGGTTTTAATAAACAGTCCAACTGTGGTTCTCACCCACTCTCCAGAGCAGCTTCATACAGTTGTCTTCAGGACTTACTCTGTTTTCCCTCAGGACGGTTTCACTCCAACCTTCCTGAAGCGCATGAACAGTCTCTCCAACGTCCAGGTCTCTCTCCAGACCTCTTGCTCCCAGTCCAGGTCTCCCTCTGGATCTGTCTTGGGATATTCACAGCCTAGGTCCCTCTCACTGGACCTCTCTGCCTCACAACCCAGCCCCCTCTCACTGGACCTGTCTCTGGCTTGCAGCCCACTTCACCTCTCACTGTAGTAGGAATGAACAGCTATATCCTACTTCCTGACCACACCTGTGGGTGTTTTCCCTAGTCTCAGGCACCAGACTGCCTGTCTGTTGCCCCCTACAAGCCACTCTCTGTATTGCACCCCTACAACTGGTAATTTAGGATTGTGTAAAAACCCTTCCCCTGCTCCACCTTTTTGTCCTCCCAATAGAGATTTTAATGGCTAATCAGAAGACGCAGTGTTCAGCGATGTTGGATTCAGAAGCAGGAGGAAACTTTATGGTTTTAAAATACGCTCATAAGAAAAACTTTGCCACCAGACTTAAGGCCTTACGGATTGATATGGAAATCATGGATGGATCTCCCTTGTCCTTAGGAACTGTCACATAGGAGACGGTCAAAATGGAGCTCCGCATGAAAGTTGACCAACAATCAGCTTCCAGCTCATCTTGTCTCCTAAATTTCCAGTGATTCTCAGGATCCCCTGGTTCTCTACCTACAATCCTTCTATCAACAAGGAATTAACAGCCATTTCTTTCCCTTCAAAATTCTGTAAAGAGAATTGCCAGATAGCACTATCCACCCCTAAATCAGTGCAAGACCTCGAGGATCGTCAACAGGACTTTGAGAAATTACCAGATGTTCAGGAATGTCTGCAGCAAGAAGAAAGCTGACCAACTGCCACCTTATCGCCATATGACTGTCCTATTGAGCTGCTCCCTTGATCTTCTATTCCATTTGGGCGTATCTACAACCTCTCAGAACTAGAGTTAGGGTCCCTTTGGGAATATTTTGGATGAAAATCTAAAGAAGAACTTCAGCCTATCGGGAGCACCCATTTACTTTGTTAAAAAAAAAGACTCTACTGCAACTGTGCATTTACTACCAGGAACTAAATAAGATCACTGTTAAGAATCACTATCTTCTCCCATTAACTCCAGAACTGCTGGAGAGGTTTCATGCAGCCAAGTTATTTACTAAACTGGACCTCGGAGGAGCATATAATCTGAATCTGCCATGGAGGTTAATGAAAAACGGCTTTCAGAACAAGATATGGACATTTCAAACCTCTAGTGATGCCGTTCGGTCTATGCAATCTTCCCAGAAATTTGTAGCAAGGGTTTCCATTGCAGTGTTATGAGTGGGAAGACAAGTGTGTTCAATATGCCTAACGTTTAGCTACGCTACACTATTTGACAAGGGTGGAACTAGGTATTTGCAGTCATTAGGCTAAATTACCTTATTTATCTGGGTGTTTCCCATCAAGGCCAAAAGTGAATCCACAGAGGCAACAAGCTCACCGACCACATCCCCAAGGGTCAACCCAGCTGGGACATAGGAGGCGCCAGAGCTATCCACTTGATCTGGCCCATCTCGGGGGCCATAGCCTGCATTATCAGCAAGCAGAGCCAGGCGAACAAGGGAGGAGGTCCCAGTGGGATGCCTTGTCAACCAGAAAGTCTTGCCCCAAGACAGGTGGGCTGGGTGCAAAACATTGGGCAGACTATGGCACAGTTTGAAGGCCTTGGCTGTGGAGTGCTGCTTCCCACTGCAGTCTGCAATCATGACATTAATAGAAATATCTTCCTCCCCAGTGATGCCAGACTGCTATGTGAAGGCATACATCAGTTAAGGCTAAATTGCTGCCTCCATCTATGAGCCTTCCTTCATGTCGCTTTGATTTTGTTTACTTTGTTATGTAATTTTTTTGTTTAAAAATATTTGGATTTTTTGGCGAATTTTATGCTGTTCATATCCCTCTATCCTAAGAAAAAGTTTTTTTCATTATTGTATGTGTTTATCTTGTTTTCAGCCCTCCAAAACATAAAAGAATTTTGGTGCTATTCCCCAACAGCTTTAACAAAAAAAGTGGCAACATTCTGGTTAAGGGTGAAGTCACACGAACGTATATCGGCTCGGTTTTCAGCCGAGCCGATATACGTTGTCCTCATCTGCAGGGGGGGGGAGGATGGAAGAGCCAAGTGCAGGAACTGAGCTCCCGCCCCCCTCTCTGCCTCCTCTCCGCCCCTCTGCACTATTTGCAATGGGGAGAGGTGGGACGGGGCCGGGGCTAATTCGCGGACCTTAGCCCCGCCCCCTCCCCTCCTCTTCCCATTACAAACAGTGCAGAGGGGCGGAGAGGAGGCGGAGAGGGGGCCGGGAGCTCAGTTCCTGCACTTGGCTCTTCCATCCTCCCCCCCCTGCACACGATGACAACGAATATCGGCTCGGCTGAAAACCGAGCCGATATACGTTCGTGTGACTTCACCCTAAGGGTGTACAGAGGCCTACACTGGGCTTCCCATTTAATCTACACATGAGCTCCTTGCTGGAGAACAGGACTATAAATCTGTTGTAAGAGCCAGAGAAGTCTGGCATAGTTGCATAGGGATGTGGGTCCAAAATAAATGACTATTGCGGGCCTATGCGACTATCTATGACAACGATATACCGGCCATTTGCATGATTTGCCTTTGAGCCTTCAGCACAGATATTTTAGCGTACACAAACTTTTTCATACGCAATGATAGATGAACGATCTTTGAAAAGGCTTGGCAATTAGACTGCTTTTTGCAAATGTGTGAAAATTACTGCAGACACATGGTCTAGGCAGTGACGAAGCAGGCAATCACAGGCAAAATATCCTGAACTTGCTATTTTAGATTCAAAAGATTTTTATTCACATTTGTCAACATTACAAATATTTTGTGTGAGCTCGCATAAATTGCAGAACAGAAGAAAAAATTCTTGGCTCTAAGAGCTCAGTGAGAGTCTATCACGGCATTACCAAATCCAACATCAAGTAACATCAAAAGAAAAGAAAAATTATTACTAGAGATGAGCGAGCACCAAAATGCTCGGGTGCTCATTGCTCGAGTCGAAGTTTTCGCGATGCTCGAGAGCTCGTTTCGAGTAACGAACCCCATTGAAGTCAATGGGCGACTCGAGCATTTTTGTATATGACCGATGCTCCGGATAGGTCTTGACTTGTGAAACTCATGAAAACATCAGAAAGTCATGGAAGCACCACAGAAACGGATAGGGCAGGGCAGGGGCAGCATGCAGGGCTGCATCTCAGGCTCCCAGGTCCCACTATTAAGCCACAATAGCGGCAAGAGTCTGCCCCCCCCCTAACAATTTTTACTTCGGACAAACCCTCATTAGCACGGCACACCTTAGCAAAGCACCATACTACCTGCAATCAAGCACAATCACTGCCTGGGGGTCACACCGCTGCTTCTTCTCCTGGGTTACATGCTGCCCAACCCCCCGCACGACCTTGCGTCCACAGCGTTCAGCTGCCCTCATGCTACACGCTCACTTCATAGCTACACCACCCTCATGTCTATTTCAAAGTGCGTCTGCGATGAGGAAGAATCGGAGGCACACACTGCAGAGGGTTGGCAGGGCTAGGCAGCGACCCTCTTTGTAAGGTGGGGGGGGTGGCGAAAGCCCACAATGCTGTTGAGAATCGATGATAAATTTACGTACGATCATCATTCCACCTCCGACGTAAAATAGTCAGGAGCCGCAAACGTCGGCATAAAGGAGACTTAGGTGCCAGCACTTCCACACATCTCCACGATGCAGCAATATTCTGTGTGGGAAGCACATGAGCGGGCCCAGGGTCAGACTCAGTCCCAGCCTCCATCTTGTGTGACCCAAGGTGCCGCAAGTGATATAGCAATGGGAAATCCATGTGTCCCCACACAATTCATTCTGTGTAGGTGTTAGATAGCTCAACAGTGCAATGTCAAAGAGTAGATCCGCGCCACCACACAGGGATCCGAAATAGAAAATAAGGGTTTTTTTTACTCACCTGGTGCAAAGCGGGATCTCCACCTCAGGGAAAATGACCCGCTTGCACTGATGATCCCCGGTCACCTGTAGAACTATAGATGTTATTCCTGTGCAAGATCCCCAAGAATCCTCAAAAAGAGGAGATGCAGCAGTAGGAAAAAACCCCAGTGGGTGATACACCACAAAAATGGGGAGGAAAGTGAACAAAACTATGATAGAAAAATCCTCCTGCGCTCTTTAACGGGGATTTTTTGCAATCCAATAAGGGAAACTATAAAGTCCCCACAATAGGGAAAATATATTTAATTGTACAATTGTACATAAAACATATATAACATGAAAAAAGTCCTGCAACGCGTTTCGGCACTAATATCAGTGCCTTTTTCAAGCATGACTTTTTTCATGTTATATATGTTTTATGTACAATTGTACAATTAAATATATTTTCCCTATTGTGGGGACTTTATAGTTTCCCTTATTGGATTGCAAAAAATCCCCGTTAAAGAGCGCAGGAGCATTTTTCTATCATAGTTTGGTTCAACAGTGCAATGGAAAGTCTTCGAGTTCCTTGGGCTTGCCTATGCTGTCGGTGCACAAAGATGGTATTACACAAGAAGAAATCAGAGCGCCCAAACCTGGCAGAGTTTCACCCCGCCAAGGATCTCGGCCCACTTTTCTACCCTAGTCAGTTACTGTATTTGTGCCAGAGAGGTAAAGCAACGCAATGTGAACTCATTGTACACTCACAGCATAGGCAAGCCCAAAGAAACTCAAGCATGGTATTACACATGAGGAAATCAGAGTGCCCAAGCATGGCAGAGTTTCAACCTGCGAAGGGCCTCGGCCTACATTTCCGCCCTAGTCAGTCAGTGGGTTTGTGTCAGACAGGTAAAACACCGCAATGGGAAGTCTTTGTGCACCCACAGCATAGGCGAGCCCCTTGAACTTAAAGCATAAAGAAATCATGGCAAAGTTACACCCCGCCAAGGACCTCGGCCCACACCCTCAGCAATCGTGGGCATAAAGCGGACTTTGATGCTAGTACAGCTGTGAACATCTCATTAAATTAGTTGCGGTTGCTTTCACAGCTCCAAAGACTGGATTAACCAGGAACAAGTTCCACAGGCCCAACCTGGCGCAGTTACATTTCCCCCAGGACATAGGCCTCAGCCCACAACCTTAGCAATCACGGGCATGAAGCGGACTCTGATGCTAGTACAGCAGTAAACGTCTCATTAATGCAGTAACGCTCGTCTTCTTTGGCCCAAACCAGTGTCTCAGATAACTGTGGTAACACGAGAGAAAATACATGATGCCCAGTGCTGATCCCCTGACCCCAAGAAGGAGGAGGTGGCCTTAGAAGGCCAAGCAAAATGACTAGGAACTGCAGTAGCCTGTGTGGGAAGTATGTGAGGGGGCCCTTGGTCAGGCTCGGTCCCAGCAAACACCTTGTGTGACCCAAGGTGCCGCGAGTTACATAGCAATGGGAAAATCCATGTGCCCACACACTATTCATTCTGTGTAGGTGTCGGATAGCTCAATTGACACCGCAAGGGGAAAGCCACTGGTGTACATATAGGGGGCGCTGGGGTCGCGACTGAGACCCGGCCCCTAAGCCCCTAGGGGCCCAGGGGGCTTACTTTCCACGACACTGACTGACTGCACTTGCTTTCACTATGGTCTCTGCGCAGGCAGGCAGCTTCACCTGCACATCGGCGCTTCCTCACAGACCTCTGCTCAGACTCCTCCCCCATCTGGTTCTCCAGCACTGAGATCATCAGAGGGGAGGAGTCTGAGCAGAGGTTCGGGAGGAAGCGCCAATGTGCAGGAGAAGCTGCCTGCCTGCGCAGAGACCATAGTGAAAGTAAGTGTAGTCACTGCAAGGGAACGTGCTCCTGTGTGATGGGGGTGAACGAGCAGTGTTCGGTATGATTAAGAGGGGGGGGTTCTGTGTGATGGGGAGTGTGCGTATGTGAGGGGGGGTTCTGTGTGATGGGAGTGGGGGGAAACAAGAGGTGTTCTGTGTGATGGGGAGCGTGGGGGACGACGACAGGGGGGGTTCTGTGTTATGGGGAGTATGGGGGGGGGCAGGGGGGTTCTGTGTGATGGGAGTGGGGGGAAACAAGAGGTGTTCTGTGTGATGGGGAGTGTGGGGGGGGACAAGGGGAGTTCTGTGCCTGGTTATTAATGGGTTAATAAGATCATCTACTTCTTATGACTTCTCTTTTTTAAATCTTGCCCCCAATTAAATAAATATACCTCTCGTATAAGCTGTATGTGCCAACCAGACCCACTTAGCATTACACTTAAAATAGTTCTTAATCTTGTCTAATATAATTTCTCTATTAGAGATGAGCGAGCACCAAAATGCTTGGGTGCTCGTTGCTCGAGTCGAGCTTTCCGCGATGCTCGAGAGTTCGCTTCGAGTAACGAACCCCATTGAATTGAATGGGCGACTCGAGCATTTTTGTATATCACCGATGCTCGCTAAGGTTTTCATTTGTGCAAATCTGCAAAACCTACGAAAGTGATGGAAACGACACAGATACAGGTAGGGCAGGCGAGGGGCAACATGCAGGGCTGCATCTCAGGTTCCCAGGTCTTACTATTAAGCCACAATAGCGGCAAGAGTGCCCCCCCTCCCCAACAATTTTTACTTCGGACAAACCCTCATTAGCAAGGCACACCTTAGCACCACACTACCTGCAACCAAGCACAATCACTGCCTGCGGGACACACCGCTACCTCTTCTCCTGGGTTACATGCTGCCCAACCCCCCCCCCCCCCTTGCACTACCCTGCGTCCGCAGCGCAGACAAAAGTGTCCCTGCGCAGCCTTCAGCTGCCACACGCTTGCTTCATAGCCACACCACCCTCATGTCTATTTCCATAGCTGAGGTTACATGAGAGGAAATACGTGTTGGCTGCGGCCCACAGTCCATGCCCGAGACATTCTGTTTTTTTTTTTTAGTGCCAGGCTGGTACAACTCCGCTATGGCAAGTCTGTTTGCACTCACAGCATGGGTGGCTAGCAGGAACACACAGACGGTACATCGAGAAATCCCATTGCAGTGCCGCGGATAGCTGAGGTTACGTGAGAGGAAATGCATGTTGGCTGCGGCCCACAGGCCATACCCTAGACATTCGTGGTTTTTTTAAAAGTGACAGGCAGGTACAACTCCGCTATGGCAAGTCAGTGTGCACCCACAGCATGGGTGGCTAGCAGGAACACACAGACGGTACATAAAGAAATCCCATTGCAGTGCCCCGGATCGCTGAGGTTACGTGAGAGGAAATACATGTTGCCTCGGCCCACAATCCATGCCCTAGTCAGTCTGGGTTTTTGGGGGGCCAGATAGATAGAACACCGTGATGGGAAGACTTAGTGCACCCATAGTATACACAGACCCCTGTAATATTCATGTAGGAAAGGTATAAGCTGAACCCAGTAACAGTTATGTGGCAGAAGTCTAGGGAGACCCCAGTAACATTTCTGTAGTAATAGTATAGACCAACCTCTTTGGGAATGAGAGTGGAAAGGTTCTCCTTATACCTGGGGTCAAGAAGGGTGTACACCCAGTAATTCGTAATGGCCAGAATGCGTCTAACGCAAGGGTCACAAGAGAGGCAGCCTAACATGAAGTCAGCCATGTGTGCTAGGGTACCAGTACGCAACACATCGCTGTCCTCACTAGGAAGATCACTTTCCGGATCCTCCTCCTCGTCCACAGGCCATACACGCTGAACAGATGGGAGGCAAGCAGCATAGGTACCCTCTGCAGTGGGCCCAGCTGTCTCTTCCCCCTCCTCCTCCTCCTGCTTCTCCCCCTCCTCCTCCTCATCCTCCTCCTCCAAAACGCGCTGAGATATAGACATGAGGGTGCGCTGATCAAGCGACATACTCTCTTCCCCCGTCTCCTGTTCCGACCGCAAAGCGTCAGCCTTTATGCGTTGCAGCGAACTTCACAGCAAACATAGCAGAGGAATGGTGACGCTAATGATTGCAGCATCACCACTCACCATCTGGGTAGACTCCTCAAAGTTTCCGAGGACCTGGCAGATGTCTGCCATCCAGGCCCACTCGTCGGTAAAGAATTGGGCCGCCCATGTTGGAGTTGGTATTCCACTATTGCTCTACGCTGCTCATACAGCCTGGCCAACATGTGGAGCGTAGAATTCCACCGTGTGGGCACGTCGCACAGCAGCTGGTGCTCTGGCAGATTAAATCGATGTTGCAGGGTCCGCAGGGTGGCAGCGTCCGGGGGGAACTTGCGGAAATGTGCGCAGACGCGGCACACCTTGCGGAGCAGGTCTGACAAGTGCTGTTAGTTTTTCAGAAACCGCTGAACCACCAGATTGAAGATGTGGGCCAGGCATGGCACGTGTGTGAGGCTGCCAAGCTGCTGAGCCGCCACCAGGTTACGGCCGTTGTCACACACGACCATGCGCAGTTGCAGGCTCAGCGGCGAAAGCCAGAGGTCGGTCTGCTCAGTCAGACCCTGCAACAGCTCGGGGGCTGTGTGCCTCTTGTCACCTAGGCTGAGTAGTTTCAGCACGGCCTGCTGACGCTTGCCCACCGCTGTGCTGCCGCGCCACACCGACTGCTGGCGACGCGCTGCTCACATTTCTTAATTGAGAGGTAGAGGTTGCGTAGGAGGAGGAGGAGGGGGAGGGTTTGGAGGAGGTGGCATAGACCACCGCAGATACCAGAACCGAGGAAGGACCCGCAATTGTGGGTGTAAGTAGGACGTGTGCGGTCCCAGGCTCTGACTCGGTCCCAGCCTCCACCAAATTCACCCAATGCGCCATCAGGGAGATATAGTGGCCCTGTCCGCCAGTACTTGTCCACGTGTCTGTGGTTAAGTGGACCTTCCCAGTAACCGCGTTGGGGAGGGCACGATTGATGTTGCGGGAGACGTGCTGGTGTAGGGCTAGGACGGCACAGCGGGAAAAATAGTGGCGACTGGGGACCGAGTAGTGTGGGACCGCTGCCACCATCATGTTTTTGAAAGCCTCCGTTTCCACAAGCCTGTATGGAAGCATCTCCAGGCTGATCAATTTGGCAATGTGCACGTTTAAAGCTTGAGCATGCGGTTGCGTGGCGGCGTATTTGCGCTTGCGCTCCAACGGTTGCGCTAGCGACAGCTGGATGCTGCACTGAGAGACATTGCTGGATGGGGCCGAGGACAGCGGAGGTGAGGGTGTGGGTGCAGGCCGCGAGGCGCTTGGGCCTGTGTCCTGAGAGGGGGTTGGATCTGAGTGGCAGGTTGGGGCACAGGGGGAGAGGCAGTGGTGCGACCTGGAGGCGGTGAACGGCCTTCGTCCCACCTTGTGGGGTGCTTGGCCATCATATGCCTGCGCATGCTGGTGGTGGTGAGGCTGGTACTGGTGGCTCCCCGGCTGATCTTGGCGCGACACAGGTTGCACACCACTGTTCGTCGGTCGTCCGCGCTCTCACTGAAAAACATTAACACCCTTGAAGACCTAGGCCTGTGCAGGGTAGCTTGGCACGAGGGGGTGCTTTGGGAAACAGTTGGGGGAGTCTTCGCTTTGGGCCTGCCTTTACCCCTATCCATCCCACTGCCTCTTCCAACCTGTCCTGCTGCTGCACTTGCCTCCCCCTCTGAAGACCTGTCCTCAGTTGGCTTAGCGAACCAGGTGGGGTCAGTCACCTCATCGTCCAGCGGTTCTTCCTTCGAATCCTCTGTGCGCTCCTCCCTCGGACTTATTGCCCTTACTACTACCTCACAGATAGACAACTGTGTCTCATCATCATCGACCTCCTCACCCACTGAAAGCTCTTGAGACAGTTGCCAGAAGTCCCCAGCCTCATCACCCAAACCCGGGAGCTTTCCAAAGGTTGGGCATCGGTCACGACAAACTCCTCAGGTGGGAGAGGAACTAGTTCTTCCCAATCGAGGCAGGGGTCCGAGAACAGTTCCTGGGAGTCTGTCTGCTGATCAGAATGTGTCATTTTCATAGAGTGAGGAGGCTGGGAGGAAGGAGGGGCAGCGAGAGGATTCAGAGTTGCAGCAGTGGACGGCATAGAAGACTGGGTGGTCGATACATTGCTGGATGCATTTTCTGCTATCCACGACAGGACCTGCTCACACTGCTCATTTTGTAATAAAGGCCTACCATGTTTTTTTTTTTTCAACCCCCCCCCCCCCCCCGTTCGGCGCGAGACAACCCCGATGCAGGGACCTAAAAGGAAGCTTACCGGAGCGCTTACCTTAATCCCCGCGCTCCGGTGACTTCAATACTTACCGGTGAAGATGGCCGCCGGAATCCTCTTGCTCCGTGGACCGCAGCTCTTCTGTGCGGTCCATTGCCGATTCCAGCCTCCTGATTGGCTGGAATCGGCACGTGACGGGGCGGAGATACACGGAGCTACACGGAGCCCCATAGAAGACTGCAGAAGACCCGGACTGCGCAAGCGCGGCTAATTTGGCTATCGGAGGGCGAAAATTAGTCGGCTCCATGGAAACGAGGACGCTAACAACGGAGCAGGTAAGTAAAAAACTTTTTATAACTTCTGTATGGCTCATAATTAATGCACAATGTACATTACAAAGTGCATTAATATGGCCATACAGAAGTGTATAGACCCACTTGCTGCCGCGGGACAACCCCTTTAATTCACTGCACACAGAGACTTGTAGATAGGGGAGGTTCTATGCTGTGACTAGGAAAAAAGTAACCCGCTGTCTCGCGCTGATACCTAGGGGTAATTTACTGCTCGCAGAGACTGGTAGATTATAGAGGCTATGTGGAGTGTGAGAAGACTGTAAAGCCAGTGGATAGTGCTGGTAACTGCGGCGATCTCAACCCCACCAACGGAAATGGTATTGTGGGATGCTCTGCACAGTGGATGAGCTGAAATACTTTGCAGTGGCCCCAGTAATATTACAGTACTGTTTAGCGGTGAGACCGCGGTCTAATTCACTGCAGACACAGACCGGAATAAATAATTATGGAATTACTTGTGTTCACTTTCGCGCTGAGAGCGGAAATGAAATATTTAAATTCTTGATGCAGTGTGAGTTGGATAGATAAAGAAGCGGATCGTCTGCAAAGAAAAACATTTTATGTTCTGTGTCCCCAATACGATATCCCGAAATAGAACTGGTTTGGTGAATCACGTTTGCCAAAGCCTCCATAGTGCGGACATATAGGTACGGGGACAGAGGATATCCCTGTCTGGTCCCGTTCTGAATTTGGAAGTCATCTGACAGGGCCCCAGTTGACTCTGATTCTGGCAGAGGGGCAACGATACGGTGACATGATCTGCTCATGCATTTGTGGTCCAACGCCAATCTTGATCAGGTTGGCAGACAGAAAGTTCCAACTAACCCTGTCAAATGCCTTCTCTGCATCAACCGCCAAGAGACACAGGGGGCTGTTGGAATGTTTAGCTCCGGCTATTAGGGTTATCCCTAGCTTCTCTACCTGGGACAAACCCCACCTACTCCCTGTGAATCAAGCGTGGGATGGTGGCTTGTAGGTGCGACGCAATCAGCTTTGCGAATAATTTAATGTCTATCTTGGGAAGGGAAATTGGTCTATAGTTGCTGCACACCGAGGTGTTTTTGCCTGGTTTGGGGATGACTGAGATATGAGCCATTAGAGCCTGGGCTGGGAATGGGCACCCATGCCGCACCGCGTTAATGGCCCTCAGCACCAGAGGGGAGATCCCTTCCCTAAACAATTTATAAAATCTAGCTGTGAAGCTATCGGGGCCCAGGCTCTTGTCCACTTTTAAATTTTTATGGATTCTCAGAGTTCGGAAGAGGAAAAATCTGCCTCCAAGTCCCCAGACTCCTTATTTGTCATACTGTCAAGACTGTTAAGGTTGAGGTATGCCTCAGCCTCCGCAATCACATTCTGGTTACTGGACTGGTGGTCTCCCTTGATGTTACATAGCTTAGTGTAGTAGCTCTTAAATTCCTCTAAGATGTCTGAAGTAGTGTGGACAAGGCCTCCCCCACCTGACTGGATTTTGGGAATGGGTGTTAAGCGAGATCTTTCGCACTTGTCCCCCGTACTCAAAGGAACCACAGCGTAGCCTGTCCCTCGAAGCCAGGGCCGTTGGTCAAGAATGCTCACAATTTGTTGTCTTAGTGTGGAAATTTCTACCTTCAGAACTTCCCATTGGGACTATTTATTAGCTGCCTCTTTGGACTGTAAACTTTGTATTAGCTTGCCCAGTTTTGCGGAGTTATCTTTTTTCAAGTCTCGATCCATGTGCGATCAGAAATCCCATAAGGATTCATTTTAGTGCTTCCCACTGTATGGGAGCTCCTGTGCTGTCGCTCTGGTGAGTTTCTATGAACTCTGCTATTGCTTTTTTAATGTTTAGTACGCATACGGCATCCTTAAGCAGATTGTCATTGAGCCTCCAGGAAAAGCCCCCGTGGCAACTGCCCCAGTTCAAAAATTCACCTTAGATCGGCGAATGGTCGGACCAGATAAAAGTGCCCTGGTAGCATCTCGGGGAGCAGTCCAAAAAACTCTGTGAGACTAAAAGTAAATCCATATTAATGTATGAGTTGTGGGCCAAGGAGTGGAATGTGTAATCCCTGACCCCCGGGTGAAGGATCCTCCACAGGTCAATCAGATGCATTGCAACCAGCGTAAGTTTGAATGTGCGAAGCGCTGCCCGGGAATTCCGCCAGCGTTTGCAGAATACTTGATGCACATGTGACCTGATCCTGGTTAGGGAGATAGACATTAGCTAAAGTTACAATAGACCCAGCTGCATCGATTTTCAGGAAAACATAACGCCCATCTGGATCCGTTTTAGAATCCAGAACCTGTTGTTTAAACTCTTTGTGTAGAGCTATTGACACACCTCCCACTTTTTTAGAGGGGTGGGGGCCATGGAACCAGGTGGGATATTATCTGGAACAACAGGAGGGGACACTGTCAGCTGGAAAGTGTGTGTTTCCTGGAAAATGGCCACCATCACTGGCTTTTTGTGGAAGTGGTAGAGTATTTGGTTCCTTTTCTGTGGAACATTTAGGCTTTTCGTGTTAAAAGTACTACATGTTAGGTCACCCATAATGTCTGAGGGAGAAAAGAACTTTTAAACATATGTCCAGATGGCCCCCCAGGAGGAGGTTGGGGGGAGAGGAACAAGGGAGGGAGAAAAACAGTAAGGCAAGACACAGACATTCAACAAATAAGACAAAAGGTTGCTATCGTTGTACAAGAGACAGCAATAGCCAACGGTGCCCTCACTTCCTGGTGGAGCTGTGGAGGGCGACAAACTTTCCAACCAACCGCCGCCACCACCACCTGCGCTATAGATTAAACTTCTTGAATAAACATTATCAACCCCAAACAGGTTCAGGACCCCTCTCGGACAAGTTCAGGTCATTTTGACAAGGTAAAAGAGTGCGAGCCATGATATTCCCTTCATGTGAGGTCACTGGTTGGAGATGTGTGTGTCCCCAGTGTCTTCTGGCATGGTGCTCGGCGTTGTGGCCCCTGGCCTCCTCTTTGCCACTCGTTTCTGGGTGGAGGAATAGTCAGGGAATGTGAGCTCAGCCACTCAGGGAGGGACACAGAAGGTAGCTTGAATGTGGTCAGAAAGTTAGGTAGCTATCCAAAGCCTCTAAATGTGGCCAACTTGCCCTCTTTAATGGCGTGAAGCTGAAACGGGAATCCCTAGTGGTAATTAATTCCCCTCTCCCAAAGAAGTGCCAGCAACGGTTTTCAGGGCCTTGCGTAGCTGAAGAGTGTGACGGGAGAGATCTGACAGGATCAGCAACGGAGTGCCATGGAAGGACAATTCTCCTGCCCCTCTAGCACGCTGAAGGATCTGTTCCTTAATCGAGTAAAAATGGACATTGCATACCATGTCTATAGGTTTGTTGGGATCTATAGGATTTCGGGCCCAGGGAACAGTGGATTTGATCAATCCCAATAGCCGAATCAAGTGATTTCTGGAGCAGATTATTGAAGAACTTGTGGGCCCAAGTCTTAAGCTGGGAGGGACTAATGTCCTCAGTGAGACCCCTCATCCTCAGATTGTTTCTGCGATGACTGTTCTCTAGATCATCTATTATAAAATACTCACTGAAAATGACCATATACTTACTGACTAAGAAGGGCAGATAGCTGCATTATCTCATCATGCAGATATCAGACTACCAAATGAGGGAGCTAATTACACCTGTGAGGGACACCGATGAAACAGCCACTCACACAGCCTCCTAATATAGAGGGGGTGTGCCCATATTGCCTGGCACAACGCAGTGATCGTTTTCACTGGTACTGGCAGCACTAGCTCTCCCAATATGCTATCTATGCCTGATGCTAAATTTTTTGGCAGTTATTCCATTGCCATAACCACTTCTGGCTCCATAATAGAGGGCTCCAAGTTCACAGGCTCCACATCATGCAATGGTTTAGGCATGTGGTTGCAGGCATATAGTTCCTCTGAGTATTTACTCTGCCTATGCTTGATACTCTGTTGATCATGCTGTTCCTTCCCATGTTTGCCTTTGATTGTGTTGTTGCGTGCCATGAAAGGTTTTTGGGCCAGCTTGACCTGTGAGAATAGGCCTTGCATATGGCCTTTCATGGCTTCTGCTTTGAGTTGTTTGCAATGCTCATTCCAGCCCATTTCCTTGTTTTTCCTTTCAGCTCGCTGAAAATCATCATTTAGTTGCCGAACTTCGTCTTTGCTGCTGGCTGCCTTTGCTGCCCTTCTTTTATCAGCTATTCTGAGGGTTTGCTCAGAACCCAGCCATGTATCCTATATACGCTGATTGCAAGCCCAGATAAATGGGGAGGATTAGGGAAAGACCTGACGACCTATCCTGTAAAAACTTTGCCTTGGAAACCCTATGTAAGAGCTCTCCAATGATTCAAATATGGTACCCAATGGCAGGCCTCCCAGGCTGAAGGATTCTCTAAAGGCTACTGGGGAAGAGCAAGGTGTGAGTACAAGTAGTCAAGGTTCCCTCAGTAGCCTTTATTACAAACAAGCAGAACTCAAAAGCAGTAGAAAATTTTAGAACAATCAGCAACTGTATCACTGCTATCCAGATATGTGGTAAGCCAGTGAACATCTGAGTCTTACAGGTCTATGCTAGGGATGAGCGAGCATACTCGGAAAAGCACTACTCGCTCGAGTAATGTGCTTTATCCGAGTATCGCAGTGCTCGTCCCTGAAGATTCGGGTGCCGCTGCGGCTGACAGGTGAGTCGCAGCGGGGAGCAGGGGAGAGTGGGTGGGAGAGAGGGAGAGAAAGATCTCCCCTCCGTTCCTCCCCGCTCTCCCCTGCAGCTCCCCGCTCCGTGTCGGCACCCGAATCTTCAGGGACGAGCACTGCGATACTCGGATAAAGCACATTACTCGAGCGAGTAGTGCTTTTCCGAGTATGCTCGCTCATCCCTAGTCTATGCCCCAACGACAAATACTGATGAGGAAACCACTGAAGATCTCCATGCTGACATCCAGAAAGCTCTAAACGAAGTGCCAAAGAAGGACATCCTTTACATTATGGGCGACTTCAATTCCAAAGTCGGCAGCCAGCCAGAAGCAACCGACATGAAGATTTGGGCTTGGAGAAAAAAATGAAGTCGGGGATCACTTAGTACAGTTCTGCGAAGAAAACCGGCTCAGGGTAGCAAACACATGGTTTATGCAACCCAAACACAGAATGTACACATGGACATCTCCCAACGGCCTCCATAGAAAGCAGATTGATACATCCTAGGTAATCATCGTTCAATTGTTGCAATAAAAACCTGGCGGTGACAGCAGCTCTGATCATGAACCCACAATCCAGATAATGGGAACTTGACAAGCAGTAAGAATGCTTCAATCTATATTAGATCTAATATGCCATAAAGCAAGCAGGTTTACAGAGAATGCGGTTCAGGTTTACAAGCGAACCCTTGTTCACCTCAGTGCTAAAATAGATATCTACCATCACCAAATAAAAAACAACCTGTGTGTTAACCCTTGGAGCGTTGAACAGAACATTGAAATGGAATGTGCTCTGCTCCCATAAACAGGCACTGACCAGTGTAAATGTATAGCTGTATATATCAGCTAATTCATTACTGTTAGTTAATACACATAAGAAACATGATGGTATCCTGTACATTAAACTTTTTTTAGTAAATCTAACAACAAAGTAAAAAAATATGCTGTGGGACAATGCAAACTGCATTTGGTTGATGCAACATAGACGAGACATCATGAGTAGAGATGAGAGAGCATGCTCGGTTAAGGCAGTAACTGCTTACTGGTCTGAGCAAATTCAGGGGGGTGGCGGGGGTAACAAGGGGTAGAGAGAGAGAGATCTCTCTCACTCTCTCCCCCGCTACCCACTGCTCTGCTCTGACCAGTAAGCAGTCACTCGAGAAGAGCGATGCTCGCTCGAGTAACTGCCTTAACCGAGCGTGCTCGCTCATCTGTAATCATGAGTTTTAGAGATTAGAGATGAGCGAGCACACCCGTCCGAGCTTGATGCTCATTCGAGTATTAGGCTACCCGAGATGCTCGGTATTCGAGTTGAGCAACACGCGGTACTCGAGTCAATTTAATTTCCCTTTCCAGCATGTTTAGCGCCATGTTTTAGCCAAAAAACATGCAGAGAAGGCATTACCACTTCCTGCAGAGACGTGCCAACCCTCTGCCCATCTACAGCAGTGAGTGGCTGAGGGGATAAGGTGACCGCCGAGTACTTAAACTGGTGCCACCCGCGGTTCACCTCAGATGCATGCTGGCAGAGGAGAGGGAAAGAGCTGCTGACACTGAGATAGGGAAAGTGTTAGAGTAGGGAGAATCCTGTCTTCAAGAACCCAACAGTCCTTCTTGAGGCTACTCCTCATTGTCTGCATTAATTTTTTGGCTGGCTGGAAGCTGTAGTGCACCAATTTTTTTTTCAAGCATCTAGGCCTATGCAGAGTATCTCACATCCACCATTCTCTGTGTGGGGTGAATTAGCTGCAGTTATCAGCACTATTCACTGAGTGAATTTTTCTGCCCCTGTGCAGAGCATCTCACATTTCCCATTTGCGGTGTGCGGTCAATTAGCCAGAGTTCTTCTCGCTAAACAGTCTGCTAATTTTTTCTAGGGCTGTGCAGAGCATCTCACATAGCCCATTCGCTATGTGCGGTGAAAAAGCTGGAGTTCTCATCGCTAAACATTCCGTTAATTTTTTCTGGGGCTGTGCAGAGCATCTCACATCTCCCATTTGCGGTGTGCGGTCAATTAGCCAGAGTTCTCATCGCTAAACAGTCTGTTAATTTTTTCTGGGGCTGTGCAGAGCATCTCACAACTTCCATTTGCTGTGTGCGGTCAATTAGCCAGAGTTCTCATTGATAAACAGTCTATTAATTTTTTCTGGGGCTGTGCAGAGCATCTCACATCTCCCATTTGCGGTGTGCGGTCAATTAGCCAGTGTTCTCATCGCTAAACATTACGTTAATGTTTTCTGGGGCTGTGCAGAGTATCTCACGTCTCCCATATGCTGTGTGCGGTCAATTAGCCAGAGTTCTCTTCGCTAAACAGTCTGTTAATTTTTTCTCGGGCTGTGCAGAGCATCTCACATAGCCCATTCGCTGTGTGCGGTGAAGTAGCTGGAGTTCTCATCGCTAAACAGTCCGGTAATTTTTTTCTAGGGCAGTGCAGAATATCTGACATCTACCATTCACTGTGTTGGGTGAAGTAGTTGCAGTTATCAGCACTATCCACTGGGTTAATAGTTTTCTGCCCCTGTGCAGAGCATCTCACAATACCCTTTCCTTGTGTGCGGTGAGGTAGTCACAGTTATCAGCACTATCTACTGGGTTAATAGTGGTTACTTTTTTCTGCCACTTCATACAGCCTCTCTTATCTACAAGTCTTTGTGAGCGGTAAATTACCCCTAGGTATCAGCACAAGACAGCAGTTTAATTTTTTCTGTCACAGCATATAGAGCCTCCGGTATCTACAAGTCTCTGTGTGTGGTGAAGTAGCCCCAGTTCTCAGCGCTATATAGTGGGTTAATTTATTTGGGCCCAACTCTATCCTTTACCCAACATGATGAGGAGTAGGAGTGAGGTTCGAGGACGTGGACGTTGAAGTGAGGGTGTGGGCCCAGGCCAATGTCCTGGGTGGGGTGAATCACAGCCAGCTGCTGAGGGATTAGAAGAGCGCCGCGTCTTTCCGCTCTCCAGCTTTATATCACAATTTGCCGGTCCGCGTGGCAGACCTTTATTACAAGCACAGCAGTATGAGCAGGTCCTGTCGTGGATCGCAGATAACACGTCAAGCAATGTATCGAACCCCCAGTATTCTAAGCAGTCTACTACTACTGGGCTAGGGACTGTGCCTCTGAATCCTCTGGCTGCTCCTCCTTCCTTCCAGCCTCGTCACTCCATGAAAATGACAGATTATGAGCAGACAAACTCCAAGGAACTGTTCTCCGGTCCCTGCCCTGAGTGGGAAAAAACGGTTCCTCTCTCACCTGAGGAGTTTGTTGTGACCGATGCCCAACATTTGGAAAGAGTCCGGGTGATGAGTCTGGGGACTTCCGGCAACTGTCTCAAGAGATTTTTGTGGATGAGGATGATGAGACACAGTTGTCTGTCACTGATGTAGTACTAAGGGCAGTAAGTCCGAGGGAGGAGCGCACAGACGATTCAGAGGAAGAGCTGCTGGACGATGAGGTGACTGACCCCACCTGGCTTGTTAAGCCTACTGAAGACAGGGCTTCAGAGGGGGAGGCAAGTGCAGCAACAGGACAGGTTGGAAGAGGCAGTGGGATGGCCAGAGGGAGAGGCAGGGCCAGAGGCAATAATCCTCCAACTGTTTCCCAAAGCACTCCCTCGCGGCAAGCCTCCATGCAGAGGGCTAGGTGTTCAAAGGTGTGCATGTTTTGAGTGGAAGCCCAGACAACCGACGAACAGTGGTGTGCAATCTGTGCCGCACCAAGATCAGCCGGGGAGCCACCACCACCAGCATGTGCAGGCATATGATGGCCAAGCACCCCACAAGGTGGGACGAAGGCCATTCACCGCCTCCAGGTAACACCACTGCCTCTTCGCCTGTGCCCCAACCTGCCACACCGATCCAATCCCCCTCCCAGGGTGCAGGCACGAGCGCCTCCCGGCCTGCACCCACACCCTCACCTCCACGGCCCTTCATGGCATCTAGCAATGTTTCCCAGCGCAGCCTTCAGCTGTAGCTAATACAAGCGTTGGAGCAAGAGCGGAAATACGCCGCCACCCACCCACCCATATGCACAAGCTTTAAACGAGCACATTGCCAAATTAAGCAGCCTGCCATACAGGCTTATGGAAATGGAGGCCTTCAAAAACATGATGGTGGCGGCGGTCCCGCGCTACTCGGTCCCTAGTTACCAATATTTTTCCCAATGCGCCCCCCCCCCTACACCAGCACCTCTCCCGCTACATAAACTGTGCCTTCACCAACGCGGTTACTGGGAAGCTCCACTTAACCACGGACATGTGGGCAAGTACTGGTGGGCAGGGACACTATATCTCCCTGATGGCACATTGGGTGAACTTGGTGGAGGCTGGGACCGAGTCAGAGTCTGGAACTGCTCACAGGCTACCCAAACCGAGGATAGCGGGTCCTACCTCGGTGATGGTTTCTGCGGCGCTTTATGCCACCTCCTCCAAAATCCCTCCTCCTCCGCCACCTCCACCTCTCAATTAAGAACTGTGAGCACGTCGCCAGCAGTCGGTAGCATGCGGCATGGCTGCACGGTGGTGGAGTTAGCATCAGCAAGCTGTGCTGAAACTAATCAGCTTAGGTGACAAGAGGCACTTGGCCCCTGAGCTGTTACAGGGTCTGACAGAGCAGACTAATCTCTGGCCTTCACCGCTGAGCCTCCAACTGGGCATGGTGGCGGCTCTGCAGCTTGGCAGCCTCACACAAGTGCCATGCCTGGCCCACGTGTTCAATCTGGTGGTTCAGCGGTTTCTGAAAAACTACCCCTACTTGTCTGACCTGCTCGGCAGGTCCACCGTGGATGCTGCCACGCAAAACGCCCATGTGGTGGAATTCTATTCTGCACATGTTGGTCAGGCTTTACGAGCAGCGTAAAGCAATTGTGGAATACCAGCTGCAACATGGCCGGCGGAGTGGTAGTCAGTCTCCGCAGTTCTTCACAGAGAAGTGGGCATGGATGGCAGACATCTGTCAGGTCCTCAGAAACTTTGAGGAGTCTACCCAAATGGTGAGCGGCGATTCAGCCATAATTAGCGTTACCATCCCGCTGCTTTGCCTGCTGAGAAGTTCGCTGCTAAGCATAAAGACCGACGCTTTGCAGTTAGAACAGGAGATGGGGCATGACAGTATGTCGCTTGATAGCTAGACCACCCTCATGTCTGTATCTCAGCGCGTTTTGGAGGAGGAGGGGAAGGAGGAGGGGGAAGAAACTGCTGCCCACACTGCAGAGGGTACCCATGCTGCTTCCTTCTCATCTGTTCAGGAGGAGGAGCATCCTCCTAGTTAGGACAGCGATGTATAGCGTACTGGGACCCTGGCACACATGGCTGACTTCATGTTAGGCCGCCTTTCCCATGACCCTCACGTTAGACGCATTCTGGCCAACACGGATTACTGGGTGTACACCCTTCTCGACCCACGGTATAAGGAGAAACTTTCCACTCTCATTCCCGAAGAGGAAAAGGGTACAAGAGTGATGCAATACCACAGGGCCCTGGTGGAAAAAGTGATGCTAAAGTTTCCATCTGACAACACTAGTGGTAGAAGACGCAGTTCAGAGGGCCAGCTAGCAGGGGAGGCGCAGGGATCAGGCAGCATGTCCAGTGCAGGCAGGGGAACTTTCCAAGGCATTAGCCAGTTTTGTGGCTCCCCAGCAAGACTGTGTCACCACTCCCCAGTCAAGGCTGAGTTAGAGGGAGCACTGTAAAAAGCTGGTACCACCATCCTTTGTGATCCCGCTGCTCCATACAACTATTGGGTGTCAAAGCTGGACACGTGGCACGAACTTGCGCTGCACACCCTGGAGGTGCTGGCCAGCCCTGCCACTAGTGTCTTGTCAGAGAGGGTGTTTAGTGCAGCTGGGGGGGATCATCACAGATAAGCATATCCGCCTGTCAACTGACAGCGCCCACAGGCTTACACTCATAAAGATGAACAAAGGCTGGATTTCCCCAGCCTTCTCTTCTCCACCGGTGGAAAACAGCGGATCATAAAGATTCTTTTAATTGCAACAGGAGAAATATGCATCCTCTCTCACCCCCAAAAAGGGGGTAAGTAGCTTTGTCGATCCCGCTTGGATCTTACTCCTCCTCCTCCTCCTAAAACAGCATGTCATCACGCTGAACTGCCAATTTTTCTGCAGGCCAAAAGGCTCTGTTATAACCAAATTTTTCGGAGGGCTGTCTCCAGGCTCTGTTACAAACTAAGCAACAACGAGCTGTATCTTTAAAAAATGTTTATGGGTTTCAACTACCCTCAGGGTAAAGCAATTTTTCAGGGCTAGACTTGTGCTCTTGGTACATTAAATTTTTAGGCCCTCGCCTATACTGTTAGCAAACTAATTTTTCTGGGCTTCGCCTATACTGTTGGTAAACAAATTTTTTCAGGTGTTCGCCTGTACTCTTGATACACCAATATTTCAGGCCTTCGCCTATACTCTTAGCCAACTAATTTTTCCGGGCTTCGCCTATACTCTTTGTAAACAATTTTTTTCAGGTGTTCGCCTATACTGTTGGTACACCAATGCTTCAGGGGTTCGCCTACACTCTTGCTACAGAAAGGCTTCAGGGGTCCGCCTTTACGCTTGCTACTGAAAGGTTTCAGGGGTTCGCTTACACTCTTGCTACAGAAAGGTTTCAGGGGTCCATCTACACTCTTGCTACAGAAAGGTTTCAGGGGTCTGCCTACACTCTTGCTACAGAAAGGTTTCAGGGCTCTGCCTATACACTTGCTGCAGAAATGTTTCAGGGGTTCGCCTACGCTCCTGCTGCAGAAAGGTTTCAGGGGTCCACCTACACTCTTGCTACAGAAATGTTTCAGGGGTCCGCCTATACTCTTGCTACAGAAATGTTACTAGGGTACACCTATACACTTGCTACAGAAAGGCCTGGGGGGTTCACCTATACTCTTGCTACAGAAATGTTACTGGGGTCCGCCTATACTCTTGCTACAGAAATGTTTCAGGGGTCCGCCTATACTCTTGCTACTGAAAGGTTTCAGGGGTTCGCCTATACACTTGCTACAGAAATAGTTCGCCTATAATCTTGCTACAGAAATGTTTCGGGGTCCACCTACACTCTTGCTACAGAAAGGTTTCAGGGATCCGCCTATACTCTGGCTACAGAAAGGTTTCAGGGGTCCGCCTATACTCTTGCTACAGAAAAGTTTCAGGGGTCCACCTATACTCTTGCTACAGAAATGTTTCAGGGGTCTGCCTATACTCTTGCTACAGAAAAGTTTCAGGGGTCCACCTATACATTTGTTACTGAAAGGTTTCAAGGGTTCGCCTATACACTTGCTACAGAAATGTTTCAGGGGTCCCCTTATACTATTGCTACTACAATGTTTTAGGGGTCCACCTATACACTTGCTACAGAAATGTTTCAGGGGTCTGCTTATACACTTGCTACTGAAAGGTTTGAGGGGTTCGCCTATACTATTGCTGCAGAAATGTTTCAGGGGTATGCCTACACTCTTGCTATAGAAAGGTTTCAGGGATCCGCCTATACACTTGCTACAGAAAGGTTTCAGGGGTTCACCTATACTCTTGCTACTGAGAGGTTTGAGGGGTTCGCCTATACTATTGCTACAAAAAAGGTTTCTGGGGTTCGCTTATACTATTGCTACAGAAAGGTTTGAGGGGTTCACCTATACTATTGCCACAGACATGTTTCAGGAGTCCGCCTATACTGTGGGTGCGCAAATGCTTTCTCATTGCGTTGTTCAGCTATCTGACACATACACATAATGAATTGGGCAGAAGTGTGGGCAGAGGCCGATGTCCTGGGCGCGGTGAAACTCTGCTATGCCTGGGCACTCTCTTTTCTTCCTGTTTAAGGGCGCTAACCCACTGGTGTTTTTTTTTCCCTGCGAAATTCGCAGCATTTTTTTCTCTGCAGGGGTCTATGGGACTTGTAATGTTAAAATCGCGATCGTGCAAAATCGCAATTTAGCGTGAAATCGCGATTTTGCGCGATCGCGATTTTAACATTACAAGTCCCATAGACCACTGCAGAGAAAAAAATGCTGCGAATTTCGCAGGGAAAAAATTCGCCAGTGGGTGGGCGCCCTAATACTGTCCTTGGGCTCGCCTATGCTGTGGGTGCACAAAGGTTTGCCAGCGCGGTGTCCAGCTGTCTGGCACAAACACACTGTATGACTTGGGTAGGGTGCAGACGGCTTTCCCATTGCGTTGTTCAGCTATCTGACACATACACAGAATGAATTGTGTGGGGACACATGGGTTTCCCATAGCTATGTAACTTGCACAGCGGTCACACAGGGTGGAGGCTGGGACCGAGCTTGACCCTGGGCCCGCTCACGTGCTTCCCACACAGAGGATTGCAGGTCCTACCTCAGTCATAGTTTCTCGGGCTTATTATGCCACCTCCCCCTCCTGCTTGGGGTCTGCGGATCAGCGCTGCTCGACATGTATTTGCTCTCATGTTACTACAGTTATCTGAGACACTGGTTTGGACCAATTAAAAGAAGCGTAACTGAATTAATGAGACGTTCACAGCAGTACTAGCATCCGTGTCCGCTTTATGCCTACGATTGCGGAGGGTGTTGGCAGAGCCTGAGGTCCTGGGGGGGGAAGGGGAGGCTTTGAGTGCAACTGTGCCAGGTTTGGCCTGTGGAACTTCTTTGTAGTTCATCCAGTCTTTGGAGTGATGAAAGGAACCGTAACTGACAACACATTGGGTCAACCAGGTGGAGGCTGGGACCGAGTCTGACCCTGGGCCAGCGTGTGGCAGCTGAACGTTGTGCAGGGAAAATTTTGTGTGCGCTGTGGATGCAGGCTTGTGCCGGGGGTTGGACAGCAATGCCAGCATGTAACACAGGAGAAGAGGCAGTGGTGTCACCCACAGGCGGTGATTGGCCTTGGTTACAGCTAGTGTGTTGCTTAGCTAGGATGTGCCAGTGCATGTGCCTTGCTGCTTATGGTCTGTCGCAAGTAAATTGTTAGAGGGGTGACCGCCAGGTTCTTGCCCCCAATTTTGCTTAATAGTGTGACCTGGGAACCTCCATCGCACCCATGCATGCTACCTCTGCCGTTCCCTATCCGTTTCTGTCGTGTTTCCATTACTTTCTGATGTTTTCAGGTGTTTCACACAATCTCCCCTATGCGGAGCATCGGTCAGCTTGAAAAATGCTCGAGTCTCCCATTGACTTCAATGGGGTTCGTTACTCGAAACGAGCTCTCAAGCATTACGAAAAGTTCGACTCGAGTAACGAGCACCCGAGCATTACTATTAGAAATTAAGAAAAGTGTAGCTATAAATATATCATTATAAGAGAAAAACTTTACAGGAATGATGCCCATCTGCACATAAGCTATGGATACATATCACAACTATGTGTGTAAAGAATCTATGTATGTCATCCAATTGACATCATATCCAGTAAGGCGCATATATGATGTGATAAACAAAATGTGTCATGTTAAATTACATTAATGGTGAAATAAATTCAGAATGTGCATAATTGTATGAATACAAATAAAATCTATCAAAAAATACTTATGCAAAATCAATATGTAATGGGGCAAAACGGATGATAAATAATATTAATAATAATAATGAAATAAAAACTGTAAATTAATATACATACATTAAATCCGTTCTGGTATTCATACCCATAGATATTCTGGGGTTTAGTTCCATAATCCAATAAGCTTCCTGTTTATAAAGCATTTTTTAATTTATTTTTTGTCTTCTATTATCGGTCACAACTTTTATTTCATTCCACCTAAAAGTAATGATGTTATTCTTAGCACTTCCACAAAGGGTTTTACAGCTCTTGAATGTCCTGATAAAGAATTTTTTTATACCTCTGGCATGTTTTGTAATCCTCGTTCTTACTTTTCGTGAGGTGCATCCCATGTCCTGAATATTGCAACTAGTGCATTCAATTATATAGATCACATTAACTGAATTGAGGCCCGCACAGTAGAGGCCCGCACAGAAACGTCAGTAGTGACGGGCCAGCTCCGCTCTGAGCATGCGTTGGCTGGCCGGCAGCCAGGGCATAGCAGAGATAGAAGATGCCGGGAGCGGGATCCGACGCGGCCGTCTGCAGGCGGCCTTTCTCAAACTTTTCCCTCTTCTGACCACAAATGATACTCCTTCTTCCAAAATTTTACATAGGTCATTATCTTGTTTTAGTATGGGGAGATATCTAAAAAACATTTTTTTGCTATGTAGTAGTGCAGTACACAGAAGGGCCTGTAGAGTGCTGCAGACAGGTCTTCTGGTGTGAGGGTTAACACAAAGGGGTGGAGCAGGAACTAGAAAAGGGCCAGTTCCTGCCAGAATCAAGTCAGAGAGAGGTGCAGCAGAGCTAAGGTGCTGCAGGCTGGTGGCCTAGCAAAGGCCAGAGTCCGACAGGGGTGACAACCCTAGACTCACACCCAAGCGGGGTGCATATGGACTGTGTATATTGACGTTGGATGATATTGCGGTGTTTTGTGATTGCGGTGATTACAAATAAAGGCTGGCAGGAGCCAGATAAAGAAATTCCCATCTCCTGAGCAGTTTCTACCCATGTGGTGTGCCATTTTCATGTGCAAGAGGTCGGCGATCTGCAGGCAAGTGTACCCCAACTTGCTACAGCTACCATAAAACTCATCACTGAATGGAGGGGAAATTACCAAGTTTCCTTTTTTTCTGTTGTGTTTTTGTTTTGATTTATGCTACAGTCACCCAAAAGATTCTCTCTAGGATATTTATTGATTTTTGTTACCGGCTCTATTCAATGTGGATTGTATTTTAACCCCGTTTCAGTAATCTGTGACAAACGACTCTTTCATTATGTCACATGTCTCCTCTGAAGAACATGATCTTTTAGTCCTGACTAGCTCCCCAAATGGGATAGATTCTAAAGTGTGCGCAATTTTGTACATATTGTTTCAGTTATTATTACATTTCCATGCAGTACGAGGTCCAAGAAAGATACCTCGTTTTCATGGAAAGAACATGTAAATTTCAGGTTGTACTCATTGTCGTTAATGTACTCTTCAAAATTGTGTACCATACTAGAGATTACATCCTCCAGGGATCAATCCACCCACGAGCTAAGATGCTCACCGGGTGAATTGATCCCTGCAACTATAGGTCTTAGAGGGGGAGGAACACCCCCTTATGAATTTTTCTGAGGCCATGAAAAATGGCCATGGCCGGACATTCTAGACATAAAAAAAGATACATCCCTATTATTTAAAACCCCCATTGTCTCCCCTCCTACAACAACCTGTTTAATTTGACCAAACATTCCTGTAAAGGATTGGATGACAACTGCCTATATACCATTGTGTTATCTTAGGTATCAGATGCTAACTAGTGATGAGCGAACGTACTCGTCCGAGCTTGATACTCGGGCGAATATTAGCGTGTTCGGGATGCTCGTTACTCATAACGAGCACCACGCGATGTTCGGGTTACTTTCAGTTTCCTCTCTGAGACGTTAGCGCGCTTTTCTGGCCAATTGAAAGACAGGGAAGGCATTACAACTTCCCCCTGTGACGTTCAAGCCCTATACCACCCCCCTGCTGTGAGTGGCTGGGGAGATCAGATGTCACCCGAGTATAAAAGTCGGCCCCTCCCGCGGCTCGCCTCAGATGCCTTGTGAGTTAGCTGAGGGAAAGTGCTGCTGCTGGTGCTGCTGTAGGGAGAGTGTTAGGAGTGAGTGTAGGCTTCAAGAACCCTAACGGTCCTTCTCAGGGCCACATCTATCCGTGTGCAGTACTGTGGAGGGTGCTGTTAGCAGTGTTGCACAATTTTTTTTTTTCAAAATCGTCTGTCTGCAGAGCATTGCGCCCTGCAGTAATAGTCCAGGGACAGAAGTGGTGGTTAGGCAGGGAGAGTGTTAGGAGTGAGTGTAGGCTTCAAGAACCCCACTGGTCCTTCTTAGGGCCACATTTAACCGTGTGCAGTACTGTGCAGGCTGCTGTTAGCAGTGTTGCATTTTTTTTTTTTTTTTCAAAATCAGCTATGCAGAGCATTGCGCCCTGCAGTAATACTACAGGGACAGAATTGTGTAGGCAGGGCCAGAAGACATATATTATTGATTGAATATAGTCAGTGGGCCTTTTCTTTAAAAAAAAAAGGGAAAAATTCTATTTGGCCTGCCTCTGACAGTCCTCAGCGTTCTGGGTACGTGTGTGGTGGGTGGAGAACGTAAAGAAATCATACGCAGCCAGCTACGTTTAACAGCAGGCTTGCGCCAATTTATTTCCTGGCTGGGAAAAATCACCGCTCTGCTGCACTTCATATAACACTGCAGTTCTGTGGAACAGATTTCTTATCTGATTGAATATAGTCAGTGGGCCGGCCTTCCCTTTAAAAAAAAAAGGGAAAAATTCTATTTGTCCTGCAGGCTTGCGCCAATTTATTTCCTGCCTGGGAAATCACTGGTAATACAGCATGCTGAGGGGTAGGGGTAGGCCTAGAGGACGTGGACGCGGCCGAGGACGCGTAGGCCCAAGTGGGGGTGTGGGCACAGGCCGAGCTCCTGATCCAGGTGTATCGCAGCCGACTGCTGCGCGATTAGGAGAGAGGCACGTTTCTGGCGTCCCCACATTCATCGCCCAATTAATGGGTCCACGCGGGAGACCTTTATTAGAAAATGAGCAGTGTGAGCAGGTCCTGTCGTGGATGGCAGAAAGTGCTTCGAGCAAGCTATCATCCACCCAGAGTTCTGCGCCGTCCAGTGCTGCAAATCCGAATCCTCTGTCTGCTGCTCCTCCTTCCTCCCAGCCTCCTCACTCCACTACAATGACACATGCTCAGGAGCGGGAAGACTCCCAGGAACTGTTCTCGGGCCCCTGCTCAGATTGGGCAGCAGTGGTTCCTCTCCCACCAGAGGAGTTTATCGTCACTGATGCCACCATTGGAAAGTTCCCGGGGTCCGGGGGATGAGGCTGGGGACTTCCGGCAACTGTCTCAAGACCTTTCAGTGGGTGAGGAGGATGATGACGATGAGACACAGTTGTCTATCGGTGAGGTAGTAGTAAGGGCAGTAAGTCCGAGGGAGGAGCACACAGAGGATTCGGAGGAAGAGCAGCAGGACGATGAGGTGACTGACCCCACCTGGTTTGCAACGCCTACTCAGGACAGGTCTTCAGAGGGGGAGGCAAGGGCAGCAGCAGGGCAGGTTGCAAGAGGCAGTGCGGTGTCCAGGGCTAGAGGCAGGGTCAGACGCCTGACGACCGACGAACAGTGGTGTGCAACCTTTGTCGCGCCAAGATCAGCCGGGGAGCCACCACCAACAGCCTCACCACCACCAGCATGCGCAGACATATGATGGCCAAGCACCCCACAAGGTGGGACGAAGGCCGTTCACCGCCTCCGGTTTGCACCACTGCCTCTCCCCCTGTGCCCCAACCTGCCACTGAGATCCAACCCCGCTCTGAGGACACAGGCACTACCGTCTCCTGGCCTGCACCCACACCCTCACCTCCGCTGTCCTCGGCCCAATCCAGCAATGTCTCGCACCGCACCGTCCAGCCGTCGCTAGCGCAAGCGCAAGTACGCCGCCACGCACCCGCACGCTCAAGCGTTAACCGTCCACATAGCCAAATTTATCAGCCTTGAGATGCTGCCGTATAGGGTTGTGGAAACGGAGTCCTTCAAAAGTATGATGGCGGCGGCGGCCCCACGCTACTCCGTTCCCAGTCACCACTACTTTTCCCGATGTGCCGTCCCAGCCCTGCACGACCACGTCTCCCGCAACATTGTACGCGCTGTGAGACAGTGACCGGCAAAGTGCTGGAGGGCCGTTACATTTCACCTAGGATGCTCTCCTATGAGGCGTTGGGGAGCGCTTGGGCAGATGCGTGCCACCGAGCGGCCTGGGCTCGGTGGAGGAAGCCGGCAGTTTAGTGTTGGTGGCATTAAGCCACTAACACGTTGTAGTGAGTAGGTGGCTCCAAGCCGCATAATCCGGGCCGGCTTTTCCTGGAGTGACCAAAGTGAAGGGTGGGATGGTCACTCCCACGTACCAGGTGGGGCTGGTACCAGGCATTATAAAGCCTGGGCCTACAGGGCCAGACAGGAGAGCTGAGACCTTTGCAGGTCTGAGAGTCCTGGCTGGCTGTGTGCAGGAGCTATTTGTTACCAGTGGGTAGACAGGGACGCTACCTGTATAGTAAGTGCTCAGACGAGCAGGATTTATGTTTTGTTTGCCTGATGTTAAGGCTGTATTTTGCTTTTGGTTTGCTTGGAAATAAACCCAGGCAAAGCCTGGACCAAAGACTTTATCCTATGTGTCACTGTCTCTGACTGCTTATGCCCAGGTTGCTACCGACTCTAAACGCTAGTCCCTCACAGCGCCCTCACCAACGCGGTTACTGCCAAGGTCCACTTAACAACGGACACGTGGACAAGCACAGGCGGGCAGGGCCACTATATCTCCCTGACGGCACATTGGGTGAATTTAGTGGAGGCTGGGACAGAGTCAGAGCCTGGGACCGCTCACGTCCTACCCACCCCCAGAATTGCGGGCCCCAGCTCGGTGGTGGTATCTGCGGCGGTGTATGCTTCCTCCACTAAACCACCCTCCTCCTCCTTCTCCTCCTCCTCCTCCTCCAACGCAACCTCTGTCTCGCAATCAAGATGTGTCAGCAGCAGCAGCGCGTCGCCAGCAGTCGGTGTCGCACGTCGTGGCAGCACAGCGGTGGGCAAGCGTCAGCAGGCCGTGCTGAAACTACTCAGCTTAGGAGATAAGAGGAACGCGGCCCACGAACTGCTGCAGGGTCTGACAGAGCAGACCGACCGCTGGCTTGCGCCGCTGAGCCTCCAACCGGGCATGGTCGTGTGTGACAACGGCCGTAACCTGGTGGCGGCTCTGCAGCTCGGCAGCCTCACGCACGTGCCATGCCTGGCCCACGTCTTTAATTTGGTGGTTCAGCGCTTTCTGAAAAGCTACCCACGCTTGTCAGACCTGCTCGTAAAGGTGCGCCGACTCTGCGCACATTTCCGCAAGTCCCACACGGACGCTGCCACCCTACGGACCCTGCAACATCGGTTTACTCTGCCAGTGCACCTACTGCTGTGCGACGTGCCCACACGGTGGAACTCTACGCTCCACATGTTGGCTAGGCTCTATGAGCAGCGTAGAGCTATAGTGGAATACCAACTCCAACATTGGCGGCGCAGTGGGAGTCAGCCTCCTCAATTATTTTCAGAAGAGTGGGCCTGGTTGGCAGACATCTGCCAGGTCCTTCGAAACTTTGAGCAGTCTACCCAGGTGGTGAGCGGCGATGCTGCAATCATTAGCGTCACCATTCCTCTGCTATGCATCTTGAGAAGTTCCCTGCAAAGCATAAAGGCAGACGCTTTGCGCTCGGAAACAGAGCCGGGGGAAGACAGTATGTCGCTGGATAGTCAGAGCACCCTCCTGTCTATATCTCAGCGCGTTCAGGAGGAGGAGGAGGATGAGGAGGAGGGGGAAGAGACAGCTTGGCCCACTGCTGACGGTACCCATGCTGCTTGCCTGTCATTCTTTTAGCGTGTATGATAGGAGGAGGAGGAGGAGGAGGAGGAGGAGGAGGATCCTGAAAGTGATCTTCCTAGTGAAGACAGCCATGTGTTGCGTACAGGTACCCTGGCACACATGGCTGACTTCATGTTAGGATGCCTTTCTCGTGACCCTCACGTTGCACGCATTCTGGCCACTACGGATTACTGGGTGTACACACTGCTCGACCCACGGTATAAGGAGAACCTTTCCACGCTCATTCCCGAAGAGGAAAGGGGTTCGAGAGTGTTGCTATACCACAGGACTCTGGCGGACAAGCTGATGGTAAAATTCCCATCCGACAGCGCTAGTGGCAGAAGGCGCACTTCCGAGGGCCAGGTAGCAGGGGAGGTGCGGAGATCGAGCAGCATGTACAGCACAGGCAATACAAAAGTCTTTAAGGCCCTGGACAGCTTTATGGCTCCCCAGCAAGACTGTGTCACCGCTCCCCAGTCAAGGCTGAGTCAGCGGGAGCACTGTAAAAGGATAGTGAGGGAGTACGTAGCCGATCGCACGACCGTCCTCCCTGACGCCTCTGCCACCTACAACTACTGGGTGTCGAAGCTGGACACGTGGCCTGAACTCGCGCTGTATGCCCTGGAGGTGCTTGCTTGTCCTGCGGCTAGCGTCCTGTCAGAGAGGGTGTTTAGTGCGGCTGGGGGAATCATCACAGATAAGCGTACCCGCCTGTCAACCGACAGTGCCGACAGGCTTACACTCATCAAGATGAACAAAGCCTGGATTTCCCCAGACTTCTCTTCTCCACCAGCGGACAGCAGCGATACCTAAGCAATACGTAGGCTGCACCCGCGGATGGAAGCATCGTTCTCTCTCACCATCCAAAACGGGGACATTTCTGCTTCATCAATCTGTGTATAATATTCCTCCTCCTCCTCCTCCTGCTCCTCCTCCTGAAACCTCACGTAATGACGCCGAACGGGCAATTTTTCTTAGGGCCACAAGGCTCACTCATGTAATTTTTCTTAAAAATTTTTATACGTTTCAATGCTCTTAAAAGCGTTGAAACTTTAACTTGAACCAATTTTTCGTTAAACTGGGCTGCCTCCAGGCCTAGTTACCACTTAAGCCACATTAACCAAAGCGATTAATGGGTTTCACCTGCCCTCTTGGTTGGCCAGGGCCAATTTTTCTGATGTACATTAGTACTGTTGATACAGCAATTTTTGTGGGCCCTCGCCTACAGTGTAATCAAATTAATTTTTAGCCCACCTGCATTACAGCTGACGTTACATCAGCTGTGTTGGGCAATGCAATGGGATATTTTTATGTACCGCCGGTGGGTTCCAGGGAGCCACCCATGCTGTGGGTCCACAGGGAATTATAAATGCATCTGTTTCCACTTCTAAAGAACCCCAGTCTGACTGGGGCATGCAGTGTGGGCCGAAGCCCACCTGCATTAAGCACAACATTACTACCACAGCTGTGTTTGGCAATGCAATGGGATATTTTAATGTACCGCCGGTGGCTTCCTGGCACCCACCCATGCTGTGAGTCCACAGAGAATTATAAATGCATCTGTTTCCACTTCTAAAGAACCCCAGTCAGACTGGGGCATGCAGTGTGGGCCGAAGCCCACCTGCATTAAGCACGACATTACTACCTCAGCTGTGTTGGGCAATGCAATGGGATATTTTTATGTACCGCCGGTGGGTTCCAGGGAGCCACCCATGCTGTTGGTCCACAGGGAATTATAAATGCATCTGTTTCCACTTCTAAAGAACCCCAGTCTGACTGGGGCATGCAGTGTGGGCCAAAGCCCACCTGCATTAAGCACAACATTACTACCTCAGCTGTGTTGGGCAATGCAATGGGATATTTTTATGTACCGCCGGTGGGTTCCAGGGAGCCACCCATGCTGTCGGTCCACAGGGACTTCACAATAGGGAGTTGTACCTGCCTGTGTCTATGAATTAAAAACCGCGGTCTGACTGGGGCATGCAGACACCTTGACAGAATGAATAGTGTGTGGCACATAGGTTCCCCATTGCTATGCCCACGTGTGCAGCTCCTGATGGCGGTGGCACAGGATTATATTTCTCATTGCTTCTGTACAGCATTGTGGGCTATCGCCCCGCCCCTTTTAAAGAGGGTCGCTGCCTAGCCGTGCCAACCCTCTGCAGTGTTTGCCTGCAGTTCCTCGTCATGGCAGACGCACTTATAAAGGACATGAGGGTGGTGTGGCATGAGGGCAGCTGAAGGCTGCGCAGGGACATTTTGGTGTGCGCTGTGGACACTGGGTCGTGCGGGGGGGTTGGGCAGCATGTAACCCAGGAGAAGTGGCAGCGGAGTGTCATGCAGGCTGTGATTATGCTTTGTTGGAGGTAGTGTGGTGCTTAGCTAAGGTATCCATTGCTAATTAGGGCTTTTCAGAAGTAAAAGTTGTTGGGAGGGGGGGGGGGCCCACTCTTGCCGGTATTGTGGCTTAATAGTGGGACCTGTGAACTTGAGATGCAGCCCAACATGTAGCCCCTCGCCTGCCCTATCCGTTGCTGTGTCGTTCCCATCACTTTCTTGAATTGCCCAGATTTTCACACATGAAAACCTTAGCGAGCATCGGCAAAATACAAAAATGCTCGGGTCGCCCATTGACTTCAATGGGGTTCGTTATTCGAAACGAACCCTCGAGCATCGCGATAATTTCGTCCCGAGTAACGAGCACCCGAGCATTTTGGTGCTCGCTCATCTCTAATGCTAACCTAACAAATAAGTTGGCGTCTAATATTACCACGTTTCTACACTTATCTGATTCCCTTATTACAATATTCTTATTGCAGGTCCTTCAACTCTTTTCTCTCTTTTTTATTTAAGTTTCCTTTTTTTTTCTTGTAGACCTTTCTTTTTATTTCAACAATTCTCGCTCCATTACTGTTTGGAACTCATCCACTTTTTTTCATCTCAAAGAAACGGGATAGAAACCTGGATTAGAGGTGGACGTCTGTATAGAACCCATTAGTGGCAGGTCTTCAGTATCGGTCATGCAAGGAGTTACTGATCATGAACTCCTTGCAGATAAGATCAAAATCAAATTCCATAGCATGAAGATAGGTGCTCCTTTGAGAAATTTTACACCTCTAATATCCCCCAATCATACACTATTAAGTAAGGAAACAGATTCAAACTGCTTGACAGATCAAAAAAGCATCCAGATGAGCTATGGCACGATATACAGTCTACAGTTATGGAAACAGACAGTAAGCATCAACAATTACAAACTGGTAATTACTGTCAACCGAGGCCAACAGGAGCACCAAAAAATATTGTTTGTAATTGAAGTATTAGGACCCTGAGTTGGGTGGCTTCCACACACGTATGTGCTTCCTGTCCAGCGCCCCAAGATAGTGTGGAAACTGTACCAAACTCCAGAAGCCTTGGGCAATCTCTAACCATCGTTCCGCAATCGGATGTGGCATTATTTTTTGGTGAAGACGATGCCAGATCAACTTAAGGTCCGATAAACTATGTCTGAGATGCTAGAGATTCCCAGCAGAAACTCGAAATGTAACGAGGCAGGAAAAAAAGAAATGAGGCTACACCAACATGGCCACAGTGGCCCACCAGAAAAAACAAAAATACCTGAGTCACTAAAAGCCTTTCCTTTGCACAAATATACCTCATCATATGGTATCCGAAAATGTGATATCTGAGCGCACCGCCTGTGCGAGCTTATTAAATGTAGCAATTGAGATGTGGGTGAAGTAAAAAAATATTTCTGGGTGCCTGTGCAAATCCAAAAACTAGGAATGGAAGTGCCCTTTTTCAGACCGCATAGCCACCAGATGATGCACCCCCATGCTGCGCCTCCTTCTTGGCTCATCTTACAACATGCTACGCTGCTTGCCAAATTACCAGGAACTAAGGCAGCTCAGGAAGACAGAACTTAGCTGAGAAGTCATGGTAGAAGATACGAAACATGAGCCAACAAAGCAAAAATACTCAAGCATCTCTGTTCTCTTCCAAAAGAGAGCAAATTGCATTGGCTAGCTCAGCTGTATGCCAGCGATGTGAGAGCGGGCCGGACCGACACAATAGCAAATCTGCTTCTCTTGTACAGTAAAAAGAAAATTGTGCATGAAAGAAGCACGCTGCAGCGCCGTGAGCTGTTTTTAAAAGAAAACGTTTCAAAAGCGCCAGAAAAATGCTATTACGATAACTCTGAGAGTATCTTGGCCTAGTATCACGCTCACCTGTGTGAAGGTAGATTCTAACTCTTCAAATTAGGGGGCTAAATCTATACAAAAATTGGCACCAAATGGTTTGAATTTTGTTGCAGATTTTGTGCTGCGGATTTACGCCTTGCTAACACGAGCGTTGTTTTGAACGTGCGTGTGTACACAAATCCGTGCGTCCACGCACGTGCCAAAACACGTGTGAACGAAGCTGCATGTCTATTGCCGTCAATGGGGCCGCTGCTCCCGGCGGCCCCATTGAAAGCAATAGTATGCCAGCACCCCCGCAGTAATTTTCGGGGGAATGCTTTAAATATAATCTCTGAAAATCATTCCAAGCTGTAGTTAATATATATATATATATATATATATATATATATATATATATATACACACACACATACACACACACACATTCACCTCTCTGCCGCTGCAAGGGCTCAGGCATAACTAGCTGCTTGAGCACTGCCTGTGATTGGTCACAGCACTCAGCAATCACAGGCAGCGCTCGGCCATTTATTGAATTCTTGAAATTTTATTGAACTTCTTTGACACTATTTTTTTTCTCCCTCAAGGGGAAGTGAAGATGTAATTGGTCACTAGGATAATACACTGCATTACTTATGTAGAGCATTCTGCTTAACCTATGACAACGGACCATCAGACTCTGCTGGAGGTGGGGTCTAATAGGCTGAGTTGTGTGGCAGACAGGGAGGCCTTTTCAGGCTTCTGGCTGTCAAGGTAACCTACTGGTACTCTGCAATCCCCTGCTCAGTGCCAAGGGGCGACAGAAGGATCCCCTTTCCCCTGTTATCTGCTTACATGCTGCAGTTGCTATTGATTTTGGCATGTAAGGGATTAAACTGCCAAGATTTGAGGTTTCTCCATTCCTGACAGTTAGAGCAGGAGCCTGGCTATCAGTAGGCAGCCAGACCACCATCTTAAATAGATGTATGTGCAGGATTAAAGGCCATCAGTGAGGTCAGTAATAAGGCATATTAGCCGTCACTAAGGGAATAGGTTGTGCAGTGGAATATACTGTATATATTTTGAAGGGCCGAAGTCTGAATCTTGTTATGGGTCCCCTGGGGTCTATGTAAGCCCCTAATTATAGTAGATCACGAGTAGCCCCCAAACAGTCTGTGCATTGTTAGAAAGGTGTTAGCAGCTGATGTCCCAATATGGGGGCATCTGTAGGTGAAACCTGACTATGAGACCAATGCCAGCTGGTGACCATACAGGAGGCATTACGGGCTGTCACCTTAATACAAGGGGCCTGAGAGCCCAGAGTCACTATATAAGGAGGGTAAGAGCCTGTTGTCAGTTTATTCATACATTTCCAGCTGGAATAAGAAAAATAAAATCACATGTCTTAAGGCCGAACAAAGGCGAGGTGCAGACTAACAGGAAAAAAACACCCCTGGTCATGAAAGGGTTACAGAAGTAAAAGGTTTTGATTCTGACGTTCCCTTCTGGATGCGACGTCTTCACTGTTTATAATAATAATTTTTACTACTGTAGATATTTTCTGTGCAAACAGATAGAGGGGAACATTCAAGTAGATGCACAAATATCCTGGAACGTCTGCGTCTGCTGGGTGATCGAAGATAGCCAAAAAAAATCACGTTACATACAGCCCTAAATAATTAATTTACTTCCCTGCACATAAGGGTCTGTCAGTCACCACAGATGGCCACTTACCTCCAGTATAATGAATGGCACCACTCATGATTTCATGTAAAAGGAATCTATCACTGGACTTATGGGGCCAGATTGGAGAGCTGCAGAAACCTGTGGCAGAAACCGATAATGACAAATTACAGATTTTCTTTCATTTGTTTCCATAAAATCACTATTTATGTGACAGTATTTACAGCCATCCAGGAACATGGCACCGCGCCACTTCTCACCCCACCAGTTTCACTGCTGGGTCACACGGCGCCCCTTATACAATCCACACCCCTGACAGCCAAAACGCAATTGGTCTCCTAATTCCTGGATCTGCTCACCCTGCGGCAATAGGGGTGACACCTTTCTCTCAAAAAATAAGAGACGCATCACAGAAGGGGAAATATAAAAAAAAATGTAAAACAATCACAGAAAACAGCCATTACTTACTGAGTAAAGAGTGCATATAGATGCATCCTCTCACCATGCTGACTACCAAATGGAGGAGCCAATAACACCTGTGCAGGACACTGATAAGACAGCCACTCGCACTGCCTCTTGATAATGAGGGGGGTGGCCGCTTGGCGTACACTCCCACACATAGTGGATACTGGGTGCCAGACCATTCTGATACATGTAGTTCACCATGCAGACCAGCAACCTATTAATGATGCCATAATAATTTATCGGGTTGCCCTGCATTTCCATCAGTGAACCACATTGGTACTGCCACCCTGAGCTCCCCCTGGAGTCTTAAAGCCACGCTGCAAAAAAATAAGAGACAAGTTGATTTTTGGCAGTCGCATTGGCACAATCGCTGTAGGGCAGGCGCAAGCGCATAAGCCCTAAAAAAATGCCGTCCGCCAGACAACAGTATGGAGGTCAAACTTGTCCATGGCAGGCTAATATGCTGTCACTCACTCAAGCCACCCCGTGAGACTTCCCATAGCAGAGTTTTACCTACCTGTGACTATAAAAATTACCTAGACTGACTGGTGCATGCAGTGTTGGCCGAAGCCAACCTGCATTTCATCTCACGTTACCTCAGCTTTAAGAGAGGCACTGCAATGGGATTAATTAATGTACCGTCGGTGGGTTCCAGGGGGCCACCCATGCTGTGGGTGCACACAGACTTTCCATAGCGGAGTTTTACCTACCTGTGACTATGAAAATTACCTAGACTGACTGGTGCATGCAGTGTTGGCCGAAGCCAACCTGCATTTCATCTCACGTTACCTCAGCTTTAAGAGAGGCACTGCAATGGGATTTATTAATTTACCATTGGTGGCTTCCTGGGACCCACCCCTGTTGTGGGTGCACACAGACTTCCCTTAGGGGAGTTCCACCTACCTGTGACTATGAAAATTACCCAGACAGACTGGGGCATGCAGTGTTGACCGAAGCCAACCTGCATTTTATCTCACATTACCTCAGCTGTCCGGGGCACTGCTATGGGATTTATTTATGTACCGTTGGTGGGTTCCAGGGAGCCACCCATGCTGTGGGTGCACACAGACTTCCCATAGCAGAGTTTTACCTACCTGAGACTATTAAAATTACCCAGACTGACAGGGGCATGCAGTGTCGGCCGAAGCCAACCTGCATTTCATCTCATGTTACCTCAGCTTTAAGGGAGGCACTGCAATGGGATTTATTTGTCGACCGTCGGTGGGTTCTTGGGAGCCACCCATGCTGTGGGTGTACACAGACTTCCCATTGCGGAGTTCTACCTACCTGTGACTTTGAAAATTACCCAGACAGACTGGGGCATGCAGTGTTGGCCGAAGTCAACCTGCATTTCATCTCACGTTACCTCAGCTATGAGGGGCACTGTGATGGGATTCATTTATGTACCGTCGGTGGCTTCCTGGGACCCACCCCTGCTGTGGGTGCACACAGACTTCCCATAGGGGAGTTCTACCTACCAGCGACTGATGAAAATTACCACTCTGACTTGTTTATTGTTCATGTCTTGGGTTGCCTAGGACCCACCCCTGCTGTGGGTGCCCACTTACTTCCCATCACAGTGTTTGACCTGTGTGACACAAAGACACTGACTGACTTGGGTAGGGGGCAGAGTGCAGATGGCTTTCCCCTTGCGGTGTCGATTGAGCTATCCGACACCTAGACAGAATGAGTACTGTGTGGGCACATGGATTCCCCATAGCTATGTAACTCATGCCCACGTTTGTTGCTCCTGACAGAGGTGGCACAGGATTGGAATGAAGATCGAACGTCAATTTCTCATTGATTCTTTACAGCATTGTGGGCTATCGCCCTGCCCCTTTTAAAGAGGGTCACTCTCTGGCCCTGCCAACCCTCTGCAGTGTGTGCCTCTGGTTCCTCCTCATCGCAGACGCACCTATTAATAGACCTGAGGGTGGATTCAGACGACAGTATATCGGCTCAGTTTTCACGGCGAGCCGATATACGGTGTCCTTGTCTTCAGGGGGGGAGGATGGAAGAGGCAGGAGCAGGAACTGAGCTCGCGCCCCTTCCCTGCCCCTATTTGCAGTGGGAGGGGTGAGACGGGGTGGAGCTAAGCTCCGGGACTTAGCACCGCTCCGTCCCACCCAAAGTAAAAATTGTTGGGGGGGGGGGCACTCTTGCCGCTATTGTGGCTTAATAGTGGGACCTGGGAACCTGAGATGCAGCCCTGCATGTTTCCCCTCGCCTGCCCTATCCGTTTCTGTGTCGTTTCCATGACTTTGGTAGGTTTTCCAGATTCTCACAAATGAAAATCTTTAGCAGAGCATCGGTCATATACAAAAATGCTCGAGTCGCCCATTGACTTCAATGGGGTTCGTTACTCGAAACAAACTCTCGAGCATCGCGGCAAGTTCGACTCGAGCAACGAGCACCCGAGCATTTTGGTGCTCGCTCATCTCTAATTTTTTTCCATGTAAGTTTTTAGAGCTTCTTAATAGTCTTCTTGTTTTAGTGGTTTAAACATTTTTTTAGCTGTTTATTGCCCCCTTACATCTTTTTTGCGCCACATTAGTTTTTTCCTATCACTAACCTTTTTTTCAGTAAGGTATGAACTCCTCACAGTGAGTATTTAGAATGGTTTTTAAAATGTCCTGACTCAATAACAAGACTGCAAGCGTATCGGTTGAGGTAACTGCTCTTGTAGTTATGGACCAGTACTCACACCAGGTATATGTTGTCAGACAGGGTACAGAGAACCAGAAAGGACAAACTAAAAAGGCAAACACTTGCAGATACAGTACAGCTTATACATGTCAATGAATAGAGTCAGGTAGTGAGACATGACAACCGTACTAAAACTGCAGTCTTGTTGGTGATGAATCAGGACCCAGGAATGCCTGCCCACAGAATCTACTGGCTCAGCACGAAGCATCACTTTATGGAGGTGAGGCACTAGCTAACATTATAACAAATGTGACGGTGGTCAGTTACTCTCTGTTAGGCTGCCTGTCCACGGGCGATGATCTGCAGGCGATCTATCGCAGTAACAATTTAGTTGTTAGGGAATTAAGTTGCGCCCAACACTGGGAAAAGACAACAGCTGGCTCTATTTAAGCATTAGCAGTCATTCTGAGAATTTCTGACGATTGCGGGGTTTCCACGGTGCAGCGCATTTTTGTGCCAACATGCTGCAGCCGGCCGTGTGAGCTGCAGAAAATATGCAGCTAAAGATCGGGACTTGATTGCGGCTGTTCTTCATGTGTTTGGGTTTTTTTTTAGTGCATATGGTCGAAAGTAACAACGCATACGGTCGTGTGAAAGAGGCCCTATAAGTAAGAATCCCAAGTGGTGGTTCCCCTCCTGCCAATCAACTATTGATGACATATCCTGTGAAAAGGTCATTAACCCCTTAGTGACCTCCCTACTCTTTAAAACAGTGTTCAATAATTGGCTTTATTCTGATGTTTGCGCCTTTTTATGGCTCTGCATCAGAATAATGGCACAGGTCTCCAGTGCTGGTAGGAACGGGGGGTATTAGTGTATCTTGACGCCACCGGAAGGTAGGGGTTTGACAGGAGCTAAGCCCCTGTCACACCCCTAGCTTCCGATAGGGTCAATGTAGTAAGGTCCTAGCAGCACAGTGTGGATTGATTTGCAGCGTGCAGGACACGCACAAATCAATGCACCGTGTGCTTCTGCCTGTGCGTGCTGCGGGCTGGCTGTCAATTCAGGCATGCTTACCTCCCGGGCGGCTGAAGGCTCCCTGCTATCCGTTCCCTGAGTCCTCCGTACGGATCGCCGGCTGCGTTTTCCCTGCAGGGGGCCGACAGACTGCAGTGTCTTGCACTGGCCGTCTCTGTGCTGGGTGATGGCCGCTCCCCTGGAGGCACATGAAAATACTGCGGCATCTCTCTATTGGGTCAGGGCGGCCGTCTCTCTCTTCTGCCTTACGGAAGCTTCCCCGGCGACACCTCACTATATGGCGGCCACCTCTTTTGTGGGATAAGGTCGGCTGGCACTGTGAACCCGGACGCCCGGTCCAGCGTCGACACGTTCAAAAACGATGGCTGCCTCTGTGATATGTCATGCCGGCCACGTCAGTGAGCCCTTATGCCCGCTCCCCTCCTGCCAGCTGGGAAGCTAAGTGCTATCGCTTCAGTGGTCCAGCCGGGGAACGCACTTGCACCACGGGCTGCTCTAAATCATGGCAGTCTCTGCTCTGGGAGCCCAGATCACAAGCCGCACAACACCGCTGCACATACTCACTGCTCGGCAGTGCCAAGGTAAGGGAGCAGCTGAAGGACCCCATTAGAGGGCTCCACTGTCAGGGGACCAGGGAAAGCAGAAGTCGGAGGTCCCTGCAACATAGCCAGCAACTCCTGTTCCTGCCTACTTGTCCCCCTGGGCTAGGCCCCAGGGCGGCAACTGGGTAACGGTACCTACTCTGAGCTAGGAAAAATGACGCAGTTTACCACAGTCCCTGGACACAGAGAACAAGAATACAGACAAACAACCAGAGCGCAGTACCAAGGGAACCAACAAACCAGTCCAAGAGCAAGCCAAAGGTCCAAAGCACAGAAGTCAGTCCAAGAAGCGCAGAACAGGCAAGCGAAGAACAGAGTCAGGTCTGGGGGAAAAGCCGAGGTCAGGAGTAGTAACCAGTGTCGGGGTTCCCCTACAATGCACACCACTCGCTGGAGCGACAGTACTGGCAGTGCAGGTGACCCCGAGAACCACCAACCCTGACAACCACGAGGAGTTCCTGGCAGGAAGCCAAGACCCATCAAGCAACACTAAACAGCAGAAAGATCAGTGCAAGAACCTCAAACAGCACCCAGAGGGGGTAAGCTGGTGAGAAATGGATTACTGAAGCTGGGCTCCATCTAAGAACTGCATAATATATATAAACTGGGGCATTTCTAATATAAGAACACAGGCATATCAGCCACCCTCAGTGTGCCATACATACACAGCAGAAGGCAGCAAAGGCGGACAATCCGGAAAGTGCTTTCTCACAGTTCGGTTGCACTGTGATATGTAGATTATATCAGCACAAACCCACATCAACAGTCACGTGAGGCAAGTATGATCCTCTTATAACAGCCGATATGAGCACAAGAAATAAAAGCACTCCTGCCTCAGAAAGACTTATAGTTTATCCGAGTGGATGCATCTGACAATACGCCACGCACAGCGTCTGCAAATAACTCTAAGACTAAGGAAAGGACGCAGATGCTGACATTGATCACAATGCAGAACCCACACTCCGACAAGTGTCTTCACAATTACTAGAGGCCATTAATGCTTGTAAAGCCACACTGACAGGGCAAATGGCTGAAATCCAGATTGATGCGCACCTGTTTCGGCAAGATTTGCAAGTGATGCGGGGCCGAATGACCATAATGAAGAGCCGCATATCCAACATGGAGGATGAGATATGACCTCTTTCTGGCGCAGTTCAGACAGCTACTAAAAAAGGTGAATTTTGCCAATCTAAACTGATGACTTAGAAAATCACCTCCGTCACAATAATTTGTGCATTATAGGTTTGCCGGAGAGAGAAGAGGGATCGCATCCAGAAACCTTCACCGAACAGTGGCTGAAATCCATCTTGGGAGAGGATGCCTTCTCTATATCTTTTACAATGGAAAGAGTCCATCATAAACCTCAAAGCCACCTATACCGGGAGCCCCCCCCCCCCCCCCGCGCGGGCAATCTTGGCGAGGCTGCTGAATTGTAGAGATCATGATACAGCGTTGCGTCTAGCCAGGCAAAAGGGTCCCATCTAACAACTCTGCAATCTCTGTTCCTGGATTTCTCGGTGGATCTTCAAAAACAAAGGATGATGTTAACAGAAGTGACAAAAAGTTTAAAGATAGGGGCATGATTTTCTCAACGGTGTACCCAGAATGCCTTTGCATTGTGGCGGAGCGCAAAACCATCTTTTTACAGTTCCCCTCGGAAGCACAGGAGCGGCTCCGCTCCCATCATGTTTAAAATGTTGGACGTTAATTGACTCTCATTTCCCTAACCATTATTTTACAGGACTGACCGCATCATTCTGATTCTTCCTTCATGTCACTGAGTGGAAATTCGATAACCAGATATCGTTTGACCTTAAAGGGAATGGTAGCTATATAGTGAGTCAGATATGGGGCTGTTCCCCCGCACCACATTGTGCCAATTATCTACCATCATTGTAGGATTAGATAGTATTAAGCTGCACACAATAATATCACTACTATTACATTTGTGGGTGCTGCCCTGCTCTCATGCCACGGGATTATCCCCGATAATACCCAAGTCACATTCTAGCTGTGTATTTGAAGGAAGGGATTACACATCTGTTCCTCTACAATGTAGTATCCCCGACATCCTATCTGTTATGGATGCTACAAGTTAGCTTTATAAGCTGTTTAATTCAACTTTATCGAATTTTACTGTTTTATCTGCAACGATGTATTCGCTACAATACTGCCAAATCAGATGGCAACCAACACTGCGGCATTTACAAGATAACCAATATGGGCTCCGTAACCCAGAACAATCGCTTCCTCATGCTATGAATATTATTGACATATTTTCTCAATAGTCTGGCCTATACAATAATTGGCAGAAGTCCACAATATTGTTTACCGCGCAAAGCCCGATTACAGATTCCTATATAATCAGACTAGCTGATATACCCGGCTTCGCCCGAGTTAATTTGGTACTGGTGTTTATCTGGTGTTCACACGGAAAATCTTATGAAGTCGTGGTTACTTTAGAGATACTGAGGAAAAACATATGTTCACCATTTTGCATAGTTCTCTGCGTTACCCAGGAAATACCACGGGGAGGTAACCATGCGACGTTTCCTTAATATAAAATGACATCAGGAAGTGAGAGAATTTGATTACGTACATGAAATTTGGACACTAATTCTTTTGCGCTTAGAATTGAATAATGGGGTTGGGACCCATTAACTTTTCATATTTATGACACAATCAATGCTCGTGCCAAATTTCATGTTTCTATGACATTGGGAAGTGAGAGATTTAGATTATGTACGTAAAATTTGGACGCTAATTCTTTTGCGCATAGAATTGAATAATGGAGTTGGGACCCATTAGCTTTTCCTATTTATGACATAATCAATGCTCGTGCCAAATTTCCTGTTTCTATGACACCGGACAGTGAGAAAATTACATTCCACACGTAAAATTTGGACGCTAATTCTTTTGCGCATAGAATTGAATAATCGAGTTGGGACCCATTACAGTTTCCTATTTATGACATAATCAATGCTCGTGCAAAATTTCCCATTTCTATGACACCGGAAAGTGAGAAAATTAGATTCGGTACGTAAAATTTGGACGCTAATTCTTTTGCGCATAGAATTGAATAATCGAGTTGGGACACATTAACTTTTCATATTTATGACACAATCAATGCTCGTGCCAAATTTCATGTTTCTATTACATTGTGAAGTGAGAGATTTAGATTATGTATGTAAAATTTGGACGCTAATTCTTTTGCGCATAGAATTGAATAACGGAGTTGGGACCCATTAGCTTTTCCTATTTATGACATAATCAATGCTCGTCTCAAATTTCACGTTTCTATGACACCGGAAAGTAAGAAAATTAGATTCCGTACGTAAAATTTGGACGCTAATTCTTTTGCGCATAGAATTGAATAATCGAGTTGGGACCCATTAGCGTTTCCTATTTATGACATAATCAATGCTCCTGGCAAATTTCACGTTTCTATGACACCGGAAAGTGAAAAAATTACATTCCGCACGTAAAATTTTGACACCAATTCTTTTGCGCTAGAATTGAATAACAAAGTTGGGACCCATTAGCTTTTCCTATTTATGACATAATCAATGCTCGTGCCAAATTTCCTGTTTCTATGACACCGGAAAGTGAAGAAATTACATTCCGCATGTAAAATTTGGACGCTAATTCTTTTGCGCATAGAATTGAATAATCAAGTTGGGACCCATTAGCTTTTTCTATTTATGTCATAATCAATGCTCGTGCCAAATTTCACGTTTCTATGACACCGGAAAGTGAGAAAATTAGATTCCGTACGTAAAATTTGGACGCTAATTCTTTTGCGCATAGAATTGAATAATCGAGTTGCGACCCATTAACTTTTCCTATTTATGACATATTCAATGCGCGTGCCACATTTTAAGTTTCTATGACATTGGGAAGTGAGAGATTTAGATTCCGTACGCAAAATTTCTACGCCAATTCTTTTGCGCTAGAATTGAATAATCGAGTTGGGACCCAATTACTTTTCCTATTTTGGAGATAATCTATACTTGTGGCAAATTTCATGTTTCTACGACATCGGGAAGTTGGAGAACTTTTGGCGAGTCAGTCAGTGAGTGAGTCAGTGAGGGCTTTCGTCTTTATATATATAGACTAGCTGATATACCCGGCTTCGCCTGAGTTAATTTGGTACTGGTGTTTATCTGGTGTTCACACGGAAAATCTTATGAAGTCGTGGTTACTTTAGAGATACTGAGGAAAAAAAATATGTTCACCATTTTGCATAGTTCTTTGCGTTACCCAGGAAACACCACGGGGAGGCAACCATGCGACGTTTCCTTTATATAAAATGACATCAGGAAGTGAGAGAATTAGATTACATACGTAAAATTTGGACACTAATTCTTTTGCGCTTAGAATTGAATAATCGATTTGGGACCCATTAGCTTTTCCTATTTATGACACAATCAATGCTCATGCCAAATTTCCCGTTTCTATGACACCGGAAAGTGAAAAAATTACATTCCGCACGTAAAATTTTGGCGCCAATTCTTTTGCGCTAGAATTGAATAATCGAGTTGGGACCCATTAGCTTTTCCTATTTATGACATAATCAATGCTCGTGCCAAATTTCACGTTTCTATGACACCGGAAAGTGAAAAAATTACATTCCGCACGTAAAATTTGGACGCTAATTCTTTTGCGCATAGAATTGAATAATGGAGTTGGGACCCATTAGCTTTTCCTATTTATGACATAATCAATGCTCGTGCCAAATTTCCTTTCTCTTTGACACCGGAAAGTGAAAAAATCTCCTTCCGCACGTAAAATTTCAACGCCAATTCTTTTGCGCTAGAATTAGAGATGAGCGAACACCAAAATGTTCGGGTGTTCGTTATTCGGAACGAACTTCCCGTGATGCTCGAGGGTTCGTTTCGAACAACGAACCCCATTGAAGTCAATGGGCGACCAGAACATTTTTGTATTTCGCCGATGCTCGCTAAGGTTTTCATGTGTGAAAATCTGGGCAATTCAGGAAAGTGATGGGAATGACACAGTGACGGATAGGGCAGGCGAGGGGCTACATGTTGGGCTGCATCTCAAGTTCACAGGTCCCACTATTAAGCCACAATAGCGGCAAGAGTGGGCCCCCCCCCCCCCAACAACTTTTACTTCTGAAAAGCCCTCATTAGCATGGCATACCTTTGCTAAGCACCACACTACCTCCAACAAAGCACAATCACTGCCTGCATGACACACCACTGACACTTCTCCTGGGTTACATGCTGCCCAACCGCACCCCCTCCCCCCCACAGCGCACACCAAACTGTCCCTGCGCAGCCTTCAGCTGCCCTCATGCCACACCACCCTCATGTCTATTTAGAAGTGCGTCTGCCACGACGAGGGACCGCAGGCACACACTGCACAGGGTTGGCACGGCTAGGTAGCGACCCTCTTTAATAGGGGCGGGGCGATAGCCCACAATGCTGTACAGAAGCAATGAGAAATATAATCCTGTGCCACCGCCATCAGGAGCTGCACACCTGGGCAAAGCAATGGGGAACCTATGTGCCACACACTATTCATTCTGTCAAGGTGTCTGCATGCCCCAGTCAGACTGGTAATATGCACCTTAACAGTAACCGCGTTGGTGGTAATGTGGTGGTGACTGCGGACCTAGTAGCACGGTTGTATTTTGTTGGTTTTCGGAATGTGGCCAGGATTAAGTAGGCCGTGGCGGGGGGATGGTGGGGGGGCTCTCTTGTAGTGTCGGTAAAGGTGAAATTCTTGGACTGCCACCAGACGAACCAATGCAAAGGCATTTGCCAACAATGTTTTCCCTGTTGGAGGAGGAGGGGGATGTTTTTGAGGCACTACGTGTCCTCTCCACGTGTCCGTGGTTATATGCACCTTAACAGTAACCGCGTTCGTGGTAATGTGGTGGTGACTGCGGACCTAGTAGCACGGTTGTATTTTGTTGGTTTTCGGAATGTGGCCAGGATTAAGTGGGCCGTGGCGGGGGGATGGTGGGGGGGCTCTCTTGTAGTGTCGGTAAAGGTGAAATTCTTGGACTGCCACCAGACGAACCAATGCAAAGGCATTTGCCAACAATGTTTTCCCTGTTGGAGGAGGAGGGGGATGTTTTTGAGGCACTACGTGTCCTCTCCACGTGTCCGTTCCATGTCAGCAATAGTAGCACTCAAGACAGGCCCCAGTAACAATTCTGAAGCAGCAGTATAGCGGGAGCGCAGTCTTCGTTCCATGTAAGCAATAGTAGCACTCAAGACAGGCCCCAGTAACAATTCTGAAGCAGCAGTATAGCGGGAGCGCAGTCTTCGTTCCATGTAAGCAATAGTAGCACTCAAGACAGGCCCCAGTAACAATTCTGAAGCAGCAGTATAGCGGGAGCGCAGTCTTCGTTCCATGTAAGCAATAGTAGCACTCAAGACAGGCCCCAGTAACAATTCTGAAGCAGCAGTATAGCGGGAGCGCAGTCTTCGTTCCATGTAAGCAATAGTAGCACTCAAGACAGGCCCCAGTAACAATTCTGAAGCAGCAGTATAGCGGGAGCGCAGTCTTCGTTCCATGTAAGCAATAGTAGCACTCAAGACAGGCCCCAGTAACAATTCCGAAGCAGCAGTATAGCGGGAGCGCAGTCTTCGTTCCATGTAAGCAATAGTAGCACTCAAGACAGGCCCCAGTAACATTTCTGAAGCAGCAGTATAGCGGGAGCGCAGTCTTAGTTCCATTTCAGTAGCCTTAGTATAGCCAAGGCACAAGTGACATTTATGTAGCTAAAGTGTAGGCCAACCCCACACACCTTTCTGTACCATGAGTGCAGGCGAAGAACATAGAAATTACTATGATTACACTGTAGGTGAGGGCCCCAAAAAATTGGTGTACCAACAGTACTAATGTACCTCAGTAAAAATTGGCCATGCCCAACCAAGATGGCAGGTGAATCGCTTTGGTTAATGTGGCTTAAGTGGTAACTAGGCCTGGAGGCAGCCCAGTGTAACGAAAAATTGGTTCAAGTTAAAGTTCCAACGCTTTTAAGCTAATTGAAACTTATAAAAATTGTTCTGAAAAATTATTTGAGTGAGCCTTGTGGCCCTAAGAAAAATTGCCCGTTCAGCGTGATTACGTGAGGTTTCAGGAGGAGGAGCAGGAGGAGGAGGAGGAGGAATATTAGACACAGATTGATGAAGCAGAAATGTCCCCGTTTTGGATGGTGAGAGAGAACGTAGCTTCCATCCGTGGGTGCAGCCTACGTATTGCTTACGTATCGCTGCTGTCCGCTGGTGGAGAACAGAAGTCTGGGGAAATCCAGCCTTTGTTCATCTTGATGAGTGTTAGCCTGTCGGCACTGTCGGTTGACAAGCGGCTACGCTTATCTGTGATGATTCCCCCAGCCGCACTAAACACCCTTTCCGACAAGACGCTAGCCGCAGGACAAGCAAGCACCTCAAGGGCATACAGGGCTAGTTCAGGCCACGTGTCCAGCTTCGACACCCAGTAGTTGTAGGGGGCAGAGGCGTCACCAAGGATGGTCGTGCGATCCGCTACGTACTCCCTCACCATCCTTTTACAGTGCTCCCGCCGACTCAGCCGTGACTGGGGAGCGGTGACACAGTCTTGGTGGGGAGCCATAAAGCTGGCCAGGCCCTTAAAGACTGTTGCACTGCCTGGGATGTACATGCTGCTCGATCTACGCACATCCCCTGCTACCTTGCCCTCGGTACTGCGCCTTCTGCCACTAGCGCTGTCGGCTGGGAATTTGACCATCAGCTTGTCCGCAAGGGTCCTGTGGTATAGCAACACTCTCGAACCCCTTTCCTCTTCGGGAATCAGAGTGGGCAGGTTCTCCTTATAGCGTGGATCGAGCAGTGTGTACACCCAGTAATCCGTCGTGGCCAGAATGCGTGCAACGCGAGGGTCACGAGAAAGGCATCCTAACATGAAGTCAGCCATGTGTGCCAGGGTACCAGTACGCAACACATGGCTGTCCTCACTAGGAAGATCACTTTCAGGATCCTCCTCCTCCTCCTCAGGCCATACACGCTGAAAGGATGACAGGCAATCAGCCGGTGTACCGTCAGCAGCGGCCCAAGCTGTCTCTTCCCCCTCCTCCTCATCCTCCTCATGCTCCTCCTCCTCCTCCTGTATGCGCTGAGAAATAGACAGGAGGGTGCCCTGACTATCCAGCGGCATACTGTCTTCCCCCGCCCCCGTTTCCGAGCGCAAAGCAGCTGCCTTTATGGTTTGCAGGGAATTTCTCAAGATGCATAGCAGAGGAATGGTGACGCTAATGATTGTAGCATCGCCGCTCACCACCTGGGTAGACTCCTCAAAATTACCAAGGACATGGCAGATGTCTGCCAACCAGGCCCACTCTTCTGAAAGGAATTGAGGAGGCTGACTCCCACTGCGCCGCCCATGTTGGAGTTGGTATTCGACTGTAGCTCTACGTTGTTCATAGAGCCTGGCCAACATGTGGAGCGTAGAGTTCCACCGTGTGGGCACGTCGCACAGCAGTCGGTGCACTGGCAGCTTAAAGTGATGTTGCAGGGTGCGCAGGGTGGCAGCGTCCGTGTGGGACTTGCGGAAATGTGCGCAGAGCCGGCGCGCCTTTACGAGCAGGTCTGACAAGCGTGGGTAGCTTTTCAGAAAGCGCTGAACCACCAAATTAAAGACGTGGGCCAGGCATGGCACGTGCGTGAGGCTGCCAAGCTGCAGAGCCGCCACCAGGTTACGCCCGTTGTCACACACGACCATGCCCGGTTGGAGGCTCAGCGGCGCAAGCCAGCGGTCGGTCTGCTGTGTCAGACCCTGCAGCAGTTCGTGGGCCGTGTGCCTCTTATCGCCTAAGCTGAGTAGTTTCAGCACGGCCTGCTGACGCTTGCCCACCGCTGTGCTGCCACACCGCGCGACACCGACTGCTGGCGACATGCTGCTGCTAACACATCTTGATTGCGAGACAGAGGAGGAGGAGGAGGAGGGTGCTTTAGTGGAGGAAGCATACACCTCCGCAGATACCAGCACCGAGCTGGGGCCCGCAATTCTGGGGGTGGGTAGGACGTGAGCGGTCCCAGGCTCTGACTCTGTCCCAGCCTCCACTAAATTCACCCAATGTGCCGTCAGGGAGATGTAGTGGCCCTGCCCGCCTGTGCTTGTCCACGTGTCCGTAGTTAAGTGGACCGTGGCAGTAACCGCGTTGGTGAGGGCGCGCACAATGTTGCGGGAGACGTGGTCGTGCAGGGCTGGGACGGCACATCGGGAAAAGTAGTGGCGACTGGGAACTGAGTAGCGCGGGGCCGCCGCCTCCATGATACTTTTGAAGGACTCAGTTTCCACAACCCTATACGGCAGCATCTCAAGGCTGATGAATTTTGCTATGCGGACGGTTAACGTTTGAGCGTGCGGGTGCGTGGCGGCGTACTTGCGCTTGCGCTCGAACACTTGCGCAAGCGACGGCTGAACGGTGCGCTGAACTACACTGCTGGATGGGGCCGAGGACAGCGGAGATGAGGGTGTGGGTGCAGGCCATGAGGCGGTAGTGCCTGTGTCCTGAGAGGGGGTTGCATCTCAGTGGCAGGTTGGGGCACAGGGGGAGAGGCAGCGGTGCAAACCGGAGGCGGTGAACGGCCTTCGTCCCACCTTGTGGGGTGCTTGGCCATCATATGTCTGCGCATGGTGGTGGTGGTGAGGCTGTTGGTGTTGGCTCCCCGGCTGAGCTTTGCGCAACAAAGGTTGCACAGCACTGTTCGTCGGTCGTCAGGCGTCTCTGTGAAAAACTGCCAGACCTTAGAGCACCTCGGCCTCTGCAGGGTGGCATGGCGCGAGGGGGCGCTTTGGGAAACACTTGGTGGATTATTCGGTCTGGCCCTGCCTCTACCCCTGGCCCTGGCCACCGCACTGCCTCTTGCAACCTGCCCTGCTGATGCCCTTGACTCCCCCTCTGAAGACCTGTCCTCCTGAGTAAGCGTTGCACACCAGGTGGGGTCAGTCACCTCATCGTCCTGCTGCTCTTCCTCCGAATCCTCTGTGCGCTGCTCCCTTGGACTTACTGCCCTTACTACTACCTCACTGCAAGACAACTGTGTCTCATCGTCATCATCCTCCTCACCCACAGAAAGTTGTTGAGACAGTTGGCGGAAGTCCCCAGCCTCTTCCCTCGGACCCCGGGAACTTTCGAATGGTTGGGCATCAGTGACGATAAACTCCTCTGGTGGGAGAGGAACCGCTGCTGCCCAATCTAAGCAGGGGCCCGAGAACAGTTCCTGGGAGTGTTCCCGCTCCTGAGCAGGTGTCATTGTAGTGGAGTGAGGAGGCTGGGAGGAAGGAGGAGCAGCAGACAGAGGATTCGGATTTGCAGCAGTGGACGGCGCAGAACTGCGTGTTGACGATAGGTTGCTCGAAGCACTTTCTGCCATCCAGGACAGGACCTGCTCACACTGCTCATTTTCTAATAACCGTCTCCCGCGTGGACCCATTAATTGGGCGATGAATGTGGGGACGCCAGAAACGTGCCTCTCTCCTAATCGCGCAGCAGTCGGCTGCGACACACCGGGATCAGGAGCTCGGCCTGTGCCCACACCCTGACTTGGCCCTCCGCGTCCTCGGCCGCGTCCACGTCCTCTAGGCCTACCCCTACCCCTCAGCATGCTGTATTACCAGTGATTTGATTTCACAGGCAGGAAATAAATTGGCGCAAGACTGCAGGCCAAATATAATTTTTTCCCTTTTTGGAAAACGAAAGGCCCCACTGCCTCTAGTGAATGAATAATCTAAGTTTAATAACTGTGCTGTGTCCCTGCTAATGTGTCACAGAACGTGAGGGTAGCAGAGTTATTATAACTCTTGGAGAGCAGGTATTTTTTTCCCAATTAAGGAAAGCAAATGGCGAAGCCAGCAGTAAAGCGTAGCTGGGTGCGTCTGATTTAGCAATGTTGTTCAAGCAGCTCACACGTGTCCACCGCCCTTAGGACGGACAGAGGCTGGACAAATAGATTTGTTTTCAGTTTTTTTCCACCAAAAGGCAGCACTGCGTATATTCAATGAACATGAGAAGTTTAATAACTGTGCTGTGTCCCTGCTTATGTGTCACAGAACGTGAGGGTAGCAGAGTTATTATAACTCTTGGAGAGCAGGTATTTTTTTCCCAATTAAGGAAAGCAAATGGCGAAGCCAGCAGTAAAGCGTAGCTGGGTGCGTCTGATTTAGCAATGTTGTTCAAGCAGCTCACACGTGTCCACCGCCCTTAGGACGGACAGAGGCTGGACAAATAGATTTGTTTTCAGTTTTTTTCCACCAAAAGGCAGCACTGCGTATATTCTATGAATAATAACTGTGTTGTGGCCCTGCCTATACAATTCTTTCCCTGCAGTATCAATGGAGGGTGCAATGGTCTGCAGAGGCGATTTTGAGAAGCAAAAAAAAATGCAGCACAGCTAACAGCAGCCTGGACAGTACTGCACACGGATAAATATGGCCCTAGAAAGGACCGTTGAGGTTCTTGAAGGCTACACTCACTCCTAACACTCTCCCTGCCTATGCAGCACTTCTGTCCCTAATGCCAGGTGCAACGGTCTGCAGAGGCGATTTTGAGAAAAAAAAATTTGCCACTGCTAACAGCAGCCAACACACAGCTATCAGTGGCCCTAATAAGGACCTTTGGGGGGTCTTGAAGCCTACACTAACTACCAATTCTTTCCCTACAGCAGCTCCGGTACAAACAGCACTGTCCCTCATCTAACTCACACCGCATCTGAGGCGAACCGCGGGAGGGGCCGACTTTTATGTTCGGGTGACACCTGATCTCCCCAGCCACTCACAGCAGGGGGGTGGTATAGGGCTTGAACGTCACAGGGGGAAGTTGTAATGCCTTCCCTGTCTTTCAATTGGCCAGAAAAGCGCGCTAACGTCTCAGGGAAGGAAGTGAAAGTAACCAGAACACCGCATGGTGTTCGTTACGAATAACGAACATCCCGAACACCCTAATATTCGCACGAATATCAAGCTCGGACGAACGCGTTCGCTCATCTCTAGCTAGAATTGAATAATCGAGTTGGGACCCATTAGCTTTCCCTATTTATGACATAATCAATGCTTGTGCCAAATTTCACGTTTCTATGACACCGGAAAGGGAAGAAATTACATTCCGTACGTAAAATTTTGACGCCAATTCTTTTGCGCATAGAATTGAATAATCGAGTTGGGACCTATGAACTTTTCCTATTTATGGCATAATCAATGCCCGTGCCAAATGTCTCGTTTCTATGACACCGGAAAGTGAGAAAATTAGATTCCGTACGTAAAATTTGGACGCTAATTCTTTTGCGCATAGAATTAAATAATCGAGTTGGGACCCATTAGCTTTTCCTATTTATGTCATAATGAATGCCCGTGCCAAATTTTAAGTTTCTAAGGCATTGGGGAAGTGACAGATTTAGACTATGTACGTAAAATTTCTACGCCAATTCTTTTGCGCTAGAATTGAATAATCGAGTTGGGACCCAATTACTTTTCCTATTTTGGAGATAATCTATGCTCGTGACAAAATTCATGTTTCTACGACATCGGGAAGTTGGAGAACTTTTGGCGAGTCAGTGAGTCAGTCAGTGAGTCAGTCAGTCAGTCAGTCAGCCAGTTAGTGAGTCAGTGAGTCAGTCAGTCAGTGAGTCAGTGAGTCAGTCAGTGAGTTAGTCAGTCAGTGAGTCAGTCAGTCAGTCAGTGAGGGCTTTCAGCTTTATATATATATAGATAGACAAGCTGCCAGTAGTGTCTAAATTCAAATACTTAGGCATTACAATGGTGTGTGATCAGGAACATGCCCTAGCCAAAACTATCGACCCACTGCTGGATCTAATCAAAACCAAACTCAGACTCTGGTCTAAACTACCGCTCTGTGTGGCAGGGAGAATGAATCTTATTAAAATGGTGATTCAGGGGCGGGGCCTAACTGTGACAGTGGAGAGCAGGATCTTCAACGAGCTCCGGCGAGGACGGCACCATACTGCGCAACAACAGCCTGACAGGCATCTAAAGCCTCCTGGCCCACTGTATTTGCCCCATAAAGCCAGTGAATCCACACAGAAGCCACTTTGACAGGCAGAAACACCTGGAGAGCCCGCGGCTGCTTGCGGCCTAGCTGATCACACCAAACAGAGACCTAGAGTAGCAGCTGCCTGCAGGTGCAGCTCCCTTCCACAAAAAGTAAGTGCATGGAGTTCTAAGCGCAGGCTAGATAGCCCGACACTGACTCACCCGACACTTGGCACCATCGGGCAGCATCACCAGGTGCCCTCTAACGGAGACCGCAGGCGGATAGGAAAGGGCCAGGGCTTTATCCTGTGGAGCCGTTGTCTGCTTCAAAGGACCTCATAAAGCATCTCAATGACGGAAGCTGCTGCCTTCCCCGCAGCAGGAGATGCTCAGTTTAACCCACAAGGTTAGGAAAAGTAGCACCCTGCACCCCTCACACCACCCTGAGTACATACATTACACAGACACCAAGTCTTTAAGCTGCTAATTACTCCTTACAGTATTAAGAAACTTCCATCTGGAACAGTTTATTGAGCCAATATAAATCCCTCCATAGCATTTCTATACAACACTTTCTCTCTATTACGGTAGTTCTATTTTTCTTAAAAATACTATATTTAGACCCTGACGCCATCTAGAGGTAGAAAGTAATACTACAATCTACAATTTTATTAGGACCTTTGGTTTGAAGAAATCGCTCAAATAATACATGTTATGTGAACACAATTCATTTCTACTTCTCCCAGCGTAACTACAATCAGACAGGCAAAATGGGGAAACACACAAAACCCCAAATTACTGACAAAACCAGGGATCCCAAGACACCAAAGAAACTACAAGGTCGAGCAAAAGCCTCTAGAAAATCCTCCCATGACACTCTTTACACATACCAGCCCAAGCAGACATCACTGGAAGAGGACAACAAAAGCCACACTGCCTACCTGCTAGGCTCAGAGAGTGATTCTGAAGATGACCTACCAATACATTTAGACTCTGACATTAGAAAATATATCAGGGCTCTGCTTACCAGGGAGTGCATGAAAGATCTCTTCAAGGAATTCATTCACACAATAAAGGAAGAGATCTCAGACTTAAGGAAAGATGTGAAAGAAGTGCATGTTAGAATCAACACCCTAGAGAACTCTTGCAAGATAATCCACCATGCAGAAAAAGTCAAAGGAATTCTGATCGACAAGCATAAGGAACCGTACCGTCAAAGAATCCACATGGACGACCTGGAGAACCGCTCCAGGCATAACAACATACGCATACGTGGAATTCCAGAGAATATCCCTGACAAGGAGATTCACATCGTTCTCTCCCAGATCTTCAATGGCCTGTTGGGAACAGATGAAGGCGTGGATATTGGCCTGGAAAAGGCTTATAGGGTTTTCAAGCCTAGATCTGTGACATCTGACAGGCAGCGGGATATCCTCTGATGCCTACAAAGATTTAGAACTAAAGAGGAAATTCTAAACAAGGTCAGAAAAGCTTAAAAAAAAAAAAAAAAAATCGAATTCGTCGACAATGAGATTCCATTTTTCAATATCTCTCCAAACTTACAGTTGACCCGAGGAGAAAACTCCAACCCCTCACAAGAGTGCTGAGAGATAAAGAAATATCGTACAAATGGCTCTTACTGTTCAGCCTAGCAATCTCAAGTCCAAATAGAACATGGATTATTAAGACCCCAGAGGACCTTCCCTTGGTTGTAGGCAAGCTAGACCTTTCCCACATCCAAATCTCAGTTTGGACATGCACAGAGGCATCTCAGTATCTTCTCCTCTCCCCAAAACAGATTCCTGGACCCGAGTCACCCTGACCAAACCAAGGAAGATGGGAAGAGGAGGAGATTAGAAAAGGGCCACACCAGATCCCCTGTAAGGGATCGTCCATCAGACACCACTTGACCAGATCAGACACTCCATACCATCTCAACAATCTGCTCTCCTTTGTAGAGATAAGTATTGACTCGTTTATTCTCCAATTATTGCAAAAATCCTTTATCACTATTCTTGAGTCTGTTTTCTTTTTCTCATTGTTACTTTCAACTATGCTGGGAGATCTGGATGGAGAAAATCTGATTTGACTCACCCAGTTTATCTTGCTAACGTCAGGGATCTGGGGTCTGGGATTCCCTGAAAACAACCCACTACCCCTGTCCCTACCTACTTGCCCCCCTGGGCGACAACTGGGCGACGGTCCCTACACTCACTAGGGAAGCGGAGCACCGGGACTGATACAGACAAACACTGGCAACAAACGAACACAGATGAGAGTCAGACAGTCCGAGTCGGCAACTTGAGGGTACGAGGTACAAAGGGGTCAGGCAAAGCAAAGTTGGGTCTGAAGTCCAAGGGTCAAAAGCCGGGAGCACAATCCAAATATGCGGGTGTAGCCTGGAGACAAACATACACTGGCAATGCTGGGAGGAAACAGGCACGTTTAAATGCTGTCAGAACTCCCGCCCAAGCAGCTAATTAGGGCGGGGCCCTGCCAGCAACCAGACCCAGACATAAGGCAATGAGTGCAGAGATCCAGACATCCAGCAGCAAGTGCAGATCATGCTAGTCAGGATGTCATGGCAATGGGGACGGCATCAGCTGCATCCCCAGCACCTCGATTACCCAGGCGCCGCCCCCTGAGCACAGGAGCATGCGCCCGGAGCCAGTGTCCGGGCCCCGACGGCCAGGGGAGGTCACCAAGACTGGAGCTCCCCTGCGCTGCACCTGATCACCTCGGGTGATAGGACTGGTGGTGCGGACACGGAGACCCCGAGAGCCGCCGGTCCTAACAGCTAATTTTTGATAATCTAGGATCATAAACGATCCTTTTTAGTTTGCCCCCACACCCTACACCCCCAAACTTTGATTTCTTGCTGTTGATTCTGAGTGGGTGCGGACATAGTCCATACTCTCCTGCCCACCTGCCACATGCTACCAATTGTTTTTTTAATCTCATCCTCATGTTGACGATGAAGATTTTCTGTGTTCCCCATATTCCATCCCCCGAACCGTTCGCCTCAAACCAACCCACACATTGCCTAATGACTAAATTACACATCATCTCTTACAATGGTAAAGAGATCCCAGATCTACATTATATAGAATCTAAAACAACAGACGTGGCTTTTCTACAAGAAACACACCTTAAGAAATGCTGCACTCCTTTATCCAAGAATAAAACATTCACCAAATGGTATAACGACTCTTCTCTGCTCAAAAGACACAGAGGCGCTCACCTTAACCAAAAATCTTCAGTTTCAATTTTTAAATGTACAACCGGACCCAAAGGGACGCCATATATTTCTTAAAGGCACGATCCAGGATGAAACATAGACATTTGTCAATAACTATGCCCCAAATAAGAAGCAAGCAAATTTTTTCCTCAAAATCTTCAACCAATTAGAAACATTCAAAAGTCGGTTAATAATAGGAGACTTTAACCCCTTGAGTGGCGGGTTTCTTACCACCCTGTCAGACCCACCAGGGAAGGTTTTTTAAGAAATTCACCAAATTGTAGACAGCAGCACTCACCAGTAATCCAACTCTGGAGGGGTTTAAATGATGCACGCTTCTTGAAGGGACTGGACAAACGTCCCAAAAAGTCCAAGGATTAAGTCAGCCAGAGAGCAGCATCAAACGGTGTAATTCAAGCTTTCAAAAACCATTAAGGCAGAAATCCAATTTCTTTGAAAAGATACCTTTATTCCCACGACCATAAAACAGCGATGTTTCCACCCATATAGCAGGGTCTTTCTCAAGCTGATATCACATACACCATATACCCATGGTTTAAATAAAAACACTTAACCAATCACCAAAGCCAACAAATTAAAAACTCTCTTGCATGTGTTGCTTACCTTACCAGTGATCAGCATGCACCTGGCATCCCAGAGAGCGCACTTCCAGTGTCCATAGCAGCCTTTAGCAACGCTAGTAATGCTAGCGCCGCCATTATCGTCCCGTTTGTATCTTTGAATACTGCGCATGCGCAGGAGGTCGTATTAGATTAAGGCGGCCATCTTGTTCCACTCCTTATTCAATATATATCAATGGCAATGCCCCTCTGAGGTTGAACCGCGGCCATCTTGGTACACCCACAGCCATTCCCATACCTAAGAGTTAGTTCACACCGGATTTAAAGATGAATAATATCATATTTAAACCACTATCAAGAATGGATAATGTGTTTAACCCCTTAACGACCAGCCCATAGTGTTTTTACGTCCCCCCGAAGTGGGATTTATTCTCTGAGGACGTAAAAACATGTGTCCTGCAGAGAATAAAGCCCCATGGCTCTGGACGTGACAGCTCCATGCTGTCGGTGTCTGCAGGTAGCTGTCATCCCGAGCTGCGGGGACCCCCACTCCCCCCGGCAATGCGATCAGCGCTATCCAATGGATAGCGCCGATCGCATAAAAGTTCAAAAAAAGTTGAAGGTTCAGCTGAAATTACTCACCCGGGTCCGCCGCACTGCTCCCCGCTCTCCCGCTGCCCTGGGCCCCAAAGTCGGTCTTCGGCGCATGCGCAGACGGCCTGGCAGCCTGGGAAATTTAAAATCTCCTGGCTGCCGGCTCCTGTAGGTAGCCGGGAGGCAGGAGATGTCCAATGGATAACGGCGATCGCGGAAAAGTGCAGAAAAAAGTAAAAAAAAGAATAGCTTCACCTCCCCTCATGGATCGGATCCATGAGGGAAGGTGAAAATACTCACCCCCCTTCCTCCGTTTCCTCCGGCCAGTGTCGAGACCCTCCGCTGGCTTCTGCGCATGCACCGATGTGGCGCGCATGTGCAGAAGGCCGGCGAGCCCGGCAAATTTAAAATCTCCCTGCACCCGGCTTTCACAGATAGCCGAGTGCAGGGAGATATGACTGGGGACCGCTGTATGCGGTGATCATATAAAGTTAAAAAGTAAAAAAAAAAGTTTAAAAAAGTTAAAGTTTCATCTCCCCTTACGGATCGTGTCCGTAAGGGGGGATGAAATTACGTACCCAAGGTCCCGGATTTGCTCCCTGGTGGGATGTTGATCTGTGGACCTTACCCTAGTTTCTGCGCACGCGCCCGTCGCCAAAGTGGCGGACGCATGCGCAAAAGCTGTGGATTGCGAGCGTAATTTAAAATCTCTCTGCTCCTGGCTACAAAACTTAGCCGAGAGCCTGGAGATTTCCGGAGAGCCACGGTGAGCGGTTCCTGGTCACGTGTTCGCCGTTATCCAATGGTTAATGGCGATCACGTAAAGGTAAAAAAAAAGGTGAAGGTTCATCTCCCCTCACCGATGCGACACATTCGCAGGAGCCGGGGAGCCCAGGAAATTTTAAATCTCCTTGCTCACAGCGACCAACGGTCGCTAAGTGCTTGGAGCAGTGACCGGTGGCCTCGTTGAGCGGTCCCCGGTCACGTGATAAATTAGCGATATAACATTAGGCCGGTCACGCATGACCAGAGAGGAATTACGGGTTCTGCATGCGCTTGATCAGCAGTAATCCACGGATCAATTACATGCATTGGATTACACAATTCCCCCCAATTAGCGGGTCGGAATTACGGAATCCACTCGCAGAAACAGAACACGGCATGCTATATTTTACCGCGGATATCCGCGACCTAGAGCCCATTGTGCTGTGTGACCGCGGATATACTCGCAGCCCATGTGCAAACACATTGTGAACGGGCTGCGGGTACCCGCGTCATCACTAAGCAACGGCGTGGGAAATATAAACAAAAAACAGTGTACTGCGCATGACCACCTGTGTGAGTAGGCAGTTATGCGCAGTACATTACGTGGCCGTCGCAGGGTCACAGCTGGAATCCGCTGCGGGCCTCCGTAAGCGGATTCTGCATACGGCCATGAGAGCCTGGCATTATTTGGATCGCTACCTGTAATCCGTAATTTACAAGAAGCCCCGGAAACGCTCGCCTTCATGCAGTTCCAGGAGCAGCTTGTTGAGCGCCTTCTGTGTGAGACCGCCGCACCGCAGCAAGATTACAAAGCCTCACAGCGCCACTTTTTACACCCCATACCCGCCGCTGAGGTCAAGAAATACCCCCAAAAAAGCGAGAAAGGGGGGGGGATACCTGGTTTTCTTGCCCCATGTGCCCATCCCAACCAGCCTCCGTAATTACCCCTGTCTTCCGACATAAAACGCAGTTTATATTATTAGTTTTATCTAATATTTAGGGAATGACAAAAAATGGGGATGGCGGGGGGATTATTTTTAGGAAGTCAATTTTTTTTCCGTATAAGTGGCAATGGGGCCTGGAATTTATTCAGTTGTACCCAGAAATCCAGCGGGCATTCCCTCCATTATGGGCCTAGCCATGTGTCTTGTAAGTAGATTAGGGCCACAATGCATATGTTTCTGAACACGGGACAAACGGGGGTACCCATTTTGGGGTGAACGTCTTCATTCCTATGTACACTGTACAAAAAAAACTGTTTTTAAATTGACAAAATTGCCAAAAAAGTGAAAATCATAATTTTTTCCTTCTGCTTTGCTTAGATTCATTCAAATACTGTGGGGTCAAAATACGCAGTACACCCCTAGCTGAATTCGTTAAGGGGTCTAGTTTTCAAAATGGGGTCATTTGTGTGGGTTCTCTATCGTTTTGGCCGCTCAATGGCTCTACAAGTGGGCAATGGGGACTGGAATTTATTCCGTTGTACCCTGAAATCCAACGGGTGCTCCTTCCATTAAAGGCCTAGCCATGTTTCCTTTAAGTAGAGTAGGGCCACAATTGGTATATTTCTGCACACGGGACAAACAGGGGTATCCATTTTGTGGTGAACGTCTTCATTCCTATGTACACTGTGCAAAAAAACCTGTTTTTAAATTGACACGATTGCCAAAAAAATGAAAATCATATTTTTTTCCTTCTGCTTGGCTTAGATTCATTCAAAAACTGAGAAGTCAAAAAAGTCATTGTACCCCTAGATAAATTGGGTAAGGGGTCTACTTTTCAAAATGGGGTCACTTGTGGGGTTTCTCTATCGTTTTGGTCACTCAAGGGCTCTACAAGTGGGCAATGGGGACTAAATCTCCTTCAAGCAAAATTTCTGTTCCGAAAGCCACCGGTTGCTCCTTTCATTTTGGGCCCCATTGTGCATACAGACGTAATAAAAGGGACCCAATGGGTATGTTTCTGAGCACAGGACAAACAGGGGTGTCCATTTTGGGATGCAAGTCTTCATTCATTTATGTGCTGTACAAAAAAAACTGCTTTTAAAATGACAAAATTACCAAAAAAAGGAAAATCGTAATTTTTTTTCCTTCGGCTTGGCTTAGATTCATTCAAAAACTGTGAAGTCAAAAAAGTCATCGTATCCCTAGATAAATTCGTTAAGGGGTCTACTTTTTAAAATAGGGTCACTTGTGAGGGTTCTCTATCTTTTTGGTCACTCAATGGCTCTACAAATGTGCAATAGGGCCTAAATCTCCTTCAAGCAAAATTTCTGTTCCGAAAGCCACCGGTTGCTCCTTTCATTTTGGGCCCCATTGTGTATACAGACGTAATACTAGGGCCACAATGGGTATGTTTCTGAGCACGGGACAAACAGGGGTATCCATTCTGGGGTGCAAATCCTCATTTTCATGTGTATTATAGAAAAAAGTCCTGTCTTTAAAATGACATATTTGCAAAAATATGAAATTTTAGTTTTTCTCTTCTAAATTGCATCGACTCCTGCAAAAAAAAACTGTGGGGTTAAAATACTAATGACACCCCTCAGTGAATACGTTAAGGGGTGTAGTTTTTAAAATGGGGTCATTTGTGGGGGTATCTATCATTTTGACTCCTATGAGCCTTTCCAATCTTGGCTTGGTGTAGGAAAACAAAGTGTTCCTCAAAATGCTGAAAAGTAATGTTAACTTTGTACGTCTCCTAAATGGTTAAAAAAAAACGAAAGTTTTTCCAATGTGCATCCAAAATAAAGTAAACGGATGGAAATATATATCTTAGCAAAAATTTCTATATTATGTTTGCACATATTTGAGATATTGCAGTTGGAAATGTGAAAAAATTATGATTTTTTTCAAAATTTTCCCAATTTTGGCGCTTTTAATAAATAAACACAAATTCTATCGGTCTTTTTTTTCCGCCTAAATGAAGTATAACATGTGGCGAAAAAACAATGTCAGAATCGCTTGGATATGCAAACCTTTCTGGTGTTTTTCCATGTTAAAGTGACACATGTCAGATTTGCAAAATTTGGCCTGGTCATTAAGGCGCAAACAGGCTTGGTCACTAAGGGGTTAAGGGTGTATACCACTTTGTATTAAACTTTATTTAGACCAAATGATGTACTTCGCTATTAAGCCACAGCGCATGCGTGGGAATTCCCAAGTCTCGCGAGAACATGGCAGCCATTTTGCTAAACCCTTTGGATAGAACCAAACTTAGTAGAGCGATTCCCTAAAAGTGGCCATCTTATTACACCCGTTCAAATACTCCATCAAATCCATCTGGTATCATCCATGGCAGGAAACCCTCACTATATGTATATTGTAGTGTTGTTTTGAATCGGAGCATTAATAGTTATCTCACATTCTTTCATGTGTATGGACCGGTCAAAGATTTACTTATGGGAGCAATGTTCAATTGCAATTAATCCCTCCAATAGCACATCAGGGCTATCACTGTTCATACCATATATTCCCCATATCAAACACAAATGCATATCTTATGACACACAGAAGTCTATGCTAAATATATTTTATTTATAGGTCAGTGCAAACATTTTTTTTATAATATTCCCAATTGATCTATTAGAGAAGAAGATCAGCTGCACAGGAAGTGAAGATCTCGGTGCCAATGCGTGCCCACCAACCGGTGTACAATCTAAAAAGAGAAGAGAGGAAAAGACATACAAATTAAAATATGTTCATATATATGAACTACTTCATAATTCTACCATCATGCAATCAGCCTACTGCGCTTTAGAGTCATCGATCAGGTCCCTAAAAACATCAGAGGAGGAGATAGGCAGAGATCTCTTAAACGGAAGGAACTTGAGTAGATTTTCAAGTTGGAGACCCTATCTCCCCTAGGTCTGAACCAAGAATTTAATACTACGATGCATTTGGAACAAGAAAGGTGGTGTCAGTTAATGGCTGGTCTCCAGCCATGATAGAATTAACAAGCATCGCTAGTTATGGTCCCACAGGGGGCTTAAAAGAACAAGAAAAAATGAACTCCATAAAGTTCTATTTATTGTAAAAAAAAAAAAAAAAAAAGGAATACAAGTTTAAATCACCCTCCTTTTGCTAAATCTATAATAAATACTTATTTGGTATTGCAGCGTCTGTAAAAGTCCGAGCTATCAAAGCGGTGCATTATTTACCCTACATGGTGAACGTAGTCCGAAAAAAAAATAAAGAACGCCAAAAATGCATTTTTTTCAGTCACCCTGTCTACCAGAAAGAAAGCAATAAAAAGCGATCAAAAAGTCATATACTGTATATTCCAAATTGGTACTAACGTAAACTACAGGAAATCTCGCAAAAAAATGAGCCCTTGCCGAAAAAAAAGTTATTGCGTGCAGAAGATGCAGCAAAAAATAATTTAAAAAATACAAGTACTACAGCAAAAAAAAAAAAAAACTATACAAGTTTGGTATCGCAGTAATCGTACCGACCCATAGACTAAAGTTAACATGTCATTTCTATTGCTATTTGTGTGCCGTAGAAACAAAACGCACTGAAAGATGGTGGAATGTGATTTATTTTTTTATTTTACTCTACTTAGAATTTTGTAAAAGTTTTTTAGTACATTATATGGTACATTAAGTACCACCATTGAAAAAAACAGCTTGTCCAGCAAAAAACAAGCCCTCGTACAGAGACGTCGATGAGTAAATAAAGGAGTTATGATTTTTTAAAAGGGGGGAGGAAAAAATTAAAAGACGAAAAAAAAAAGGGTCCGCATCATTAAGGGGTAAAGTAATGTAAATAACTTCCTTCTTTGGGTCATTACGAATGCAGGGTTACCACATGTGTAATTTTCTTTTTAATTTTTTACAAAGTAAAGAGAGAAAGGTATTTTTATTTTTTTACTCTTTTTTTAAAACTTTTTTAAAATTTTGGTCCCTTTAGGGGACTTGCACAGAGACCCATCAGGATGGTGTCAGCGCTTTACATACTGCAGTCGCATAGACCGCGGCATGTAAAGGGTTAAACAGCTGAGATTGGTGGTTTTCTCCGTTGTCTGTTGTGTAAGGGCTGGTGCCCAGCTATCCTCTGATAGAGGGAGCCCCCTCCCTCTGTCAGCCCTTTACATGCTGCAGTCACATAAACCGTGGCATGTAGAGTGTTAACACTGCAGAGATCGGAGGTTTTCTCCATTCTCTGCTGTGTAAGAGCTGGTGCCCAGCTAACCTTTGACAGACGATCACCAGCTCTCCCTGCCACAGGGACCATGGGCTGCCTTCTGACAAGCCGATGGTTTCTATGGCAACCTGTAAACGAAGCAGTGCAGGAGTTTAAAAAAGAAGCGGGAAGCTTCCGGCAGATCGATAATATCTTTCTGCTTCTTTCTTTATAGTCCTGCACTGTTCTCTGTGGGTCTGTGCAGGCAGAGCACAATGCCACAGCATATGGCATTGTGCTCTACAGGTCCCACAGTGAAACATAGCCGGGAAATCTTCTAGGCTATAACACTATGGACAGTGGAGCTCGTCCAGGAAAATTTCCGGGCATGCCACTGAAGGTGTTAATGTATCCTTACAACCCTCGATCGATACATCTAATGGCACATCCTCAATATCCTATCTTCATTTAAAGAAAATAAAAATATTATTCTCAGAGATACATAATCCCTCCACTAAGGACTTCTCCTTCTGCTCCCCGGTGCATAATACTCTAGAATAGATTACATCTATATACCCCATCACTTACTCAGTGTGGTGACCAAAGTCACTATATGGCTCAATACTCTTCTCACACCATGCCCCCTTCTCTCTAGAAATAGCACTTAAAAACAAAAAAGAAACACCCAATAAACTGGATATTAAATAACAGTCTTCTCCAAAACAAAGACATCATCACTACCATCAACCAAAACATCCAGATGTACTTCAAAGATAATGCAAGTTACCACACAAAACCAGCAATTCTTTGGGAAGCCCATAGGGCCGTAATAGGAGGCCTTCTAATACAGATAGGTTCTAGAAAGAAAAAAGAGAAGGAGGAAGCTTACCTTTTTGAACAAATTAAAAAATTAGAACTACAGCACAAAAAAACAACTACATGCCTTATAGAAAAAGAACTGTTTGACTTGCGTCTAAACTTAGGGAATATTAGCCTCCCTGATCAAAAAAATAAAAAACATTAATATGTTCATCACTGAAATTTAAAAAAAATGACCAACTTCACTATACAACAGACGAAATAGCCGAGATATTCAGTGCCTACTACTTTGATCTCTATAATATTCATAAGCAAAATGCTATAGACTAGTGTTAGTGAACCTATAGCACACGTGCCAGATGTGGCACACAGAGCCCTCCTTCCTGGCACACGCGCCGCAGCTCTGCAACACCCCAGAGGGATGACCCTGGGCACTTAACTACTGTGCAGAGCTGGGAGGGATAAGTGCTGATGTGTCATGGCAGCACTTACCAGGCTCTGGTCCAGAGGGATGACACGTAGCCAAAGCCAGAGTATTATCGCAGGCCAGCTTCGACACCCCTATGATACGCCGCATGGCAGGTGCGTGGGTGTAACTCAGTCTCGTACATCTGTGCCGTGATCCTAACTTTGGACGGCCGCACAGGAAGAGCCTGTAGTGTGAACTATTACCTGGTACAGTGGGTTCCTCTATACCGAATTATTGGAATTTGTTCTCACTCTAAGATCTTGGGACTCACTCCGCTCACATCCACACTCCAAACGCTATGGGATGTCGCTCTTCCTCTTCCATCTTCACCTACATGGAAGCTGAAGGTGCTTCCATATGGCACTCTCTCAGGTAGACAAGATGGAAGACTTCTTCCCGCTCTCAAGCACTCACATTTATAACTTCAATTGTACCACATGACATGACAAACTGACACATTTACATGCAAGCAATGATTTTATTGGAGTTAACCTCTTAAGCGCCGCAGCTGTGCAACACACACACTGGATATGACAGGACAAGCTTTGCACAGTGCATCTACATAGGACAAAACATGTATGACATTTATCTGGGCCACTATAGCTCCCCTGCAGGTATTCACTCAGCGGCACTGGTGATTAATGTGATGTCAGTGTGCACCCGGGATCCTTCTCCCCCATCCCCTGACATCTCCTCTTTGGTTCTGCGAGAGCAGAGGGGAGCAGGCGTGCAGACAAACAAACTGACGTCACAGTGTGCACCTGGGATCAGCACCAGCAGCAGCACCAAGCAGAGGAGCAGCGACACTTCAACAAGCAGGAAGGGGTAAATATATAGGTCTCAGGGGGCACTATTACTACTGGGGCTATTATAGGGGATCCTATTAGTAATAGTGTCCCCTATATCAGCCCCAGTAGTAATAGCATTACTACTGGGACCACTGTGAGGTGTAACTATTACTGCTGGGGCTGCTGTGGGATGTCACTATTACTACTAATGCCATAGTGGGATGTCACTATTACTACTTGGGCTACTGTGGAGGTCACTATTAGTACTAGGGCTGTTGTGGGATGTCACTATTACTACTGAAGCCACTGTCTGTGGTCACTATTACTACTGGGGCCTCTGTGGGATTTCACTATTACTACTGGGGCCATTTTTGGATGTCACTATTACTACTGGGGCCACTGTGGGGAGTCAATATTACTACTAGGGCCGCTGTGGGATGTCACTATTACTACTGGGGCTGCTCTGAGGGTCACTATTACTGCTGGGGCCGCTCTGGGGGTCACTATTACTGCTGGGGCCGCTCTGGGGGTCACTATTATGGCTGGGGCCTCTCTGGGGGTCACTATTACAGCTGGGGCTGCTCTGGGGGTCACTATTATGCCTGGAGCCGCTCTGGGGGTCACCATTATGGCTGAGGCCGCTCTGGGCGTCACTATTACTGATGGGGTATGTTTACTCATGGCAGAAATGCTGCAGAATGTCCTCAGTAGAAACTTCCGTGGCAAATTGCGCAGCATTTCCGCATCCAAAAAGTAGTCAAAATCTGCACCACGTCTATTTTGAAACAGCTCTGTCCTCTGTATATTGACAGAGGTAAAATCATATGTCGTGATAAGCCCCACCCCCTGATGTGTTGGCACTTTGCGATAAATAAATGGATTTTGGTTTGAAGCTTGGGCACTTGGCCTTTAAAAGGTTCGCCATCACTGCTTATGACCCACATAAAACTAAGCAAATTCAAAAATGTTAAAATCCATTGTTCTCCCACAAATTTCAATCCTCAGAAAGTAGCACCGAACAACCCTATCTCCATATAAAAATTGTGGGAGAAAAATTGAGGACGTTATCAGTGCCCTTCCTAAAGGCAAAAGTTTGGGCCCAGATGGCTTCAGTGCCATTTACTATAAAACATTTAAAGACATGCTAATCCCTGCTTTACACAAATACTTTATTTACATCAACGCCACTAATGATTTCCCTAGTGAAGCTCTTACCGCCCACATTTTTCTCATCCCCAAAGATGGGAAAGATAATACCCTCTGCAGTAGCTATAGGCCAATCTCACTAATCAACCATGACATTACATCGTATGCAAAAATCCTTGGCAATAGAATCAAACTTCTCCCGAATCTCATAAACATGGAACAAGTGGGATTCACTCCCCACAGGCAAGCAAAAGATAGTACTGCTAGACTTCTCAATGTGATATATCAAGCCAAGCACACCAAAACCCCCCTGGCTCTTCTTATGACTGACGCAGAGAAGGTGTTCGATAGGGTAAACTGGCTTTTTCTTAAAATGACCCTGCAAAAATTTGGTTTCCCTGAAGACTTTATTGATAAGATTATGGCTCTATAGAAAATCCCCTCAGCCAAAATTAAAGTCAACAGAAACCTTTCCCTCCCTTTCAATATTAAAAATGGCACAAAACAGGGCTGCCCTCTTTCCCCTCTTCTATTTATCCTTACAATGGAGGTCTACTTGGAATGAATGAGGCAAAACCAACAAATTATGGGTTTAAAGTATGGGCGAGCGGAACACGACAGCATGCTGTGCAGATGATGTCCTGTTATTTCTAACTAACCACCATCTTTCTCTTAAACCGCTACTAGTTTGAGCTTTTTGGTGAAATCTCCAATTTTAAACTTAATTTTTTTTTAATCAGAACTCCTCAATATAAATATTGATAAAACAACGTGGGCCCTGCTAACCAACCCCCCAAAACCCCCTCTGCTTTATAAACACTTGATCCCACATAACATACCCTGGAACCAAAATTTCCCCAGAACTATCCGAAATATACAAACTAAATTTTATTCCACTATTAGACACAATAGAAAAAGACTTGTCTTTATGTATCGCGCTGCAGACATCTTGGTTCTCCCTATAGAAATACCTGAACCCTTCTTTATGAAGCTGAAACGCCTAATCGCCAAATTTATCTGGCAAAATAAAGGTCGCATATTATAGCGCAGTACACTGAGCCCGAATAACCTCGCTAACTCATCTCCGGCGGTAAACTCTGGGCCGAACTCGAACCGAGCTATGTTAGCAGCTGTCACAGATTGAAAAGTGAAGAAATGTTTTATGTTCCTAAAAATGGCATCAATGTAGACTAGGGCTCATCCTGCAAAAAATAAGCCCTCCTAGCGCTCCGTCGATGGGAGAAGAGTAGAGATGAGCGAACGTACTCGTCCGAGCTTGATATTCGTGCGAATATTAGGGTGTTCGGGATGCTCGTTACTCGTAACGAGTACCACGCGGTGTTCCGGTTACTTTCAGTTTCCTCTCTGAGACGTTAGCGCGCTTTTCTGGCCAATTGAAAGACAGGGAAGGCATTACAACTTCCCCCTGTGACGTTCAAGCCCTATACCACCCCCCTGCTGTGAGTGGCTGGGGCGATCAGATGTCACCCGAGTATAAAAGTCGGCCCCTCCCGCGGCTCGCCACACATGCCTTGTGACTTAGCTGAGGGAAAGTACTATCGTGCTGGTGCTGCTGTAGGGAGAGCGTTAGGAGTCAGTGTAGGCTTCAAGAACCCCAAAGGTCCTTCTTAGGGCCACATCTACCTGTGTGCAGGCTGCTGCTAGCAGTGTTTTTTTTTTTTTTTCTCAAAATCGGCAGTGCAGAGCATTGCACCTGGCATTAGGGACAGAAGTGGTGCATAGGCAGGGAGAGTGTTATGAGTGAGTGTAGCCTTCAAGAACCTCAACGGTCCTTTCTAGGGCCAAATTTAAGCGTGTGCAGTACTGTGCTGGCTGCTGTTAGCAGTGTTGCATATTTTTTTTTTTTCTAAAAATCGTCTGTGCAGAGCATTGCACCCTCCATTGATACTACAGGGACAGAATTGTGTAGGCAGGGCCACAACACAGTTATTGTTCATTGAATATACGCAGTGGGTCCTTCCCTTTGCAAAAAAGGCAAAGAAATTATATTTGGCCTGCCTGTGTCAGTCCTAAGGTCTCCGTGTACGTGTGTGCTGCGTGGACAACGTACAAAAATCAGACGCAACCAGCTACGGTTTACTGCAGGCTTGCGCCATTGTCTTTCCTGACTGGCAAATACCTGCTCTGCTAGAGTTAATAACTCTACTACACTAAAGTTGTGTGTCACTTTTTCAGGGCCACACTACAGTTCTAAAAGTTATTGTTCATTGAATATACGCAGTAGGTCCTTCCCTTTGCAAAAAAGGAAAAGAAATTATATTTGGCCTGCCTGTGTCAGTCCTAAGGTCTCCGTGTACGTGTGTGCTGCGTGGACAACGTACAAAAATCAGACGCAACCAGCTACGGTTTACTGCAGGCTTGCGCCATTGTCTTTCCTGACTGGCAAATACCTGCTCTGCTAGAGTTAATAACTCTACTACACTAAAGTTGTGTGTCACTTTTTCAGGGCCACACTACAGTTCTAAAAGTTATTGTTCATTGAATATATGCAGTGGGTCCTTCCCTTTGCAAAAAAGGAAAAGAAATTATATTTGGCCTGCCTGTGTCAGTCCTAAGGTCTCCGTGTACGTGTGTGCTGCGTGGACAACGTACAAAAATCAGACGCAACCAGCTATGGTTTACTGCAGGCTTGCGCCATTGTCTTTCCTGACTGGCAAATACCTGCTCTGCTAGAGTTAATAACTCTGCTACACTAAAGTTGTGTGTCACTTTTTCAGGGCCACACTACAGTTCTAAAAGTTATTGTTCATTGAATATACGCAGTGGGTCCTTCCCTTTGCAAAAAAGCGAAAACATTATATTTGGCCTGCAGGCTTGCGCCAATTTATTTCCTGCCTGGGAAATCAAATCACTGGTAATACAGCATGCTGAAGGGTAGGGGTAAGCCTAGAGGACGTGGACGTGGCCGAGGACGCGTAGGCCCAAGTGAGGGTGTGGGCACAGGCCGAGCTCCTGATCCAGGTGTGTCGCAGCCGACTGCTGCGCGATTAGGAGAGAGGCACGTTTCTGGCGTCCCCACATTTATCACCCAATTAATGGGTCCACGCGGGAGACGTTTATTAGAAAATGAGCAGTGTGAGCAGGTCCTGTCCTGGATGGCAGAAAGTGCTTCGAGCAACCTATCGTCCAGCCACAGTTCTGCGCCGTCCACTGCTGCAAATCCGAATCCTCTGTCTGCTGCTCCTCCTTCCTCCCAGCCTCCTCACTCCACTACAATGACACATGCTCAGGAGCGGGAACACTCCCAGGAACTGTTCTCGGGCCCCTGCTCAGATTGGGCAGCAGTGGTTCCTCTCCCACCAGAGGAGTTTATCGTCACTGATGCCCAACCATTCGAAAGTTCCCGGGGTCCGGGGGAAGAGGCTGGGGACTTCCGCCAACTGTCTCAAGAAGTTTCTGTGGGTGAGGAGGACGATGACGATGAGACACAGTTGTCTTGCAGTGAGGTAGTAGTAAGGGCAGTAAGTCCAAGGGAGCAGCGCACAGAGGATTCGGAGGAAGAGCAGCAGGACGATGAGGTGACTGACCCCACCTGGTGTGCAACGCCTACTCAGGACAGGTCTTCAGAGGGGGAGGCAAGGGCATCAGCAGGGCAGGTTGCAAGAGGCAGTGCGGTGGCCAGGGGTAGAGGCAGGGCCAGACCGAATAATCCACCAAGTGTTTCCCAAAGCACACCCTCGCGCCATGCCACCCTGCAGAGGCCGAGGTGCTCTAAGGTCTGGCAGTTTTTCACAGAGACGCCTGACGACCGACGAACAGTGGTGTGCAACCTTTGTCGCGCCAAGATCAGCCGGGGAGCCACCACCAACAGCCTCACCACCACCAGCATGCGCAGACATATGATGGCCAAGCACCCCACAAGGTGGGACGAAGGCCGTTCACCGCCTCCGGTTTGCACCGCTGCCTCTCCCCCTGTGCCCCAACCTGCCACTGTGATCCAACCTCTCTCTCAGGACACAGGCACAACCGTCTCATGGCCTGCACCCACACCCTCACCTCCGCTGTCCTCGGCCCCATCCAGCAATGTCTCGCACCGCACAGTCCAGCCGTCGCTAGCGCAAGTGTTGGAGCGCAAGCGCAAGTACGCCGCCACGCACCCGCACGCCCAATCGTTAACCGTCCACATAGCCAAATTTATCAGCCTTGAGATGCTGCCGTATAGGGTTGTGGAAACGGAGTCCTTCAAAGCTATGATGGCGGCGGCGGCCCCGCGCTACTCAGTTCCCAGTCGCCACTACTTTTCCCGATGTGCTGTCCCAGCCCTGCACGACCACGTCTCCCGCAACATTGTACGCGCCCTCACCAATGCGGTTAGTGGCAAGGTCCACTTAACTACGGACATGTGGACAAGCACAGGCGGGCAGGGCCACTACATCGCCCTGACGGCACATTGGGTGAATTTAGTGGAGGCTGGGACAGAGTCAGAGCAATCATTAGCGTCACCATTCCTCTGCTATGCATCTTGAGAAGTTCCCTGCAAACCATAAAGGCAGCCGCTTTGCGCTCGGAAACAGAGCCGGGGGAAGACAGTATGTCGCTGGATAGTCAGAGCACCCTCCTGTCTATATCTCAGCGCGTTCAGGAGGAGGAGGAGGAGGAGGAGGAGGAGGATGAGGAGGATGAGGAGGAGGGGGAAGAGACAGCTTGGCCCACTGCTGACGGTACCCATGCTGCTTGCCTGTCATCATTTCAGCGTGTATGGCCTGAGGAGGAGGAGGAGAAGGAGGAGGAGGATCCTGAAAGTGATCTTCCTAGTGCGCACAGCCATGTGTTGCGTACAGGTACCCTGGCACACATGGCTGACTTCATGTTAGGATGCCTTTCTCGTGACCCTCGCATTCAACGCATTCTGGCTACTACGGATTACTGGGTGTACACACTGCTCGACCCACGCTATAAGGAGAACCTTCCCAGTCTCATTCCCGAAGAGGAAAGGGGTTCAAGAGTGTTGCTATACCACAGGACCCTGGCGGACAAGCTGATGGTAAAATTCCCATCCGACAGCGCTAGTGGCAGAAGGCGCAGTTGCGAGGGCCAGGTAGCAGGGGAGGTGCGTAAATCGAGCAGCATGTACAGCCCAGGCAGTGCAACAGTCTTTAAGGGCCTGGCCAGCTTTATGGCTCCCCAGCAAGACTGTGTCACCGCTCCCCAGTCAAGGCTGAGTCGGCGGGAGCACTGTAAAAGGATGGTGAGGGAGTACGTAGCCGATCGCACGACCATCCTCGGTGACGCCTCTGCCCCCTACAACTACTGGGTGTCGAAGCTGGACACGTGGCCTGAACTAGCGCTGTATGCCCTGGAGGTGCTTGCTTGTCCTGCGGCTAGCGTCTTGTCAGAGAGGGTGTTTAGTGCGGCTGGGGGAATCATCACAGATAAGCGTACTCGCCTGTCAACCGACAGTGCCGACAGGCTAACACTCATCAAGATGAACAAAGCCTGGATTTCCCCAGACTTCTCTTCTCCACCAGCGGACAGCAGCGATACGTAAGCAATACGTATTATGCACCCGCGGATGGAAGCTACGTTCTCTCTCACCATCCAAAACGGGGACATTTCTGCTTCATCAATCTGTGTCTAATATTCCTCCTCCTCCTCCTGCTCCTCCTCCTGAAACCTCACGTAATCATGCTGAACGGGCAATTTTTCTTAGGGCCACAAGGCTCACTCATCTAATTTTTCGAAACAATTTTTATATGTTTCAATGCTCTTAAAAGCGTTGAAACTTTAACTTGAACCAATTTTTCGTTAAACTGGGCTGCCTCCAGGCCTAGTTACCACTTAAGCCACATTAACCAAAGCGATTAATGGGTTTCACCTGCCATCTTGGTTGGGCATGGCCAATTTTTACTGAGGTACATTAGTACTGTTGGTACACCAATTTTTTGGGGCCCTCACCTACAGTGTAATCATAGCAATTTGTATGTTCTTCACCTGCACTCATGGTACAGAAGTGTGTGTGGGGTTGGCCTACACTTTAGCTACATAAATGTAACTTGGGCCTTGGCTATACTGCAGCTACTGAAATGGAACTAAGACTGCGCTCCCACTATACTGCTGCTTCGGAATTGTTACTGGGGCCTGTCTTGAGTGCTACTATTGCTGACATGGAACGAAGACTGCGCTCCCGCTATACTGCTGCTTCGGAATTGTTACTGGGGCCTGTCTTGAGTGCTACTATTGCTGACATGGAACGAAGACTGCGCTCCCGCTATACTGCTGCTTTGGAATTGTTACTGGGGCCTGTCTTGAGTGCTACTATTGCTGACATGGAACGAAGACTGCGCTCCTCCTATAATGCTGCTAGTGATATGTTAGTGGGGCCTGTCCTAATGCTACGGCTGAAATGTTACGAATTCTGGGCTTTGCCTATACCGCTGCTAATGGTATGTCTCTGGGGTGTGGAAACAGAGGCTTCCCAAAGACATGATGGCGGCGAGGCCATTTCCCACCAACGCGGTTACTGTTAAGGTGCATATAACCACGGACACGTGGAGAGGACACGTAGTGCCTCAAAAACATCCCCCTCCTCCTCCTCCAACAGGGAAAACAAACATTCTTGGCAAATGCCTTTGCATTGGTTCGTCTGGTGGCAGTCCAAGAATTTCACCTTTACCGACACTACAAGAGAGCCCCCCCACCATCCCCCGCCACGGCCCACTTAATCCTGGCCACATTCCGAAAACCAACAAAATAAAACTGCGCTACTAGGTCCGCAGTCACCACCACATTACCACCAACGCGGTTACTGTTAAGGTGCATATAACCACGGACACGTGGAGAGGACACGTAGTGCCTCAAAAACATCCCCCTCCTCCTCCAACAGGGAAAACAAACATTCTTGGCAAATGCCTTTGCATTGGTTCGTCTGGTGGCAGTCCAAGAATTTCACCTTTACCGACACTACAAGAGAGCCCCCCCACCATCCCCCCGCCACGGCCCACTTAATCCTGGCCACATTCCGAAAGCCAACAAAATAAAACCGCGCTACTAGGTCCGCAGTCACCACCACATTACCACCAACGCGGTTACTGTTAAGGTACATATTACCAGTCTGACTGGGGCATGCAGACACCTTGACAGAATGAATAGTGTGTGGCACATAGGTTCCCCATTGCTATGCCCACGTGTGCAGCTCCTGATGGCGGTGGCACAGGATTCTATTTCTCATTGCTTCTATACAGCATTGTGGGCTATCGCCCCACCACTTTTAAAGAGGGTCGCTACCTAGCCGTGCCAACCCCTCTGCAGTGTGTGCCTGCGGTTCCTCCTCATGGCAGACGCACTTCTAAATAGACATGAGGGTGGTGTGGCATGAGGGCAGCTGAAGACTGCGCAGGGACACTTTGGTGTGCACTGTGGGGGGGGATGGGGGGGGTTGGGCAGCATGTAACCCAGGAGAAGTGGCAGTGGAGTGTCATGCAGGCAGTGATTGTGCTTTGTTGGAGGTAGTGTGGTGCTTAGCTAAGGTATGCATTGCTAATGAGGGCTTTTCAGAAGTAAAAGTTGTTGGGAGGGGGGGGGCCCACTCTTGCCGCTATTGTGGCTTAATAGTGGGACCTGTGAACTTGAGATGCAGCCCAACACGTAGCCCCTCGCCTGCCCTATCCGTTGCTGTGTCGTTCCCATCACTTTCTTGAATTGCCCAGATTTTCACACATGAAAACCTTAGCGAGCATCGGCGAAATACAAAAATGCTCGGGTCGCCCATTGACTTCAATGGGGTTCGTTACTCGAAACGAACCCTCGAGCATCGCGAAAAGTTCGTTCCGAGTAACGAGCACCCGAGCATTTTGGTGCTCGCTCATCTCTAGAGAAGAGCAATGTTCTATCTCTTGTGATGCAGCGACACTAAAGGAAATCTGTAAAAAATATATTGTTTTAGTGCATACAAATAGCAAAACATAAACTATATAAACTTGGTATCGCTGGAATCCTGCGGACCCCGAGAATAAGGTTATCACATTGTTTATTCTGCATGCTGAATGACGTAACAATGAAATACAAAAACCAATGGAGGAATGTCCTTTTATCTAATAGTATGGGTGAAGCTAATGGTGCTGTAAGCCTGTACAGAGCCCTCCATGTACTTGTGGCAGTGGCCCCTATACAAGCTCTATTAGTGGTTGTTTAGCAGTATTTTGCCACTGTTACATCCCCTGCTACAGTATTTTCCTCCTGCATGCTGGGAATTGGTCTTTGCACCAATGTACCAAACTGGGCCACATCCTTAAGGGGTTAAGAATAAAATTATAATTATAATTTATATGAGCCCCATAGCTCTCTGGCAGATCTCCACATGTTTATAAGTACAAGCATTGTATTTTAGTAAAAACATACTTTTAACCCCTTAATGACATGGCCTATTTTGGCGTTGAGGACCAAACGATCTTTGGTATTTTTCCATCTCTATTTTTCAAAAGCCATGACTTTTTTATTTTTCCATTATTGGGTTGTATAAGGGCTTGTTTTTTGCGTGGCGAACTGCAGTTTTTATTGGTACCATTTTTGGTTACATAGACTACGTTGTAAAACTTTTATTATTTTTTTATGATTGTAGGGAGAGAAAACGCATCAATTCTGCCATAGATTTTTGGTTTTTTTTTTTAAAGCGTTGATTATACAGCATAAATGACACACTACATTTTTTTCTGCGGGTCTGTACGGTTACAACGATACCAAAATTCTTATTTTTTTTTTTAGGTTTTTCCACAATAAAAACCCTTTTTTGTGAAATTATTATTTTTTTCTAAACTCACTGCATTCAAAGTGCTATAACTTTTTTATTTTTCCATGGACGGAGCTCTCAGAGGGCTTATTTTTTGTGAGACAAGCTGTAGTTTTTATTGGTACCATTTTGGGGTACACATATTTTTTTTTATCACTTTTATTGCGTTTTTTGGGAGGCAAAATGCTAAAAATTAGCATTTTGCCTCAGTTTTTTAGCATTTTTTTTAACACTTTTTGCCGTGCAGGAAAAAAAGCATGTTCAATGTATTTTACGCGTCGTTACGGATGCGTCGATATCAAATATGTGGGGTTTTTAATTTTTTTAACATTTTTTTATGCTAATATGAGAAAAAGCATTTAAAAAAGGGTTTTTAACATTTTTTTACTTTTTTATTTTTTGTACTTTATTTTTCTCTTTTTTTTTACACAGTCTATGTCCCTCTGAGGGACTTTTACTGTAGCACTGCAGATCGCTGCGATAAGGCATGGCAGGACTTCTCTCCTGCCATGCCTTATCGCTTACTATAGCGATCACAGGCTATGGCAATACAGGACGCCGGTATCTGGCATCCTGTTGCCGTAGCTGGAGTCACAGAGGGAGCGTGTTCGCTCTGTGAACCCTTTCCCTGCCGCGATCTAAGTAGGTTAAGAGGTTAACAGCGGTGGGGCGCATAAGCCACAGAGGCAGACCACCTGAGCCCCCAGTCATGCAGCATTTCATCACAGCCCTCCAGCATTTCAGCACCTTGGGCTGACATCGGTGATGAAAGGCCAGGCTGCGTGACTCAGGGACTCAGATGGCCGAGAGAATCGTGCGAGATTTGTGCGTTGCGAGATGCACAAATATGAAATCCATTCTTACATGAGCAATGTTTTCCTGCATAGCACTGCGATGTGATGCAATGCTATGCGAGAAACAAATCGCGGACGTCATATTCTATCTGGCTGCATGATCTCGCGGGCCCCATTGAAGGCAATGGGGGAACTCCGCGATCCTCTGCCACTGTTCTCACATGAAAACGCCTCACATCCCTTGGGCTTTCACATGGATGGTGAGAGCACTATGGGGGAGATTCACGGGCCGATATCATGCTCACGCGTGTGACACTAGCCTAGGGGTATGTTCATACATAGCGAATACACTGTGGATTGTTAGCATCATATTATAGCAGAGCCAAAGTGCTTGGAGGTTTGAGAACTCCTGTTCACTTGTTGCTGAAAACAATCAGTGCATATTGACTACTGTGGAATTTTCACCCCCTCTGGACTTCCCTAAGGCCGCCCTGACACAGACATTTTTTTACAGCGTTTAGCGCTATCTTTTCAGCGCAGCGCAAAACTCTGTACAAGGCTCCCATTTATTTCAATGGGGCTGTTCACACAAGCGCTTTGACAGTGATGCATGTCCTATCTTTGGCCGTTTTCAGCCCTGTGTCGCCCATTGAAATAACGGGCAGCGTTAGCTGTACTACCAAAAAAAAAAAAAAGTTATACTTGCCTAGCTGCCGCTGTCGAGGTCCCCGCCGCTGCCTTCCGGGGCTCCAGGCACTTGTCAGAGACTATTTTGCTAGTGACAGAATTTGAAGACCCCGCCTTCAGCAAGAGATTGATATGATTGGCTAATCCAGCGCCAACCACAGCAATTGCTGAATGCACTAATCACAGCCATTCAATAAATAAATGGCTCACGGCTCAGCTAATCAGAGCAATCTCTTTCTGGAGGCATGGTCTTGAAACCCCGTTACCAGCAAGAGATGCTCTGCAGGCATAGACATTTAAATGCCGCTGTCAGAATTGATGGCAGCATTTAAAGGGTTAACAGCTCCGATTTGCAGTGTGGCTTATCAGAGCAGTTTCAGGAGGGTGTCGGCTGTAAGAAACAGCCAACACTCACATTGTATGGAGCGTGACAGGCCCGCAATTTCCCTACATATATACCCCGAACCTGCAGTATGTAACCGTACGTCCTGTAGCTTTAAGGGGTTAAAGAGCAGATAATATCCTGAGCAAAAAAAAAACAACCCACGCCTCCTCAGTCTCTCCGACCCAGCACAGATACCCGGTGGCTTCCTGATGGTCTGTGCATACAGTCGGCCAGCGATGATGTGCTATAACAGCCTCTGTGTGGAGTGAATTAGCCACAGTTGTCAGCGCTGTACAGTGGGGTAATGGTGAGCAGCGATGTGGCCATCATTATCGTTACCATCCCGCTGCTTTGCCTTCTGAGAAGTTCACTACTAAGCATAAAGGCCGACGCTTTGTGGTTGGAACAGGAGATGGGGATGACAGTATGTCGCTTGATAGCCAGACCACACTCATGTCTATATCTCAGTGCAATTTTGGAGGAGGAGGGGGAAGAGACTGCTGGCCACACTGCAGAGGGTACCCATGCTGCTTGCCTCTCATCTGTTCAGCGTGTATGGGCTGAAGAGGAGGGGGAGAGCGATGTGTTGCGTACTGGGACCCTGGCACACATGGCTGATTTCATGTTAGGCTGCCTTTCCCGTGACTCTCGCGTTAGACACATTCTGGGTGTACACCCTTCTAGACCCATGGTATAAGGAGAACCTTTCCACTCTCATTCCCGAAGAGGAAAGGGGTACGAGAGTGATGCAATACCATATGGCGCTGGTGGAAAAAGTGATGCTAAAGTTCCCATCTGACAGCGCTAGCAGCAGAAGACGCAGTTCCGAGGGCCAACTAGCAGGTGAGGCGAGGGGATCAGGAAGCATGTCCAGCGCAGGCAGGGAGCACTCTACAAGGCCTTTGGCAGTTTTATGGCTAACCAGCAAGACTGTGTCACCACTCCCCAGTCAAGACTGAGTCGGAGGGAGCAATGTAAAAAGATGATGAGGGTAGTACATAGCTGATCATACCACCATCCTCCATGCTCCCTCTGCTCCATACAACTACTGTGTGTCAAAGCTGGACACATGGCACTGCTGCTAGCCTCTTGTCAGAGAGAGTGTTTAGTGCAGCTGGGGGAATCATCACGGATAAGCGTACCCGCCTGTCAACTGCCAGTGCCGACATGCTTACACTCATAAAGATGAACAAAGGCTGGATTTCACCAGACTTCTCTTCTCCACATGTGGAAAGCAGTGGAACCTAATGATTCTTTTCACTGCAACAGGAGAAAAATGCATCCTCTATACCCACAAAAAAAGGGGAATTAGCTTTGTCAATCCTTCTCAGGTATTATTACTCCTCCTCCTCCTACTCCTCCTCCTAAAACAGCATGTCATCACGCTGAACTGCCAATTTTTTTGCAGCCAAAAAGACTCTGTTTAAATGTTTTTAACAATTTTTAAAAGTTTTTATACTTTAACTGCAACCAATTTTTTTCGCAGGGTTTCACCTGCCCTCGCGGTTGAGCAATTTTTCAGGGGTACACTTGTACTCTTGGTACACCAATTTTTCAGGCCCTTGCCTATACTGTTATCTAACTAATTTTTCCGACCTTCACCTATACTCTTGGTAACCAAATTTTTTCAGGTATTCACCTATACTCTTGGTACACCAATGTTTCAGGGGTTTGCCTACACTCTTGCTACAGAAATGTTACAGGGGTCCGCTTATACTGTTGCTACAGAAATGTTACTGGGGTCCGCCTATACTCTTACTACAGAAATGTTACTGGGGTCCTCCTATATTCTTGCTACATAAATGTTACAGTGGTCCGCCTATACTCTTGCTACATAAATGTTACTGGGGTCCGCCTATACTCTTGCTACAGAAATGTTACAGGGGTCCACCTATACTCTTGCTACATAAATGTTACTGGGGTACAACTATACACTTGCTACAGAAAGGCTTGGGGGGTTCGCCTATACTCTTGCTACAGAAATGTTACTGGGGTCCGCCTATACTCTTGCTACAGAAATGTTACAGGGGTCCACCTATAATCTTGCTACATAAATGTTACTGGGGTCCGCCTATACTCTTCCTACTGAAAGGTTTGAGGGATTCACTTACACTCTCGCTACAGAAATGTTACTGGGGTCCACCTTCACTCTTGCTACTAAAAGGTTTGAGGGGTTCTCCTATATTCTTGCAGCAGAAAAGTTTCAGGGGTCCGCCTACACTGTGGGTGCGCAAAAGTTTCCCATAGTGGTGTTCAGCTGCCTGACACATACACAGAATGAAGTGTGTGGGGACACATGGCTTTCCCATAGCTATGTAACTCACTGCACCTTGGGTCACACAATGTGGAGGCTGAGACTTAGCCTGACTCAGGGCCTGCTCACGTACTTCCCACGCAGATTATTGCGGGTCCTACCTCGGTCATGGTTTCCCGGCCTTATTATGTGGAGGTGGCACAGGATTGGAATGATGATCATACGTTAATTTATCATCACTTTTCATCAGCATTGTGGGCTATCGCCCACACTTTCAAAGAGGGTCGCTGCCTGGCCCTGCCAACCCTCTGCAGTGTGTGTCTTCGGTTTCTCCTCATCGCAGATGCACTTATAAATCTACATGAGGGTGGTGTGGCTATGAAGCGAGTGTGTGGTATGAGGCCAGCTGAATGCTGCGCAGGGGAAATTTTGTGTTTGCTGGGGACGCTGGGTCCTGCGGGGGGTTGGACAGCAATGCCAGCATGTAACCCAGGAGAAGAGGCTTCGGTGTGACCCGCAGGCAGTGATTGTCCTTGGTTGTAGATAGTGTGGTGCTTAGCTAAGATGTGCCAGCGCGTGTGCCTTGCTAATAAGGGTCTGTCCCAAGTAAATAGTTAGGGTGGTGACCGCCAGGTTCTTGCCCCCATTTTGGCTTAATAATGGGACCTGGGAGCCTCAGATGCAGCTATGCATGCTGCCCCTGCTGTTCCCTATCCATTTCTGTGGTGTTTCCATGACTTTCTGAGGTTTTCTGGTGTTTCACAAATCATTCCCTATACGAAGCATCGGTCCCATACAAAAATGCTCGAGTCCCCCATTGACTTCAATTGGGTTCATTACTTGAAACGAGCTCTTGAGCATTACGGAAAGTTTGACTCGAGTACTGAGCACCCGAGCATTTCGGTGCGCGCTCATCTCTACCAGCTACCCGTGTCTGCCGCCCTCTTGCTATTCTGGGCAGACGCAGGCTTTGCTCTGCTCCTTCTATATCAATGGATTCTTAGCTGTGTACTTTCCATTGGCACTGCAGGAGTTAATCCTCCCCAGTTCTCTCAGCCCAGCTGCAGGGTAATAGGCTATTGCCCACCTATTTAGTGGAGCTGGAGATTCTCCTCCTTTGCCTGAGTGTTGGTGTCTATGACTTCTGTGTTTGCCCTGATTCATTTTACCTGGATAATGTTTGTTCTCTGCCTGCCCAGACATTACACCAGATTCCGTTTACAGTTTGGCCAGTTTTGCGGAACATTGGACCGGTGCCTCTGACCTCCATTGATCAGCTGCCAACCACACCAGGACTACTCCAGGAGGTAGCAGTCTGCTCGGTTTCCTGCAGTAAATTCTAGATCCCTGTACAGTGGTTAAAGGGTGAATATCAGGGAACCATCAGGATAACGCCCTTATGATAGCCCAGGCCAAACCGGATGGTTGGCACAGTGGATCCACACTCATTGTCCATTTCTGCATGAGGTTCTGAGTGTGCTTTTCCTCTGTGAGGTGAGCAGACTTCATGTAGTAACAATGACTTCTATAGTGTGGTCTGAAGGAGTGGACTGCGCTTGGTGTGTACAATGACATGTTCTGTGTGGTGTTCCCTCTGTGTTGCAGTTACTTGGTGTGAACAAGGTCATGTTCTGTGTATGTCTGTAGGTGTTGACTACACTTGGTGTGAATTGTCCTGCTCAGTGTGTGTTTTGTTGTATCTCCCCTGCCTGGTGTTCCTGTCTGTTACCATCTTGGATGAGCTGGGCCCATAGGTTCCAATGTGGAGCCATCCCTATTGAGACAATCACCCCACTTGTAGGCAGGATTCCCTAGGGACTCACAAGACACGAAGACCCTTAATGTGGGCTTGTGAGGTTACATATTCTGGCCAAAATACAAACCAATATCTCGTACTTATTAGCAATTCCAGCTGCCTATGTGGGTTTGTACTATAGGTAAATGTTTTGGCGTCTGTTGTTGTTTGTATGCATGTTTGATTTTTGTATGTTATTGGTGTTAGAGTGCATATTCTTTCCCTCCTGTTTTATTTGGGTTACGTTCATCTAGGTCATTGTTCCCATGGCTTGCACAGATATAACAATCAGAGGTAGACACCTGAACAAAAGGTGCCTATACCTGTATAGCAGTGTTTCTCAACTCTAGTCCTCGGGACCCCCAAACAGGTCATGTTTTCACAGTATCCTATAGGAAGAACACACGTGGCAATGTCTGAGGAACTGATAATTATATCACCTGTACAATCCTGAAAACATGACCTGTTTGGGGGTCCTGAGGACTGGAGTTGAGAAACACTGCTGTATAGTGCCCATATTCATAAATAGTGTGAACAAGGAAGCCTGTTAGCAGAGGAACCATATTTAGGAGTGATGCAACATATTCCACAGGATGGATTTGAGAAAGGCTAAGGTAAGTCTTTAGCTAAAGACCCTTTGACAAAGTGGTTCATAATGGCCATTCAGAGACTGAAGACAGCTAAATCAACCCTTTCCCAAAATTGAAAGCTATGTGAGCACTCCTAACCTTTATAGGAAACGGATTTGCTATTCCTATCAGGAAAGGTGGAGTTCCTGGTGTCACTTACATCAGCCAAACCAATCAGTGATCTATGGGCCTTGACTGTCAAAGAGCCTTATTTATCCTTCCATGAGGATAAAGTGATATTAAGGACTCTGGTTTTTTTCAGGCCCAATTGGTTATTTTTTCTCAATATGAATCAGGTTATTGTCCTGCCTGCCTTCTGTGTTGAACCTACCTGGGAGGAGGAAAGGTGCTCGTAGACACCATACAGGGGCAGTGTCTGAGAATAGACCTATCCCAGCTGAGAGTTTGGACCGATCAGTTGTCTGTGCTCACACAGATCCCAAAGAAAGGGAAAAATCCCCCCAGCCCACCATATCTAGGTGACCGAGAGACCCTGTTATCACTTCATATAAAAGTGAAGGCCTCTGTCCAGAAGACATCAGACTCGCTATACCGGAGCCACAGCAACATCAGGGGCAGAAGATGCGGTATCTGGCTGAGAGCATCGGCACATGGAGCACACAACACACCTTCTGTGTAAGAAGAACCTCTCTATGGAGAAGACTTTTCCTCCTGTCCTTCAGTTTTTATTTCTGGTCTTTCCCACCCCTAATAAATCCTTCTCCCCCCGTATGTAGATGGCTGCTGTGTGAGGATACCCAAGGAAGCCAGAAGTTATTATGTTATTCTTTCCTGCAGATCTAACAGCAGCACATATCTACCCAACCAATAATGTATTTTTCTCTATATCTCTTTGTAGTCTTTAAAAACAGACGAGGGGGAGGAGCTTAGGTCCTTCTGATGGGGTTTGTATACAATTTGAATTGACTTTCCAAGGCTCATGGTAGGGGAATAGATCCCCATGTCTATATGTGCTGCTGTTAGGACTACAGGAAAGGAGAACATCATAATAAATTCTACCTGTCTGCAGGTCATTGACTGTAACAGGTCAGTGTAATGTAAGTATGAAGTCAGTTGTAAACACACAGAGCACACGGATGTGAGAACCAGTCCGTCTGGGTAAGCCCTTTATAGATTCCTCTATGAGCTCCACACATCAGCAGTCCTCCTATTACTTCTGTTCTAGTCTCCTGACTGCTACATTGTAACAAACTGCTGCCGTGTGAGGCAGGCAAGGTGACGGCTTCTCAGCCTCTGAATGTCAATGTTTTCATTAACTGACAGCAAGCGGAGATCTTGAAAACAGCGAGAAAAGACAAAACATATAAGGAAGTTGTAGAAGCTTTATTTCCATAAGACTGACAACCTCTTGTAGATCCGTGTAGATACAGGCGGATACTTTCTCATCTTAGATTCAGTTATTGGCTGTGCCGGGCTTCTTGCAGAAGTAACGGGTATTCCGGTCCAACTGACATGTAAGTCCACCCTCACACGGGCAGGAATCATACTTCCCATTAATAGACTGAAGAAAGAGATGATAGGGTTAATGAAGACACTTGTGACTCCTAACCACATCTGTCACTAACATGTAGGCTCAGCGGTGGGAGAGGCAGCGTGAGGCCGGGGGTCCAGTTACAGAGAATGTCCCGTCTGACGCTACGTCTCCCACCGCACGCCGGTTTACATCTTATTAGGCCTTATTCACATGACGAGGGGAATTATAGTCAGAAAGCAATGACTGAGGTCCCTTTGTCGGTGCGTTTTACATCAGTGTTTGTGTTTTTAATGCAGAAATGTTATCTAAACGCAATCCGTTTTTTTTTTTTTCAAGGGGAGAACAAAAAGGGAAGGCGGACGAAATGATGTAATTTAAACGTCCCGTTGAATTCAATGTGTGCGTAAATAAAACAGAAATTTTTCACACACCGTATAAGGGTGTTTTATTTTTTTAAACACATTCATTGATGTGTTTAAAATAAATGTGCGATTCTGGTCCGGGAATCAAAAAGGTAAAAAGCATTCGGTCTGTGAAAAAAAAATGCAGGTAAATAAACACATCGCCTTTAAGGGCTCATTCACACCAGCGTACGCAATGTAGCCCATGAAGAGCGCACCGTTGTTTCCTCCCGTGTATGTTGGATGTTTTTGCACATTTCTCTGCTTGCATATTGCGTCTGTATTCACTGTGGTTTTCAGATGTGCAAAAAAGAAAACGCAAGAAAGACGAATTGATGTCATTTTTTATGCACTTTTCCTGGCAATAAGTGTAAAAAACACGGTGAAAATGTAACTTTGTATTTGCTGTTTTTTCCCCAATCCGCTCTTTCGGGGTGATTTTGGTCTGTAAATCGGGGTGACAGCAGGACATCCGCATCACATATCTACATCTGACTCCACCCATGCAGATCAGTCGTGTTGTGCGGACAGGGGATACGGCGGTGTGAATGGGCCCTGATTGCTCCAAGTTTTGTCCAAATTCTGTCAGTTTCACACTTGAGCATTAAACTCCTCCGTGTGAATAATATCGCGGCTCCTCAGCGCAGGTTTTGGCCGCGCAGCTTGTAGAGACGGAACACGAGGATTTAGGGGGCGACAAAGATTGTGGTAATTTATAGTAGAGGCTCCTGTCACCTCACTGCTACGGGTACAAGTACCTGAGTGTGTAGGTATTCATGCACTGCCAGGAGGAGTAACAGAGGAACCGCAGCATGTAGAGCTCTAAGATAAGAGGCTGCAGGAGGCTTATTTTGTGGGCGATGCAAATATTTAGTAAAACCGACAATGAAGGGAAATAACCGTATTTGTGCTATTAGGAGTGGAGGCTGAAGAATCACCACATGCTCTATTTACGTGTCACATGAGAACAGGACATGTAATCTGTGGTGCCCGCACATCACACAACACACGGATGGGGCGCCCATGTGATGGGAGCGGCACCCAGGAATTCTGGGCACAACGAAGCGAGAAACGAATACAGCAGCCGCTTACAGATACTCACCACAGGGCTGCAGGTCGCATTTTCAGCAGATTTTGATTGACATCTACTCATATCAATACCGTCCCGTGAGACGCTCTTACGACAACATCCGCTGTCACATTCTGCACTTAGAGAACACAGATCTCCATTGTTCTAAATGTAAAAGAAAGGAAATAAATGTGATGTGATTGGAATTCTCTTTGTCTCGTTGTTCTCCTTCCTGAGATCGGCCACAATTATTACTTCACACCAGGTAGGAGAGGCTGTTAGGGACAGTTCAGGCGGTTGTTCCCCATCTGTGCTGTCCGTGTATTTCCCGGCACACGGACCCATATATGACAATCAGGCTCTTCACATGAGTGTTATTTCACGTGGATCCTGTCCTGTTCCGGTCCGTGTCATGGATGAGCAGGATATGTAATGTCCGCTACCCGCCGCTCAGACATCACATGGACGTACATCCGCGTGCAGTCCGCTGCGAGTTGGGCCCTAGATTCTCACACACAAACATCCGTCTGATCGCAGCCTTACACCTCATTCATACGAAATTTCAAGTGTTATGGCGCTTCTTTTCCTGTAGAAGTTTTGTTGGGAACAACGCCACCATAAACAGGAATAAGGCGAGTTCATAGGGCTTTGCGGTGATTTTTTTAGCGTGAAAGACAATAGTACTTTCTAATGTTAGAAACACATTGCACGAAAATCGTAATTTCTCTCTCACCTGTGGAGTTTGTCGTGACCGATGCCCAACCTTTGGAAAGTTCCCGGGGTCGGGTGATGAGGCTGGGGACTTCCGGCAACGGTCTCAAAAGCTTTTAGTGGGTGAGGAGGATGATGATAATGAGACACAGTTGTCTGTCAGTGAGGTAGTAGTAAGGGCAGTAAGTCCCAGGGAGGAGCGCACAGAGGATTCGGAGCAAGAGCAGCTGGACGATGAGGTGACTGACCACACCTGGTTTTCTAAGCCTACTGAGGACGGGGCTTCAGAGGGGGAGGCAAGTGCAGCAGCAGGACAGGTTGGAAGAGGCAATGGAGTGGCCAGGGGTAGAGGCAGCTCCCTCTCACGGCAAGCCTCCGTGCAGAGGGCTAGGTGTTCAAAGGTGTGGGTGTTTTTTTTTTTTCAGTGAGAGTGCGGACGACTGACAAACAGTGGTGCGCAACCTGTGTCACACCAAGATCAGCCGGGGAGCCACCACTACCAGCCTCACCACCACCAGTATGCGCAGGCATATGATGGCCAAGCACCCCACAAGGTGGGACGAAGGCCGTTCACCGCCTCTGGGTCACATCACTGCCTCTTCCCCTATGCCCCAAACTGCCACACAGAACCAATCCCCCTCTAAAGATACAGGCACGAGCGCCTCCTGGCCTACACCCACACCCTCACTTCCACTGTCCTCCACCCCATCCAGCAATGTCTCTCAGCGCAGCGCTCAGCTGTCGCTAACACAAGCGTTGGAGCGAAAGCGCGAATACGCTGCCACAAGCTTTAAACGTGTACATTGCCAAATTAATCAGCCTGGAGATGCTGCCATACAGGCTTGTGGAAATGGAGGCTTTCAAAAACATTATGGCGGCGCAACTCGGTCCCCAGTAGCCATTATTTTTCCCGGTGTGCCGTCCCAGCCCTACACCAGCACGTCTCCCGCAACATTAATCGTGACCTCACCAACGCGGTTACTGGGAAGGTCCATTTAACCACAGACACGTGGACAAGTACTGGCGGGCAGGGCCACTATATCTCCCTGACGGCACATTGGGTGAATTTAGTGGAGGCTGGGACCAAGTCAGAGCCTGGGACCAACTCCAACATGGGCGGCGTAGTGGTAGTCAGCCTCCCCAATTCTTTACCGAGCAGTGGGCCTGGATGGCAGATATCTGCCAGGTCCTCAGAAACTTTGAGGAGTCTACCCACATGGTGAGCGGTGATGCTGCAATCAATAGCATTACCATCCCGCTGCTTTGCCTGCTGAGAAGTTTGCTGCAAAGCATAAAAGCTTTGCGGTTGGAACAGGAGACGGGGGATGACAGTATGTCGCTTGATAGCCAGACTACCCTCATGTCTATATCTCAGCATGTTTTGGAGGAGGAGGGGGAGGAGCAGAAAAAGGAATGGGGAAAGAGATAGCTGGCAACACTGCAGAGGGTACCCATGCTGCTTGCCTCTCATCTGTTCAGCGTGTATGGGCAGTGGAGGAGGATTCTGAAAGTCATCTTCCTAGTGAGGACAGCGATGTGTTGCGTACTGGTACCCTGGCACACATGGCTGACTTCATGTTAGGCTGCCTTTCTCGTGACCTCGCGTTAGACGCGTTATGGTCAACATGGATTACTAGGTGTACACCCTCCTTGACCCACAGTATAAGGAGAACCTTTCCACTCTCATTCCCGAAGAGATAAGGCGTATGAGAGTGATGCAATACCACAGGGCCCTGGTGAAAAAAGTGATGCTAAAGTTGCCATCTGACAGCGCTAGTGGCAGAAGGCGCAGTTCCGAGGGCCAAGTAGCAGGGGAGGAGCGGAGATCAGGCAGCAAGACTGTGTCACCACTCCCCAGTCAAGGCTGAGTCGGAGGGAGAACTGTAAAAAGATTGTGATGGAGTATGTAGCTGATCGTACCACCGCCCTCCGTGATTCCTCTGCTCCATTCCACTATTGGGTGTCAAAGCTGGACAAGTGGCACGAACTTGCGCTGTACGCCCTGGAGCTGCTGGCCTGCCCTGCCGCTAGCGTCTTGTCAGAGAGGGTGTTTACTGCAGCTGGGGGAATCATCACGGATAAGCGTACCCGCCTGTCAACCGCCAGTGCCGACATGCTTACACTCAAAGAAGAACAAAGGCTGGATTTCCCCAGACTTCTCTTATCCACCGGCAGAGAGCAGCGGAACCTAAAGATTCTTTTCGCTGCAACCAGAGAAAAAAGCACTCTCTATCACCGGAAAAAGGGGAAATTAGCTTTGTCAATCACTCTCGCATATTTTTACTCCTCCTCCTTCTACTCCTCCTCCTAAAACAGGGCTGCTCAAGGTTCTGTTACAAATTAAGCAACAGCGAGCTGTATCTTTAAAAAATATTTATGGGTTTCACCTGCCCTTGCGGATGAGTAATTTTTCAGGGGTGCACTTGTACTCTTGGTGCACTAATTTTTCTGGCCCTCACATATACTGTTATCTAACTTATTTTTCCCGCCTTTGCCCACACTCATGGTACACCAATGCTTCAGGGGTTTCCCTATACTCTTGCTACACAAATGTTACTGGGGTCTGCCTATACTTCTGCTACAGAAATGTTACAGGGGTCTGCCTATACCTTTGCTACAGGAATGTTACAGGGGTTTGCCTCTACTTTTACTACAGAAATGTTACAGGGATCTGCCTATACCTTTGCTACAGAAATGTTACTTGGTCTGCCTATACTTTTACTACAGAAATGTTACAGAGGTCTGTCTATACATTTACTACAGAAATGTTACTGGGGTCCGTCTCCACTTTTACTACAGAAATGTTACTGGGGTCCGCCTCAACTTTTACTACAGAAATGTTACCGGGGTCTGCCTATACCTTTGCTACAGAAATGTTACAGGGGTTTGCCTATACTTCTGCTACAGAAATGTTACAGGGGTCCACCTCTACTTTTACTACAGGAATGTTACAGGGGTCTGCCTATATCTTTACTGCAGAAATGTTACTGGGGTCCGCCTATACTTTTAATACAGAAATGTTACAGGGGTCTGTCTATACCTTTGCTACAGAAATGTTACTGGGGTCTGTCTATACTTCTGCTACAGAAATGTTACAGGGGTCTGCCTATAATTTTACTACAGAAATGTTACAGGGGTCCGCCTATACTTCTGCTACAGAAATGTTATAGGGGTCTGCCTCTACTTTTCCTACAGAAATGTTACTGGGGTCTGCTTATACTTCTGCTACAGGAATGTAACGGGTTTACCTATGCTGTGGGTGCACAAAGACTTCCCATCGTGGTGTTTTACCTATCTGGCACAAATACACTGAATGACTTGGGTAGGGGGCAGAGTGCAGATGCCTTTCCCCTTGGGGTGCTGATTGAGCTATCTGACACCTACACAGAATGTATTTTCTCTCATGTTACCACAGTTATCTGCAGCACTGGTTTGGGCCAAACAAAAGGAGCGTTACTTCATTAATGAGACAATTGCTGAGGGTGTGTAGAGGCCCATATCCTGCGGGAAATACAACTGCGCCAGGTTGGGCCTGTGGAGCTTGTTCCTGGTTAATCCAGTCTTTGGAGCGGTGAAAGCAACCACAACTAATTAAATGAGAAGTTCACAGCTATACTAGCATCAGAGTCCGCTTTATGCCCACGATTGCTGAGGGTGTGTGAAGAGGCCGAGGTTCTGGGGGAAATGCAACAGCGCCAGGTTGGGTCTGTCGAACTTGTTCCTGGTTAATCTAGTCTTTGGAGCGATGAAAGCAACCGCAAATAATTAAATGAGACGTTCACTGCTGTACTAGCATCGGAGTCTGCTTTATGCCCACGATTGCTGAGGGTGTAGGCAGAGGCCTATGTCCTGGGGGAAATGCAACTACGCCAGGTTGGGCCCGTGGAACTTGTTCCTGGTTAATCCAGTCTGTGGAGCAGTGAAAGCAACCACAACTAATTAAATGAGACGCTCACTGCTGTACTAGCACCGGAGTCTGCTTTATGCCCACAATTGCTGAGGGTGTGGGCAGAGGCCTATGTACTGGGGGAAATGCAACTACGCCAGGTTGGGCCTGTGGAACTTGTTCCTGGTTAATCCAGTCTTTGGAGCGATGAAAGCAACTGCAAATAATTAAATGAGACTTCACAGCTGTACTAGCATCAGAGTCCGCTTAATGCCCCCAATTGCTGAGGGTGTGTACAGAGGCCGAGGTCCTGGGGGAAATGCAACAGCTCCAGGTTGGACCCGTGGAACTTGTTCCTGGTTAATTCAGTCTTTGGAGCGATAAAAGCAATTGCAACTAATTAAATGCGACGTTCACTGCTGTACTAGCATCGGAGTCCGTTTTATGCCCACGATTGCTGAGGGTGTGGGCAGAGGCCTATGTCCTGGGGGAAATGCAACTGCGCCAGTTTGGGCCCGTGGAACTTGTTCCTGGTTAATCCAGTCTGTGGAGCAGTGAAAGCAACCACAACTAATTAAATGAGATGTTCACTGCTGTACTAGCATCGGAGTCTGCTTTATGCCCACGATTGCTGAGGGTGTGTGCAGAGGCCGAGGTCCTCGGTGGAGTGAAAGTCTACCATGTTTGGACACTGTAATTGCTTCATGTTTAATACTTTCCTTGGGTTCCTTTGGCTCGCCTATGCTGTGAGTGCACAAACACTTCCCATAGCAGTGTTTTACCTGTCTGACACTAATACACTGACTGACTAGGGCAGAAAAGTAGGCCAAGGCCCTTAGCAGGGTGAAACTCTGCCATGTTTGGGCACTCTGATTTCCTCAGGTGTAATACCATGCTTGAGTTCCTTGGGCTCGCCTATGCTGTGGAGCACAAAGTCTTCCCATTGTGTTGCTTTACCTGTCTGGCACAAATACACTGACTGACTAGGGTAGAAATGTAGGCCGAGGTCCTTGGCGGGGTGAAACTCTGCCATGTTTGGGTGCTCTGATTTCTTCTTGTGTAATACCATCTTTGTGCACCAACAGCATAGGCAAGCCCAAGGAACTCGAAGACTTTCCACTGCGGTGTTGAGCTATCTAACACCTACACAGAATGAATTGTGTGGGGACACATGGATTTCCCATTGCTATGTAACTCAGGGCACCTTGGGTCACACAAGATGGAGGTTGGGACCAAGCCTGACCCTGGGCCCGCTCACGTGCTTCCCACACAGAGTATTGCTTCATTGTGGAGATATGTAGAAGTGCTGGCACCTGAGTCCCTTTATGCCCACGGTTGCGGCTCCTGACAATTTTGTGATGGAGGTGGCACAGGATTGGAATGATGATCGTATGTCAATTTATCATCAATTCTCAACAGCATTGAGGGCTATCGCCCACACTTTTAAAGAGGGTCGCTGCCTGGCCCTGCCAACCCTCTGCAGTGTGTGCCTCCGGTTCCTCCTCATCGTAGACGCACTTAGAAATAGACATGTGGGTGGTGTAGCTATGAAGCAAGCATGTGGCATGAGGGCAGCTGAATGCTGCGCAGGGAAACTTTTGTGTGCGCTGTGGACGCAGGGTCATGCAGGGGGTTGGACAGCATGTAACCCAGGAGAAGAGGCAGCGGTGTCACCCGCAAGCAGTGATTGTCCTTGGTTGCAGGTAGTGTGGTGCTTAGCTAATGAGAGTTTATCTGAAGTAAAAATTGTTATGGGGGTGACGCCAGACTCTTGCCCCCATTATGGCTTAGTAGTGGGACCTGGGAGCCTCCGATGCAGCCATGCATGCTGCCCCTGCCCTTCCCTTTCTGTGGTGTTTCCATGACTTTCCGATGTTTTCTGTTGTTTGAGATGTCATCAGCTATGCGGAGCATCGGTCCCATACAAAAAGGCTCGAGTCACCCATTGACTTCAATGGGGTTCGGTACTCGAAGCAAGCTCTCGATTATTACGGAAAGTTCGACTCGAGCAACGAGCACCTGAGCATGTTGGTGCTTGCTCATCTCTAGTGATATTAGAAGCTATATGGGGGTTATTTAGTCCCCATATGGTGATATTAGAAGCTATATGGGGGTTATTTAGTCCCCATATGGTGATATTAGAAGCTATATGGGGGTTATTTAGTCCCCATATGGTGATATTAGAAGCTATATGGGGGTTATTTAGTCTCCATATGGTGATATTAGAAGCTATATGGGGGTTATTTAGTCTCCATATGGTGATATTGGAAGCTACATGGGAGGTTATTTAGTCCCCATATGGTGATATTAGAAGCTATATGGGGGTTATTTAGTCCCCATATGGTGATATTAGAAGCTATATGGGGGTTATTTAGTCCCCATATGGTGATACCGTGTTTCCCCGATAGTAAGACACCCCCGATTGTAAGACGTATCGGGGGTTTCAGGGGGGTCGGCCAATGTAAGCCGTACCCCGAAAGTAAGACATACCGTATATACAGTGGAGAAAAAAAAAATCATTACTCACCTCCCCCGGCGTTCTGTCGCGCTCCGGCAGGATGTCGCTCGCTCCTCGTCCCCGGCGCAGCATTGCTTTCTGAATGCGGGGCTTGAAATCCCCGCCTCCAGAAAGCTAATACACACGCCGTCAGCCAGTTACAGCCATTCAATGACAGCATTGAATGGCTGTGATTGGCTGAAGGCGCACGTGGCTTCAGCCAATCACACTATTCAATGACATCATTGAATGGCTGTGATTGGCTGAAGGCGCACGTGGCTTCAGCCAATCACACCCATTCAATGATGTCATTGAATAGTGTGATTGGCTGAAGCCACGTGCGCCTTCAGCCAATCACAGCCATTCAATGCTGTCATTGAATGGCTGTAACTGGCTGACGGCGTGTGTATTAGCTTTCTGGAGGCGGGGATTTCAAGCCCCGCATTCAGAAAGCAATGCTGCGGCGGGGACGAGGAGCGAGCGACATCCTGCCGGAGCGCGACAGAACGCCGGGGGAGGTGAGTAATGATTTTTTTTAATTATAAGACATACCCCGAAAGTAAGACATAGTGGGGCTTTTGGGGATAAAAAGAAAGTAAGACACTGTCTTACTTTCGGGGAAACGCAGTATTAGAAGCTATATGGGGGTTATTTAGTCCCCATATGGTGATATTAGAAGCTATATGGGGGGTTATTTAGTCCCCATATGGTGATACTAGAAGCTATATGGGGGTTATTTATTCCCCATATGGTGATATTAGAAGCTATATGGGGGGTTATTTAGTCACCATATGGTGATATTAGAAGCTATACAGGGTGTGAGTTGCTCTACAGTTCAGCACCCCCCAGATGCTGTATGATACAATGAGGGGTCACACACAGCGGACTTGTAGATGGCACGCAGATATCCTGAAACAATGTGCCGTACAATGTAAGTGATGTAATGTTACTGACCCCATTCACTCACAGCGGGAAATAGTCACGCCGCAGACTTTACATCCGCAGCGTGCTGTAATTGTCGCAGAAAAGTTGCTATGGATTTCATCACTGTAATACAATAGTGGAATCCGAAGTCAGAAGGAACAGGAAAATCTACATGTGGGTTTTTGTTCAGAAGGTTTCTGCCCCGTGTGACCCCCTTATGTATTGTATGAGGTCCGGGGGGCATCATGTTTGTCTCTATATGACTACAGTTGGTGACATTGTAGCGGGGCTGTTATTGTACATTGGGGGCTAATGTGTGTTATATTGGTGTTCTACAGGGTTATTATATCTATATAATAGTGTAGTGATAGAAGTGGCACACAGTAACTGTATGCAGAGGGGTCAACAGTTCTAGATTCTTTCTAGGTACAAATCAGCCTTGATGACATGCGGTTTATTGTGGCACGGCTCATCGAGGTTTATCGAGGGGTGGGTTTGTCGAGCTGTAGCTCGCTATGGGGTGGGTTTGTCAATCTGTAGCTCGCTATGGAGTGGGGTTGTCAAGCTGTAGTTCGCTATGGACTGGGTTTATTAAGCTGTAGCTCGCTATGGAGTGAGTTTATCGAGCTGTAGCTCACTGTGGAGTGGGTTTATCGACATGTAGCTTGCTATAAGGTGGGTTTATCGAGTTGTAGTTCGCTATGGACTGGGTTTATTAAGCTGTAGCTCGCTGTGGGGTGGGTTTGTCGAGGTGCAGCTCGCTATGGGGTGGGTTTATCGACATGTAGCTTGCTATAATGTGGGTTTATCGAGTTGTAGTTCGCTATGGACTGGGTTTATTAAGCTGTAGCTCGCTGTGGGGTGGGTTTGTTGAGGTGCAGCTCGCTATGGGGTGGGTTTATCGAGCTGTACCTCGCTATGGAGCGGGTTTGCCGAGCTGTAGCTCGCTGTTGGGTGGGTTTGTCGAGCTGTAGCTCGCTTTGGGTTGGGTTTGTCAATCTGTAGCTCGCTATGGAGTGGGGTTGTCGAGCTGTAGCTCGCTATGGAGTGGGTTTGTCGAGCTGTAGCTCGCTATGGAGTGGGTTTGTCGAGCTGTAGCTCGCTATGGAGTGGGTTTGTCGAGCTGTAGCTCGCTATGGAGTGGGTTTGTCGAGCTGTAGCTCGCTATGGAGTGGGTTTGTCGAGCTGTAGCTCGCTATGGAGTGGGTTTGTCGAGCTGTAGCTCGCTATGGAGTGGGTTTGTCGAGCTGTAGCTCGCTATGGAGTGGGTTTGTCGAGCTGTAGCTCGCTATGGAGTGGGTTTGTCGAGCTGTAGCTCGCTATGGAGTGGGTTTGTCGAGCTGTAGCTCGCTATGGAGTGGGTTTGTCGAGCTGTAGCTCGCTATGGAGTGGGTTTGTCGAGCTGTAGCTCGCTATGGAGTGGGTTTGTCGAGCTGTAGCTCGCTATGGAGTGGGTTTGTCGAGCTGTAGCTCGCTATGGAGTGGGTTTGTCGAGCTGTAGCTCGCTATGGAGTGGGTTTGTCGAGCTGTAGCTCGCTATGGAGTGGGTTTGTCGAGCTGTAGCTCGCTATGGAGTGGGTTTGTCGAGCTGTAGCTCGCTATGGAGTGGGTTTGTCGAGCTGTAGCTCGCTATGGAGTGGGTTTATCGAGCTGTAGCTCACTGTGGAGTGGGTTTATTGAGGTGCAGCTCGCTATGGGGTGGGTTTGACGAGCTGTAGCTTGCTGTGGGGTAGGATTGTCGAGCTGTAGCTCGCTATGGAGTGGATTTGTCGAGGTGCAGCTCGCTATGGAGTGGGTTTCTCGAGGTGCAGCTCGCTATGGAGTGGGTTTCTCGAGCTGTAGCTCGCTATGGAGTGGGTTTGTCGAGCTGTAGCATACTGTGGGGCGGGTTTGTCGAGCTGTAGCTCGCTATGGGGTGGTTTGTTGAGCTGTAGCTTGCTTTGGGGTGGGTTTGTCAAGCTGTTGCTTGCTATGGGGTGGGTTGTCAAGCTGTAGCTCGCTATGAGGTGGGTTTGTCAAGCTGTAGCTCGCTATGAGGTGGGTTTGTCAAGATGTAGCTTGCTATGGAGTGGGTTTGTCGACCTGTAGCTAGCTTTGGAGTGCGTTTGTCGAGCTGTGGCTTGCTGTGGGGTGGGTTTGTCGAGGTGCAGCTTGCTATGGGGTGGGTTTGTAGAGCTAGAGCTCGCTATGGAGTGGGTTTGGCAAGCTGTAGCTCGCTGTGGGGTGGGTTTGTCGAGCTGTAGCTCACTATGGAGTGGGTTTGTCGAGGTGCAGCGCGCTATGGGGTGGGTTTGTCGAGGTGTAGTGTTAGGAGAGGGTTTGGATAGGTTCCTCATGTTGTGGACAACTCAGGAGGAGCAATATAGTCACTGGGAATCTGGGGTAATACATGAAGGCAGCGATAACAGCAAGGCAGCAGGCAGATGCATAGTTACAGGAAAGCTGGGGTCATACATGGAGGCAGCGGTAACAGCAAGGCAGCAGGCAGATGCGTAGTCACAGGAAAGCCAGGATCATACACAGAGGCACGGTAACAGCAAGGCAGCAGGCAGATGCATACAGGATCTTGGCTAAAGGCTCGATAATCATGCAAGGAAGGCATGTCAGGACCAGGTTTAAATAGCCAGACTAATTAACTAGGTGGAGTCTCCACAGTACCAGAAGCTGGAGCAAGGAACCAGTTTAGGATGGAAGTTGTCTACAGGAGGAATAGCTCACCAGGAAGGGTCTTGGCTATTGAACTGGAGGGTTCAAGTCCTGACAAGTAGCTCGCAATGGGGTGGGTTTATCAAGGTGTAGATGTGATCAAGACCGCTTGTCGGTAGAAACGCATTTTCTGTACTATGTGATACCACGTCTACCAAAAAATAAAGCATGTTTTGTAGGTAGAGCTGACACTTTGTCGTGTTTGTCTACAATTGTCATTCAGGACTTACGGCTGTGTCTAATGCTTCGTACGTATATGCACCTATGACTCTGGATGTTCCCATTATAGAGGAGGTGAGCTGACTACTCTTTTTCTTTTCACATTTTATCAAGATGTATCTCGCTATTGGGTAGGTTTATTGGGGTGTAGTTTGCTATGGGGTGGGTTTATCTGCTATTGGGTAGGTTTATTGGGGTATAGTTTGCTATGGGGTGGGTTGGTCAACACCTGGCTCACCAAGAATTGTGATTGCCTTAATAAACATTTTTTCCTTTAAAAAGAAAATTGAAGAAATATGTCCCCAAGGGAAGAAGATCAATCTAAGGACTCTAGTGCAGGGTTACTGGTATCATTAGTGCCACCAAACAGTATTAATGAAGTAATAAGTAACACGTCTCCTATCATTCTGGGATCCTGCGGGACAGTCCTGGATTTTGGGGCTTCTACCGCCATCCCAGGAGGAATGTTAAATGTCCCCTTCAGTAGAGCGGAAAATTAGTGACTGAAAGAACAGTAATGACATCAGCATCATGTGACACAAAGGGGCGGAGCTTTATATGAAAGTTAGGGATAAATTGTTTTCTGTAGGGCAAGAGCTGAGAGTCCGGGAACTGCTGGCAGTTGAAGTTCTCTTCTCTCAAACCCACCTGACTCTAATAGCCCATAAAAACAGACTGGACATTCTGGGACCTGTAGTTCTTATATTCCCTTCATGTAATTTCCTCTGTAGTGGCCCAGTACAATGGGACCCCTCCTCAAAAGTGTGTATGCTCAGTATTGTTTGATCAGTGTTCTTTGTGTTATGTGATTGAGGTGTATTGCATCTTTGCAGCACTGAAAGGGTTAATTGTCTGGTGTGAGCTGACTGTCTGGAATGTATCGTTTTGTGTTGTGGGTGGATGGTCACCTGGCCATGCTATATATATGTGGTTGCAAGGTATGCAAAAGGAGTTAGTGAGTTGGTTAGTGTGTTCAGAGTCGGGTCTGTGTTCTGTGTTCTTACGTAGGGTATATAGGTTGTACACTCCATAAAAGACTGAGTTGCTTAATCAATGAGCCTGTCACTTTAACCTCTTAACGACATGGCCTATTTTGGGCATAAGGAAACAATGATTTTTGAGGGATTTTCATCTCCACTTTTCAAAAGGCATAACTTTTTTTTATTTTTCTGTCAAATTGGCCGTATGAGAGCTTGTATTTTGCATGGCAAACTGTAATTTTTGTTGATGCCATTTTTGGGTGGATATACTATATTGTAAAACTTTTATTTTTTTTTTATAACAGGGACAAAAAACATCATTTCTGTCATTGTGGTATTTTGTTTGTTTTTTTTACAGCGTTAATCAAGCAGCATAAATGACATGATACATATTTTCTGGGGGTCGGTACGCTTCTAACGATACCAAATTTTTTATTTTTCCATGGACGGAGCTCTGTAAGGACTTCTTTTTTGCATGACAAGCTGCAGTTTTTATTGGTAATATTTTGGGGTGGCTTTTAGAGATGAGCGAACGTGTTCTTCCGAGCTTGATATTCGTGCGAATATTAGGGTGTTCGTGATGTTCGTTATTCGTAACGAACACCATGCGGTGTTCGGGTTACTTTCACTTCCTTCCCTGAGACGTTAGCGCGCTTTTCTGGCCAATTGAAAGACAGGGAAGGCATTACAACTTCCCCCTGTGACGTTCAAGCCCTATACCACCCCCCTGCAGTGAGTGGCTGGGGCGATCAGGTGTCCGCCTAATATAAAAGTCGGCCCCTCCCGCGGCTCGCCTCAGATGCCTGGTGAGTTAGATGAGGGACAGTGCTGTTTGTACCGGAGCTGCTGTAGGGAAAGAATTGGTAGTTAGTGTAGGCTTCAAGACCCCCCAAAGGTCCTTATTAGGGCCACTGATAGCTGTGTGTTGGCTGCTGTTAGCAGTGGCAATTTTTTTTTTCTCAAAATCGCCTCTGCAGAGCGTTGCACCCGGCATTAGGGACAGAAGTGCTGCATAGGCAGGGAGAGTGTTAGGAGTGAGTGTAGCCTTCAAGAACCTCAACGGTCCTTTCTAGGGCCATATTTAACCGTGTGCAGTACTGTCCAGGCTGCTGTTAGCTGTGCTGCATTTTTTTTTACTTCTCAAAATCGCCTCTGCAGAGCATTGCACCCTCCATTGATACTGCAGGGAAAGAATTGTGTAGGCAGGGCCACAACACAGTTATTATTCATTGAATATACGCAGTGCTGCCTTTTGGTGCAAAAAAACGGAAAATATTTCTATTTGTCCTGCCTCTGTCCGTCCTAAGGGCGGTGGACACGTGTCGGCTGCGTGTGCAACCTTTAAAAATCAGACGCACCCAGCTACGTTTTACTCCTGGCTTCGCCATTTGCTTTCCTTAATTGGGAAAAAAAATACCTGCTCTGCCACAGTTAATAACTCTGCTACCCTCACGTTCTGTGACACATTAGCAGGAAAACAGCACAGTTATTAAACTTCTCATGTTCATTGAATATACGCAGTGCTGCCTTTTGGTGCAAAAAAACGTAAAATAATTCTATTTGTCCTGCCTCTGTCCGTCCTAAGGGCGGTGGACACGTGTCGGCTGCGTGTGCAACCTTTAAAAATCAGACGCACCCAGCTACGTTTTACTCCTGGCTTCGCCATTTGCTTTCCTTAATTGGGAAAAAAAATACCTGCTCTGCCACAGTTAATAACTCTGCTACCCTCACGTTCTGTGACACATTAGCAGGAAAACAGCACAGTTATTAAACTTCTCATGTTCATTGAATATACGCAGTGCTGCCTTTTGGTGCAAAAAAACGGAAAATAATTCTATTTGTCCTGCCTCTGTCCGTCCTAAGGGCGGTGGACACGTGTCGGATGCGTGTGCAACCTTTAAAAATCAGACGCACCCAGCTACGTTTTACTCCTGGCTTCGCCATTTGCTTTCCTTAATTGGGAAAAAAAATACCTGCTCTGCCACAGTTAATAACTCTGCTACCCTCACGTTCTGTGACACATTAGCAGGAAAACAGCACAGTTATTAAACTTAGATTATACATTCACTAGAGGCAGTGGGGCCTTTCGTTTTCAAAAAAGGGAAAAAATTATATTTGGCCTGCAGTCTTGCGCCAATTTATTAGCTGCCTGTGAAATCAAATCACTGGTAATACAGCATGCTGAGGGGTAGGGGTAGGCCTAGAGGACGTGGACGCGGAGGGCCAAGTCAGGGTGTGGGCACAGGCCGAGCTCCTGATCCAGGTGTGTCGCAGCCGACTGCTGCGCGATTAGGAGAGAGGCACGTTTCTGGCGTCCCCACATTCATCGCCCAATTAATGGGTCCACGTGGGAGACGGTTATTAGAAAATGAGCAGTGTGAGCAGGTCCTGTCCTGGATGGCAGAAAGTGCTTTGAGCAACCTATCGTCAACCCGCAGTTCTGCGCCATCCACTGCTGCAAATCCGAATCCTCTGTCTGCTGCTCCTCCTTCCTCCCAGCCTCCTCACTCCACTACAATGACACCTGCTCAGGAGCGGGAACACTCCCAGGAACTGTTCTCGGGCCCCTGCTTAGATTGGGCAGCAGCGGTTCCTCTCCCACCAGAGGAGTTTATCATCACTGATGCCCAACCATTCGAAAGTTCCCGGGGTCCGGGGGAAGAGGCTGGGGACTTCCGCCAACTGTCTCAACAACTTTCTGTGGGTGAGGAGGACGATGACGATCAGACACAGTTGTCTTGCAGTGAGGTAGTAGTAAGGGCAGTAAGTCCGAGGGAGCAGCGCACAGAGGATTCGGAGGAAGAGCAGCAGGACGATGAGGTGACTGACCCCACCTGGTGTGCAACGCTTACTCAGGAGGACAGGTCTTCAGAGGGGGAGTCAAGGGCATCAGCAGGGCAGGTTGCAAGAGGCAGTGCGGTGGCCAGGGGTAGAGGCAGGGCCAGACCGAATAATCCACCAAGTGTTTCCCAAAGCGCCCCCTCGCGCCATGCCACCCTGCAGAGACCGAGGTGCTCTAAGGTCTGGCAGTTTTTCACAGAGACGCCTGACGACCGACGAACAGTGGTGTGCAACCTTTGTCGCGCAAAGCTCAGCCGGGGAGCCAACACCAACAGCCTCACCACCACCACCATGCGCAGACATATGATGGCCAAGCACCCCACAAGGTGGGACGAAGGCTGTTCAGCGCCTCCGGTTTGCACCCCTGCCTCTCCCCCTGTGCCCCAACCTGCCACTGAGATGCAACCCCCCTCTCAGGACACAGGCACTACCGTCTCCTGGCCTGCACCCACACCCTCACCTCCGCTGTCTTCGGCCCCATCCAGCAGTGTAGTTCAGCGCACTGTCCAGCCGTCGCTTGCGCAACTGTTGGAGCGCAAGCGCAAGTACGCCGCCACGCACCCGCACGCTCAAACGTTAACCGTCCGCATAGCAAAATTCATCAGCCTTGAGATGCTGCCGTATAGGGTTGTGGAAACGGAGTCCTTCAAAAGTATCATGGAGGCGGCGGCCCCGCGCTACTCAGTTCCCAGTCGCCACTACTTTTCCCGATGTGCCGTCCCAGCCCTGCACGACCACGTCTCCCGCAACATTGTACGCGCCCTCACCAACGCGGTTACTGCCACGGTCCACTTAACTACGGACACGTGGACAAGCACAGGCGGGCAGGGCCACTACATCTCCCTGACGGCACATTGGGTGAATTTAGTGGAGGCTGGGACAGAGTCAGAGCCCGGGATTGCTCACGTCCTACCCACCCCCAGAATTGCGGGCCCCAGCTCGGTGGTGGTATCTGCGGAGGTGTATGCTTCCTCCACTAAAGCACCCTCCTCCTCCTCCTCCTCCTCCTCTGTCTCGCAATCAAGATGTGTTAGCAGCAGCATGTCGCCAGCAGTCGGTGTCGCGCGGTGTGGCAGCACAGCGGTGGGCAAGCGTCAGCAGGCCGTGCTGAAACTACTCAGCTTAGGCGATAAGAGGCACACGGCCCACGAACTGCTGCAGGGTCTGACACAGCAGACCGACCTCTGGCTTGCGCCGCTGAGCCTCCAACCGGGCATGGTCGTGTGTGACAACGGCCGTAACCTGGTGGCGGCTCTGCAGCTCGGCAGCCTCACGCACGTGCCATGCCTGGCCCACGTCTTTAATTTGGTGGTTCAGCGCTTTCTGAAAAGCTACCCACGCTTGTCAGACCTGCTCGTAAAGGCGCGCCGGCTCTGCGCACATTTTCGCAAGTCCCACACGGACGCTGCCACCCTGCGCACCCTGCAACATCACTTTAAGCTGCCAGTGCACCGACTGCTGTGCGACGTGCCCACACGGTGGAACTCTACGCTCCACATGTTGGCCAGGCTCTATGAACAGCGTAGAGCTATAGTCGAATACCAACTCCAACATGGGCGGCGCAGTGGGAGTCAGCCTCCTCAATTCCTTTCAGAAGAGTGGGCCTGGTTGGCAGACATCTGCCATGTCCTTGGTAATTTTGAGGAGTCTACCCAGGTGGTGAGCGGCCATGCTACCATCATTAGCGTCACCATTCCTCTGCTATGCATCTTGAGAAATTCCCTGCAAACCATAAAGGCAGCTGCTTTGCGCTCGGAAACGGGGGGCGGTGGAAGACAGTATGCCGCTGGATAGTCAGGGCACCCTCCTGTCTATTTCTCAGCGCGTACAGGAGGAGGAGGAGGAGCATGAGGAGGATGAGGAGGAGGGGGAAGAGACAGCTTGGCCCGCTGCTGACGGTACACCGGCTGATTGCCTGTCATCCTTTCAGCGTGTATGGCCTGAGGAGGAGGAGGAGGAGGATCCTGAAAGTGATCTTCCTAGTGAAGACAGCCATGTGTTGCGTACAGGTACCCTGGCACACATGGCTGACTTCATGTTAGGATGCCTTTCTCGTGACCCTCGCGTTGCACGCATTCTGGCCACGACGGATTACTGGGTGTACACACTGCTCGATCCACGGTATAAGGAGAACCTGCCCACTCTCATTCCCGAAGAGGAAAGGGGTTCGAGAGTGTTGCTATACCACAGGACCCTTGCGGACAAGCTGATGGTAAAATTCCCAGCCGACAGCGCTAGTGGCAGAAGGCGCAGTACCGAGGGCAAGGTAGCAGGGGATGTGCGTAGATCGAGCAGCATGTACATCCCAGGCAGTGCAACAGTCTTTAAGGGCCTGGCCAGCTTTATGGCTCCCCACCAAGACTGTGTCACCGCTCCCCAGTCACGGCTGAGTCGGCGGGAGCACTGTAAAAGGATGGTGAGGGAGTACGTAGCGGATCGCACGACCATCCTTGGTGACGCCTCTGCCCCCTACAACTACTGGGTGTCGAAGCTGGACACGTGGCCTGAACTAGCGCTGTATGCCCTGGAGGTGCTTGCTTGTCCTGCGGCTAGCGTCTTGTCGGAGAGGGTGTTTAGTGCGGCTGGGGGAATCATCACAGATAAGCGTAGCCGCTTGTCAACCGACAGTGCCGACAGGCTAACACTCATCAAGATGAACAAAGGCTGGATTTCCCCAGACTTCTGTTCTCCACCAGCGGACAGCAGCGATACGTAAGCAATACGTAGGCTGCACCCGCGGATGGAAGCTACATTCTCTCTCACCATCCAAAACGGGGACATTTCTGCTTCATCAATCTGTGTCTAATATTCCTCCTACTCCTCCTGCTCCTCCTCCTGAAACCTCACGTAATCACGCTGAACGGGCAATTTTTCTTAGGGCCACAAGGCTCACTCAAATAATTTTTCTGAACAATTTTTATAAGTTTCAATGCGCTTAAAAGCGTTAACTTGAACCAATTTTTCGTTACACTGGGCTGCCTCCAGGCCTAGTTACCACTTAAGCCACATTAACCAAAGCGATTCACCTGCCATCTTGGTTGGGCATGGCCAATTTTTACTGAGGTACATTAGTACTGTTGGTACACCAAATTTTTGGGGCCCTCACCTACAGTGTAATCATAGCAATTTGTATGTTCTTCGCCTGCACTCATGGTACAGAAAGGTGTGTGGGGTTGGCGTACACTTTAGCTACATAAATGTAACTTGGGCCTTGGCTATACTAAGGCTACTGAAATGGAACTAAGACTGCGCTCCCGCTATACTGCTGCTTCGGAATTGTTACTGGGGCCTGTCTTGAGTGCTACTATTGCTGACATGGAACGAAGACTGCGCTCCTCCTATAATGCTGCTAGTGATATGTTAGTGGGGCCTGTCCTAATGCTACGGCTGAAATGTTACGAATTCTGGGCTCTGCCTATACCGCTGCTAATGGTATGTCTCTGGGGTGTGGAAACAGAGGCTTCCCAAAGACATGATGGCGGCGAGGCCATTTCCCACCAACGCGGTTACTGTAAAGGTGCATATAACCACGGACACGTGGAGAGGACACGTAGTGCCTCAAAAACATCCCCCTCCTCCTCCAACAGGGAAAACATTCTTGGCAAATGCCTTTGCATTGGTTCGTCTGCTGGCAGTCCAAGAATTTCACCTTTACCGACACAACAAGAGAGCCCCCACACCATCCCCCCGCCACGGCCCACTTAATCCTGGCCACATTCCGAAAACCAACAAAATACAACCATGCTACTAGGTCCGCAGTCACCACCACATTACCACCAACGCGGTTACTGTAAAGGTGCATATAACCACGGACACGTGGAGAGGACACGTAGTGCCTCAAAAACATCCCCCTCCTCCTCCAACAGGGAAAACATTGTTGGCAAATGCCTTTGCATTGGTTCGTCTGGTGGCAGTCCAAGAATTTCACCTTTACCGACACAACAAGACAGCCCCCACACCATCCCCCCGCCACGGCCCACTTAATCCTGGCCGCATTCCGAAAACCAACAAAATACAACCGTGCTACTAGGTCCGCAGTCACCACCACATTACCACCAACGCGGTTACTGTTAAGGTGCATATTACCAGTATGACTGGGGCATGCAGACACCTTGACAGAATGAATAGTGTGTGGCACATAGGTTCCCCATTGCTATGCCCACGTGTGCAGCTCCTGATGGCGGTGGCACAGGATTCTATTTCTCATTGCTTCTGTACAGCATTGTGGGCTATCGCCCCGCCCCTTTTAAAGAGGGTCGCTGCCTAGCCATGCCAACCCTCTGCAGTGTGTGCCTGCGGTTCCTCCTCATGGCAGACGCACTTCTAAATAGACATGAGTGTGGCGTGGCATGAGGGCAGCTGAAGGCTGCGCAGGGACACTTTGGTGTGCGCTGTGGGGGGGAGGGGGGGCGGTTGGTCAGCATGTAACCCAGGAGAAGTGGCAGCGGAGTGTCATCCAGGCAGTGATTGTGCTTTGTTGTAGCTAGTGTGGTGCTTAGCAAAGGTATGCCATGCTAATGAGGGCTTTTCAGAAGTAAAAGTTGTTGGGAGGGGGGGGGGCCCACTCTTGCCGGTATTGTGGCTTAATAGTGGGACCTGTGAACTTGAGATGCAGCCCAACATGTAGCCCCTCGCCTGCCCTATCCGTTTCTGTGTCATTCCCATCACTTTCTTGAATTGCCCAGATTTTCACACATGAAAACCTTAGCGAGCATCGGCGAAATACAAA